>NC_134373.1:18862857-19172500 GCF_035582795.1 Mycteria americana
TGAGAATTATTAACTTTAATAATCTCAGATCTATTATTTCAGATCCAGACATTACCAGCTTTCCAAGAGCTGAAAGTAATTAAGTTCCTATAGCTTACCATGAAGTAGAATTGTGTACAGAAATACTCCCTTCTGCAATGCTTAAACTTGATATTTTGCTTATAAACATACTGAAAAATTATATTCAGTCTTCAGCTTTGCAGAGGGACTGGCAGTGAGAAAGGAAAACAGGATTCCTTATTGCTTCTATCTCAGCCAAAGCTTCCCATGGTATAATTTAAAGAAGCAAACGAACTGCTCAAAATAAATGGGTCTGCAGTAACCAGTGAGCCCGCTGCTCAGCTCTGTGCAGGATTATTTTGTTCTTCTCTCCTATTTGGAACAAGGGGCACAGAGCAAGAGGCATTTGCTGGATCCTAGGTTGTAAGGGCAGCTTCACTGCCAAGAACAGAAGAGTTAAGGCCAGATTTAGGCATGTTTCCTCATACTGAGTATTATCCCCCCTTCCCAAGTAATTTGATTGATTTCAGTAAGGAAGAATTGTGGAGTGAAATGCTACTTGGCATTAACAAGGAGAGTGGAATCTGGCTTTCTAGATGCTCTGCTTTTAATAGAGCTACTTAATTTTGTCTTATACAACTATTTTTTTTTAAATTGACAGCTGTGCTTTGCCTTATGTGTCTTTCAAAAGGCAGAGTGCTAAGCTAGCCAAAGAAAATGCTTCACAAATCTGACATGTTCAAACTATCCACATCAAAAGATAACTTTTTTATCTTCAATTTATTCTGCAAAAAGACTCTGGGGGGTTTATTTCAAAAAATGAAAAATGGGCCAGCAGAAATGGTGGTGTACAGCTCCTATTTATCTGTTTTACAGCTTGATTGTTTTACAGTTTGATTGTTAGAGTAGCACTGGAGAAACTAGATGGTTTCCTGAACATGGTATTACAAACATTCTATTAATACAAAGTGAAAATAAGTTAAAAGCAGAAAGAGAAGCCTGAGATGCCAGATGTTTTATGTGCAGTAAAGGATTTGACTCCTGAGATCTCTTGAATTTAGCTGCAGAGGATACTGCTCCTGTAACAAGGAGAGCAGAATGGGCTGTTCAGTCACTGTAGCTCACACCTAGATATATGAATGTCACCTGCGGTTGATTTCGGTGTGCATCCATGCAGTTGGCCGTGCATTGTGGGGGCAGAGGAGTGGGCACGCTGCTCGCTCTGCTGCCCAGGAACGGCAGCCCTGGCAGGGGCAGGGGGTGGAGGACAGCCACTGCTCACACAGGAGTGCTCTCTCCTTTCCTAAACTTCCTCAGGCTAAATCAAATACACTTTCTAATGGACTGTTACCTGAATTATCTCATAAAAATTTCAATGTGTTCTAGGCACCAGAAGCACAATTAAAAAGTCTTCTCTAATAGGAAATCAGGTATTTTTAACAGCCCATTTCTTTGATCACAACAGTTAATTGAACCACTGCTGTCTGCTTCACATGGGCTGTGATCACTGAAGCTGTTCTATTTTCTGAGCAAAATGGGAAGTGCATGTAGGTACCTCTGCTTCTGTTACAGACACGTTGGAACAGCTTGGGGAGAATTCAAATCTGTCTGATGATCAAATTACAAACCAGCCATAACAGGATAAAGAAACACGTTTGATGCGTTATTGCAGTTAAGTGAGAGCAAGGGCAGTCATTAGAAGTCATGTGTATCCTGTCCTGCTACAGCTTTTAGAAAAATCAGAGATCACTTAAAGTTTGTAAGACAACTAATTTTTTTTATGTTTTTTTTCCAACACGAGTTGTGTTTAAGGGATTGCCATCAGAAACAATCAGTGGAGACTTAAACAAACTCCAAAAGCAGCTAGTGAAACAGGACTTTTATGATATTTGAAAATTTCTCCTTTGTGGTAGAAACTCTAGACTGCACACATGGTGCCTTCAGGACACCAACTGAGAATAAAGCTGCTTTCAGAGGCAGTAAGTGATTTCATTCTATTAATGTCCAGGTGATTTGTGGTGCCCATTACAGCATCACTAATGTGATGGCAAACATTTCCTGGGCATGCCATGTTTTCAATGTTCTGCAGAACATAGCTCAAGTGCTTGTACAGTGCCTGATTGGAAAAGACAGCCCCTGGGGTTCATTCTTTTCATCAGTCAAATACTAATTCTGAAACAAAAGGGGATCTTTTCATTTCCAAAGATGCTGAAATAAACCTAGTGTAAGGGAGCAGAAGGACAGAGTAAAAGAACCTACAAAGCAGGTGTATAAGTCAATAGAAACAGTCACAGAAATTTTCTTTATGCTATTCTTTTCAGATAGCTTCTGTCATATGTTTGTTCCTTATTCTTCCTAGTTAAAAAAGCGAGTCGATGTTTAAACTGTGTGTGTATATGTGTGTCACCATTTAATTATGTTAGAAAAGGCAAGGGCAAAATAAGGAGGCTTATACTTTGAGTGGAAAATGGAGATCCTTCTGGCAAATATAAACAAATATGCCCACTGCAGACAGAGCCTTCAAGGATCTCACTTGACCACTGCCCTCCTCCAGGGAAAGTGAGTCCAACTTTATCTGTCTAAAGCTGAATAAAACACGGGGTTAACCGATCAGAGCGCATCTATTCTTCATTGTTTTGCTCAATGGAGAGAACAAGGAAGTTATGCCCAGCGGGACTGAAAAGAGGCAGCTGGCTGCCTGAAACCCAGCCTTCTCCACAGCTCCCAGCTCCGCCGAGCACTGGGACTCCCTGCGTGACGGCACCTCATCGCTGTCCATCACCGGGAGAAGCCCAGGCAGGGGCAGCAGACCTGAAGAGCAGGCACTCTCTGTGGCTCAGACTCTTCACACGCAGTACTGTTAATGCTAAGGAAAGTGGCGTGGCATCTGCAGGAGATGACACCTGGTTGTGCGTTGGCTTGAGAGGTCACAGTTCAGAGGCGGCGGTGTTACAGGTCCTGAGAGAACTGTACGGCTGGAAAAGCCTGGTTGTGCAGAGGAGCAGGCGGGAGAGACGGATCCCTTGCATCTGCCTGTGATGCACGGAGCTGATTCAGAAGGCTCTGTTTCCTAGGAGGAGCGTACAGTGAAGGCTCCATGTAGGTCAGTATGTAGTGCTTCCTGAGGTTTCTCTCTGGGGCATTGCAGCAGGAGCGTAGGCTGCAACTGCAGATGAGACACAGACTCTGATACAGTGAATAAAGCTCTGAAGCACAATGAAAACGTGTAAAGGGATGAGCGCAACTGCAAGTCACGGAACAATCCTGCTAATTAGCTGTCTTTCTCCTACTGCCTTACGCTACACTTGCTTCCTACTAACAAAGTAAGAAAGATTTGGTTTGTCTTTTTAGTGGTATAGCAGAAGTGGCTATTGAGGAGCTGGAATAATTATCTACAAAAATACGATTTTAGAATGAAAATATTATCACTTCATAAACTCAGTCAAGATTTGGATTCTAGGTAAACCAAGAGAAACTTTAAAATGGATGATAGGGTAAAATCAATATTGATTATTAGGAGTAAAAGTGCTATAATTGAGGCCATAAAACCTTTTAAGATCCAGCTAAAATTTTCCAGTAAAGCTACAATAAATTATTCCTAAAGAAGTAGAATATTTGCATGGAATTCAATGTCATTATATGCCTGTTTAATGAAAAGAAAAAAAAAAGAGTATTACTGATTCTGCCATGAAGGCTATTATAAGAGGAAGATTAGTACAGTTATTTTGGCAAGTTACTTTTTTCTACTAATATTTCACTGTATTCTACAAGAATCTACTTCTAAAATCTCTACATGCTTTTAAGATCTCACTTTTCATTGCCGCTTGTTTTCCTGCTTCTTAGACCTTTCCAATCTGACATATTAGCTCCCTTATTATAGCTCAGCAAGAGCAAGCCCTTTTAATTTATGGAGGGCCCTAATTTTTATAATCTGATATCAGTACAGGCTGTAAATCTTTTTAATGATAAAATAAATGGAAATCTAACATGGCATTTTTGTCATCACTTCTTTAATAGTTTCTATCTAGTTTTTTTTAGAGTTGTGATAAGTAGAATTATGCAAAGGAATAAAATCAAATAATACTGTGAATCTACATTTACAGTGTTTGGGAGGTGACTCACTCATACATTATTCCAGTTTTACCCCAAAGTAGCTTGAAGGTCATGGATTTAACTAATAGCATGTACTGGTTCTTTGTTGTTCAGTGGAAGTATATCCCAGAACTTTTAACTGCTATCAAATGAGGAAGCAGCCATAACTAAATCAGCTTATATTTTTCACTTACACACAGGCAAAAGTTTGTGATGGCTACCACAAACACAGACTTTTTGATTAAGCTTGCTTCAAAATCAGATAATGCAAAATCAGATCTTCTAGACATGGAGGGGAAATTATCCAGAAATTGAAGCTGAAGGAGAACTATCCTGATGGTTCAAGGATGCTTCCTCCTGCAAACTGACCGCTGACCTATAAGGGGTACCTATAGGTTTCTATGTGAAAATGAAGGCCTTGCTTTTAACTCAGAAAGCCCTGTGCTGCCTGAGATCCAAATGTCTGAAAGACTACTTCTCCTACCTTTGTGCTGGTAAGAGCAGCAAAAGCTCCTCTGTACAAAGGAGAAGAGGCCCCGGTCTGAGCTGAGCATGGCTTCTGAACCTTCACTTCTATGTCTCATCTGAAATAGCTTCATTCTGACGGGCTTCATAGGACAGGGCAAAGCTCTTCAGGATGAGCTGTTGATGCTGTTAGATGAACTGTTAGTTTAGTTGTCAGGAATTAGCCTACTTTGGCAAGCTGTGCTTAGAAATATTATTTGATACAGGCTTTCTCTTGTTACAGTATGTAGATCATATGATTCATATTTACATTCACTTCAGTGAATTCCACTGGGTAAAGGTGGTTATCACAGTGGTCATTTTATGTTGCATTGAACTTCAGATGTATAAGAGTCCTCTGAAGGAGCATATTAGTATGGTGTGCGTGTACCCAGCCCTGGATGGGAGGAATTCCCTTTAGGCTCAGCCAAAGAGCTGGGCTGCTTTATGGTGGTATCAGGCCGCTGCATCTCAGGGGTTCCTCTTGCTTGCGTAGAAGGCTGAACCAGCCACGCCATCATGTGCCATGTAAGCTGGCACGGCCTCGCTCCAGAGAAAGATATCGTACAGGAACTACCTCCCAGCGCACCCGTGAAAGCCCTTCCTTGTATGCCGTGCTCTGCCTAAGGAGCAGTACCTATCCCGTTGTACTGGACGGCTCACCCGGTGGTGAGCAGCCACTTCCAAGATGTGCGGAGCGATCTGGGGATGGAGGTGCCCATCACCATGCAGGCATGGGCTCCTGTAGGATCATCTGTTGGGCTTAACAGTGGCATATGGGGGAGAAAGCCTTTGCCTGAATGCAGGGCCTTCCTGCAGACGGATCCGCACATGGGAGTTTCTCCCCATGGCATGCGAGAGCATGGAATTTTTCACATCGGGTTCTTGTGGTTTCACACCACGAGGTATGAGCCTAACATGGTTCGGGAAAAAAGTCAGGATGGGAAACTGGTGGGTGGGTTTCATTAAATTAATTGGTGGTAAGACAGCCTTCTGCTCTGCAGCTCCCACCATCTGGAACAGCCTTTCTTTATCTCTCTACCTCATTGACTCTCAATCTGATTTCAAATCTCAGCTGAAAACATCTCTCTTCTCCTGTGCATTATACCCTGTAATTTTTCTTTCCTGTTATTATTTCTTATTTATCTCTAACGTGTTTTCAAATGGAGTGTAAGAGTTACCACACAACATTAAGTGACACAGCACTGTTATTCTGATCTGCATCAGGCCAAGCAGCAGCAGTGAGCATTTTTCCCACTAGAATATTAATAGATTTAAATTACCCAGATGCATGTCAATTGTGTCACTTAATATGTACATTTCAATTGTTGTTTTAATGAATGATTTTGTGGGAGGCTTTTATTACTTTTACTTGCAGTATCATCTCTTTCCTCAAGTAGTTGCTTTAAACAAATTAGAAACTATTCTGAGTGTTAAGCACTCCAAACGCTATGGGATTTTTTGTCTCTTGTTTATGACGGTGTATCTCTGCTACAATGAAAAATGTCACTTTACATCATGCACATATCCCAAATATCTGACAAATTCAGGTTGCTCACACTGTAAAGCTTGTAGGCTTCAGCACTCAGTGTAAAGGTACCCTTACAAAGAGGGTTGAGCAGTGTATGTGTTGATGATGATGGCACTTGAATGCTGCAGAACTTTTCAACCAGAACACATGGGAATTGGGGGTGGAGACGGGAAGGAGGTGAAAACAAGTATTCACATTGTGCTTCATAATAAATCAACCGTCTCACATTAAATCAGGGTATCTGTGGGAAGGCAACTTCCTAATGGGCACTAAAACTGCAATAAACTTTATCATTCCAGTATTAAAAAAGCAAGGACACAGATTACAGAACAGTTTGTTGCTGTCCAGATAGGCCAAATCCTGAATGGTGGTCATCTGAGTGCCTAAACGGGCATTGCTCTGACGGGGATTTGCTGTTACAAGTGTGTGAAGGAGTGAGAGCAGCAAGTTTATAGGGAGAAGTGACATTTTATTAGAGCGATTGCCATCACTGAGAAAAAGACGCTCAAACTTTTGAGTGCGTAATCCCTCCTTCTCATCTGAAATAGAAGCTGTAAATGTCAAAGAGCAATAGCTCGTACCACCCCATGTGGCTTCTTTCTTGGGAGACTCATGGTCTCTCAAGAGAGTACCAGTGTAGAGACCATAGTGTAGAGATGGCTCCATTGGTCTGCCTTTCCCTGGATCACTGCTCTCCCTTCCCCATATGACAGGATATGATGATTTTCTGTAAGTGTAACTTCATGGTAGGCAGTGAGTGTTCACCCCTGCCCCTGTGTATTTCAGGTCTACCACACAAGTGAGCCATTCAGCTTGAGCTAAGGTCTTCCACCTTGGAAGCAAGGACAGAATTTAATAGCTTCTCTAATAACATCAGTGATAATAAGATCTAGTTAAAAGAAAGTGTGTGGGCAAACCCCACCTGGCTCCCTTGTCTCCCAGAGATAATGGTATCTTCTAGGAAGACCTTCTTTGAAAGCGTCAAGGTATATGAGCTTATTATTAAATGGGCTGTGAACAGATGTTAGGACATTTTGTTATTTCTGTATGAAGTAGTCTTTGTGCAAGACCTATGAATACGTTTCCTAATCTGGGATTGTCCCAAGCAGTTCAGGACATGTGGTAGGGTAATGTGGAGTGGACTGAAATCACTGATCATAAACCATCTTGAAAAGAAAAATATGTGTGTTTACTGCCAGAGATTACTGAGAGTAAAAACCTGTTTTAAATCAAGAACTGGAGCCATTTCAATTCCTTAAACTAGCTTTGTTTTAGCCTGGAAGTTAGCACTGCTTTTAAATCTAAAGCATCAGATTTAGCCCTCTGTAAAAGCAAAGTAGCATAATAATTGAAGTATAATCTTGTTTATGTACTTTTCAAACATGGCCATCGAACCTGTAGGATTATACCTTTTATGTCATCTACTTATTTGCTGCATAAGTTCTTATAACAAGCTAATAGCAACTGGGGGCCCGATCCTACCAGATTTTACACATTCCCTGCTCTATTTGGGTTGATTCAAATCAGAATTGAGGGCTCTACCTTGCTAAGCTTCAGGGTTCATTTGCTGCAATTTTATTCTCTACTGTTCTCTTGAACCTTTTATCCACAGACGGTAAAAAAAGGACCTCAACAGACAGATGGTCACCTTTAAAGTGCAGTCATCTTGGATGATAGCTATTCTTTTAAAAATTTGCTGCCTGAACTCTTTAATTATTTCTGAGCATGTCATTTAGATCTCCTTATAGAACTGCCAACGGATTTCTGAGAGTATTGCACACAAATCTGTTAATTAGCCTCCTGATCATCCCCGATCAAAGCAACATGGCAAGTTGTATTTTATGGAGCATTATTTTAGTAATGTTTTGTCATGGCTGGTCATTTCCTAATACTTAGAAGTGCTTCAGTCAATAACTATGGGGATATGTCTGCTGTGAAGAGACATCTGTTTACTCAATAGATCTTTTTATTTAATTTTTAATAGAGCTTTTCTAATTTGGCTTGACCATTTGTTGGTAATGTATTTATAATGATTACAGTAGCTATAATTCATATCTAATGATTTTTTCTAAATCTATAAATATTATTTATTAAAAGATAAAAAGTCAATATTTCTTGCAGCAGCCATTACAAAAAAGGCAGCTGTTGCAAAATGAAATATATGTCACACCTGTACTGCAACAGATCAAAAAGATAAACCTAAAGAAGCACTTTTGATACCAATGGATTTATGTTATCTACCTACTCAAATAATGGAGAGTAGAATTTGGCCCTTACTGTACGGTATTGCAGCACAGTTAAATTTCTGCACTGCATATTAAAAAACCCAGTAGATTTTAGGAGTTTGTTAAAAAAAAAAAAAAATCTATAAAAGTGAAGCTGATTTTAGCGGTTTTATAAAACAACTTGAGATACAAGGAGCCAGATTCTGCTGTCTGCTAGCCTGCTGTAGTTCAGTGGTTAGACGAGTGGTCTATAAGAAGGTCTGGGATGAATTCTGCTGTCAATTACACATTTGTGCATTTGGAGTAAGGAAGTTAGTGCAATTTAAAACTGCAAATAAATATAGGCTCAAAATCAATTTCTTCACTTACCTGCCAAAATTGAGTTCAGGGTTCGACATACACAGCACTTTTTCCATCTAAAGAATTCATAGCACTTTACAAAGGTGAATTAATATTACCCCCACTTAAAAAGCTGAGAGACTAAGACAGACAAGTGTGTTGGACAGAATCCATGGCAGACTGAGCTACAGATTGAAGATGCTGTTTTTTCAGATCCAGGGGGGGATAGATTTGTTTCCTCACTCCTGTACCGGAATTCTGAAGGAACGCTGTGAAGATTAGGAAGAAATACCTATAATATAGCGCTGTTATCCTTTCTTTCTTAGCATGATATTTTTTTAATCAATTTTATACAAAAGGAGAGTAAGTGTATGCCTTATTCACCCAAGTAATTTTTTGGTTTTATAGATAATGCGGCCCGATAGTTATAGCCCAGGTGCTGAGCTCACAGCTTCTAGTTGGTCAGTGATGAACTACAGCTAGTTTGGTAGCAGACTTAATTACTAGGCAGTATGCAGGTAAATTTAATTTTGCCCTGAGTGAACTTGTACTCCTGGGCCCTATTCTGTCAGCAGAAGCAGCTAGAAAGCAGGCAGCTTGATGGAAGCCTATTTGCTGTGGACTGATGGAAAGTCCAATGGGGGCTGCTATGTCTTGCTATGCGAGTCCCATAATTTCTTCCCAGGATGTGATCAGTCTCCTCTGAAAGCTGTCAGAAAAGGGCAATCTCACAGTGATTTTACCCTGTAGAGTACATTTACTTACATCAGGCCAGTTCTTAGGTGAAGATTTCTCCATCCTGTGTGACATTTTGGTTGATAGACCTGAGACATTCCTTTCCTTTTTTAAAATTCCCAAACTGCCATCAGTGACTGAAGCAAACCCTAGCCCCTCTAAACCACCAGTCTACGTGGTTGTGCCGAGTCCATCTATCAAGAGGTCAAACACGAGTAAGGTATAAAGCACAGCTGTACAAGATGAGCAGTTCTTGTAAATTAACATTGCAGTTTCATATATCAATACCAATCCACGTCAGCATGTAATATCTTTTATTTTCAGTAATTTCACTTGATATTTTTCTGTATTAATCAAGCTTTTCCAGTAGGGTGCTAATTTGATTATTCCGATATTAAAAAGGACAGCTGCAAGAGATTATTTCGATTTATATTAAACAAAGCTGTAATGCAGACTGCATAGTTTCTGGCCATTGGTAGTTATGCTGTAGAGCAACAACACAGGGATCTCCATTAACAACGTCTGAGTCATCCTCAGACAACTTACATGCAATACAAAACGTCTGTTTTTTCAATCAGGCTTATATACCAGCCTCAGCAAACCCCACCTGCCCTGACTCGGAGTCACTTGTTACCAACACAGATGTTCAGATAGCTTCACCCATCACAGATAATCATTAACAAATATTTTTGTCAACTGATTGCTCAAGATTAGTTATACCACGGAGTCACCTCACTACAAAGAAAATATGTGAATTCTTAAAGGTTCTGCAATCAGGTGACCACTCAGAAATACAGTAGTCTGCATTAGACAGTTAACTATCCAGGGGAAATAGAATTTACCTTCTATTTTATTTTAATGCACACTAACAGATGCATTAGAAAATATAGTCTAAGATCTGATTGCCTTACACCTGGAAAAATAAAAACACATACCTGGTATTTCTGAAATTATGCCAAAATTAATAATAATAATAATAACAACAACAACCACCACCTTAAGATGGACAGCTGTCATTGCACTTGACCAATTGGTTAAGCCATTCGTGCTTAATGTGTGCTACCAGTGTATGAAACACAGTAAGAACAAGACACTGAACATGTCCGAGGACTGCTTTAGACTGGTGGAGGAGCACTGAATAGTGACTAGCAGGTGATCTAGGCAGAGGTAAGGCAGGAGAGCAAGCAGGGCAGAAAGAGGGGAGAGGCTTGGTAGGGCCAGGAGGAGTAACAGCAGAGTCTGTGGCAGAGCAAGTTCACAGCTCTGCACAAAGGCCTGAAAGAGGAACATTCATTGGATGTTTTTATTAATTCAGCCATGCTCACGTCCTTTTGCATTTTCTCCCTGTGATCATTTTTGCGTTCGATTTGCCCTGACATGAAAGACAGCTGTATGTGCAGGCCTTCCTAGTAACTTTGTGATTCCCTCACACTAGAAGTCAGGGAAAGGATTAGCATTATATGGCATAGTGTTACTAAAGCCCAATACAGCTCAGCTATTAGTTTCTTGCCAATATTAATCCACAAACTGAAGCATTCCTGAAAAATTGCTAAGTCATTACAAGAGATAGATATGACTGTCTGGAATCTAATCAGCCTGTGGAACAACCACAAACAGAGAAAAAGATTTTGTTTGGGTTTGCTCAGTTGAAATGGGGAAGCAGAACATAACATACTGAAGGCAAGACACAACCATAGTTCCTGGGATGGAAATAATTGGTCAAAGTGGTGAGAACAAGAAATGATTTCAGAAGAACTAAAACCACTCACCAGATTTAATAGACATCTGATGAGGGTAGTAATTTGAAGAATGCAAAAGCACACTTTAAAAAATAAAATAAATAAAATAAAATAAAGAAGCTCAGTTGCAAAACCATAGCTAATGGGGCAAGATAATATTCTGGAACACTTTTCGTGATCTTGATTTTTGCCTTTAAATTTGATGTAGACCAAAAAACAATGGAAAATGGAGTGTGGGCTTTTGTTACTTTGCTAAGGAAGTAATCCTAAGAAAATCACAGTTTATTTCATTTAGCTGTTGTTTGTTGCAAGGTTTATGAAATAATATAATTCATCTCTAGACAATAACTAATTATTACTGATTACTAAGAAATAAGTCAACAAAGATATTTTCCTGTTTACATTCTTATCAGACTGTATCAAGACCATCTGTATTTTCAAGTCCTTTATCCCAAGGGATAAATAATTTGTGTTGTTCATTGAGTATACACATGCAAACATGTCATTTGGATTTGGTGCACGTTTACGAAGCCAGAGCTAGAGAACTTAAATGGGAAAACAAGCATTAATATACAGGGAGAAAAGCTTAAACGTGCAGTCACAGCAGACAGAAAAGTAAATACTTCAGTGAAATGATTCTGCAAAACTGTTGTACTGATTGTATTGCATCAGTGTTTGTATTCAGAAGCTGTTCTAGGTGCCATCATTTCTATTGGTATTTTGCTGGTATTTTTGCAGATGTCCACCACAAGAGCGTGCGGGTGTTTGTGCACGCGTGTGTGCGTGTGCGTTCATGTGACAGAACTGCTTTGCTCACAGCGGTCACAAATTGCCCAAGCTGCAGAATTCAAAGCTGGATCTGGGAAGGGAATGAACAGCTATATAAACTGGACATTGAAAATTTTAAAGCGTGCTTATGCTTAAAGACTCAAAGCTGATGAATGGCAATATGTTTTCTGTGCCCTCCATTGCCGTCAGCAAGCAGACTGGTCTCGCTTCCATTTCTTTCAGTCTCCGCTCCTTCAGACGCTGCTCTGTGCTGAACCTTTTGCCACAACTGGAAGGATTTTGTCCTTCCCAGCAGGCTGGGATTCTCAAACTCCGAGCTCATTTCCTCTCTGCTGCTGTTTTCACATCCCACCCTTGTGCCTTTGCTCTCACATATTGCTGGAATGATGGTGGTAGTGATGTGAGTACTTTCTAGTGCAGCTCTGGGGTTTTTTTCTTCCTTTCCTTTCCCTGATTTTCCTGGCTTCAGAAATGGATGGCTCAGGAAAAGGCAGGGCGTGCTGGGGGACAGATGCGCGGGAAGAGAGGTTTCCTAGCAAAGGCAGGCAGAGCTACCGGGTGACAAGCCTTGCCCCACCTCGCACCAGGCAGGAGCTGCACCTTCCCTGAGCACACAGGACTCTCCCTGCTTCCCCTTAACCTTCGGAAATGACATCCTCATCCTGCAAGTCAGCAGAGTGCCCAGTCTTCACTCTACAAAAGACACTGCAAAATAATTTTCAAGCAATACGCTGTTCCCCTTGCAAGAGTCAGAAGTGTGAGAGGCCACTGAGCTTGGCTTACTAAGCTTGGCTTTCATTTACTTTTGCTCTGTCTGTGGCTTTACTGTGATCTTTTGTTTTAGGGCTACATTTTAAATTTTTCAGTCTCCTAGCATAATAGGATCTGCCATCTTTTCGCACTACCCAGTACAAAACAGTAGTTAATAAACTGCTCTGACTGGACTGGAGACTGCCTATACACATGCCTTTGTACATGATAGCCCCCCCGTGCCCATGAGGATGCAATCATGGCTCTCTAGGAGCCAGCAGAAATGACTTGTTTGTATCTGCTGATCTTTGGCTTGATGACAGTGTTCATCTGTTCAATGAAATCCCAGTGTCTGTGAAGCTGAGATAGGAAATGGCTATGTCTTTTCACCTTAATGTGCACAAAATATAAGAACTATTCTTGAGTTGTGCCTTATGTGAGCTACGTTACATTAAAACACAGCTAATTCAAAACGGAGTGAAATACCCTTTTTAGCTGGTAGAGCAATATGGCTCAGTTGAGTAAAAACCCTTGGAGGGCTAGTGGGAGATTATGTGTCCTGAAGAAGTAACAGGCGGGCTAGTGGGAGATTATGTGTCCTGAAGAAGTAACAGGCTTCCTTGTGGCAGTGAGAGCTAGTGTGCTGATCACTGCAAAGGCTTGATTAATGGAGTGATTAAAGCAGCAGAGGGTTAGTGCTCTGGCAGCTGGGCCATAGGAAATGGGCATGGAAACTACTGGGAGAGGGGAAATACACAGTTCCAGAATCACAGGGCTGACTTGCCCTAGCAAACACTTTGATGTTGGAGGTGGGGAAGGATGAAACACATCAGGCAAAAAGAAAAAAAACCCTCCCACCTCCCCTTCCCCCCTTCCCAGCCTTATGCTTACAAGGGAAAGCCCCTGACTTTTGGCTCACTTAGCAGAAGGCAATAAAGCTTCCTATTATGAGGCTTCCTCTGATGTATCGTAACTGGTCTCAGGCTCCAGAAATCTGATCCCTTGGAACAAAACTTACAGTAGATGCTAAGAGAGTCTCCAGCCCAGCAATGCTACACACAACACCCTGCATGGGCCCAGAAAAACTTCTAATTCAGTCACATCCTTTATTCTTCAGCTTTCCAGCTCCCTGGCCTGTTTCTTTTTCCTAGGTTACTCCACTTTTAAACAGAGGTTAGCCAAATTCAGAGTACTCGTGCTCAAGGAATGAATTCCCCCAAATCTACAGGCTGAGAGCCAGCTTCTTTCTTTGGGTCCTTTGCAATGGCAACAAATCTATGTGTGGTTGTTTGAGTTGGTCCCATTAAAGATAAGGATCATCTGCAGAGCTGGAACCTGCATCTGGAGTCAAAATTCCCAAGGCTCAAAGGGTTTAGATCAGATGTCTGGGAATGGAGGCCTCCTTCTTCGCCTTAGACATCTGATCTAAAACAACTTCAAACTTGTAACTCCTTTCAGATTAACCTCAGCTGTGAGAGGCCTGGGGATTCACATTCTTGGCTTACTAGCATGACTTCTCCATGCCTCACATCACCACAGTTGATTAGAAATACCTTCTTTATTAACTTTCAGCTCCTGTCTCATGCATGAAGGTTAATAGCCAAGAATATCCTTAGAGAAGGTACCTTGTATTTAATAAATTAAGACCAGGATGGGGCATGAAAAGGGGAATAAAATTCACCGTCAGTCCACTAGAGGGTAGCCCCCCTCAGATCACAGCTGAAAGCCTTCAGCCCAGCCCCAGACACAGCGCGCTGGGCTCGCCTGCGCTGCGCTTGACGTGACAAAGCGGCATTAACGGTCTTTCGCGCCTCCTGTTACCCTCAGTGAGCTCCGATTTCTAATTTAATAACCACCACAAAAACATCAGAATTCTACAGTGACTCTCCTAGAGAAAGATAGGAAAATTAGCACCCAAGAACAGTATGCATGTGAAATTGTTAGACCTTTAAACAATAGACAAATGGCCACTAAACAATGGCATTTTAATATATAACCTGAATTAACAAGTTTAAGTCCCCTAATTTTATATCCCTGGTATATTATTTATGGTATTTGTGGGCTACAAACATTGATATGAAGCTGATAGTTTGTGTGCATTATGTGGGGAGCATCTACATTATATATAATGCATAAAGAAATCTACACAGCCTTCAGCATGCCAGCTGTTTCTGTTTATGACACTGAGTTATTCATGAAATCCAGGAAGACATTTTGTAGTAAAATACGCTACCTGCTTGCTTTGAAACTGCTGGAGTTGTCTGTCCAGCTAGCTAAATAATTAAGGGAGCGATGTGAAATTACATATCACATTTCAATCCACCTTTTCCCTTCATCAATTCATTCCTGTAAGAGGAGCCAGGAACTAGAGAAAAATACGACTCGCAGGGGCTGTTTAGGTGTTGCTATTGTATGTACAGAAGGTAAAGAGAATGATAATATGCCTTTCCTGTCTGTAATAGTGTTCACTGTAGCAAACCTTCCTGCTTGTTACAGTAGAGTAAATGGGGTGTTTAATTTGGGATTCAGTGTAGTCTGGAGTCAAGGTGCAGCAGTTTTATTACAGAATACAATTTTATTGGAGGCTGAAGATTTAAATTCCACCATATATACATGGAAGTTCTGCTTTGCAGATACAAGCTAATACACACACACACACACACACACACACAGAGTTCTTGTATGTTAAACATGCTCTCTGATTTTTCAGTTTGAAGGAACCAAGGAATCACAACATATTTCTGCATTTTCTAATGCACTGAGAAACCTTGTTAGAATGCAGTCTCCTCCAGCCATCAAGAAAAGAAAACACACGCACACATTCAAAGGAGCAAGTGCTATTTTTCATTTCCTCTTTAGATTTTTGACAGTACCCGCAATGTCTCCAGTTCATGACCCCCAGAAAGAAGCTTTTGGGTTTGGAAAATATTTTCTTTGTTTAGCTTTTTTCCGGCAAACAGTGCTATACCCCCCCCCCCTTCCCCAGAAAGGTGTGTAGATCATCTAATCATTTCTCCTTTATTTAGTCTAAATCTGAAGACAGAAGTCTTTCAATAGAATGATTTTCTGGCAAGGCCACAATATGATGTACACGTTTGGAAATCAAATTATTTAGAATTACGACCACGTCATCAAAATAAGCCGTTTGGAAATGCACCGCTAGCTTTCCAAACAGATTGTATGGGAAAAATTGGATAACACTTGGCTTGAGCCCTTAAAAGTCCGTAAAACCAGAAACGCTAGGGACCGTTTCATTTCGTTTTCGTCAAAATACAAACCCACCTCCACCCGCGCCGGGCTGCGCCGGCGGGGACTCGCGGGGAGCCCCGGCCCCGGCCCCGGCTCCGGCCCCGGGCCCGGGGGCCCGGGGCCGGGGCCGGAGCCGGGGCCGGGGCCGGGGCCGGTCGGCGTCGGCCACCAGGTGGTGCCCGCAGTTTGAGGACATGGCTCCGCTCCTCTGTTTCCCAAAGATTCCGGGAGATAAATAACATCCGAGCAGGAATCCTGGCGCAGACAGGATATTTAACACCCGCAGATCAAAAAACGTAAAGCTTTTACCAACCCCGGCACAATAAACCTGGCTTGAAGAGCCTTGTTATTCCTAGATTTAATAGCTTAGCCTTTTTTTTTTTCTATTTACAACCTTTGCAAACCAAAGAGAGAAAAATAATATTGTTGTGCAGACCATAAATACTGTTGCTGGGGATGTATTTTATCCAGGGGGAAACTGCACACAGATTCTCAACTGCTAGCATATTTGTGTATCATCCGTGGTTACTGGCACGCCGTGAAGCTGCTTTCTCTAACGCGCTACAGTAGCTGCGTACCTGGGTGAAAGGAAATTATTTCTTCACAGGCAAAAGAGGATGCTCATCCTGCTGTGGGTAATCACAGGCAATTTCCATTTCGTTAGCATTTTCCTAACCCTCTTTTGTGGTGCTCTCTGATAGCTAGCTAGTGGTAGCCCAAGGTCACTGCCTGCTTTGGCTGCTATTTTGCCAGCAACATATTTACACCGAAGTGTGGGATAAACTGTTTGTATCCAACTACTAAAAAAAATATTGGGCTGAACACATCTCTTAGGAAAGAGAGATACTGACAGTCCAAGTTTTGACTCCTTTATTCGCATGTGCACATAGCTTTAGAATGAGCTAACGCCTAGATCTTGCCAATGACCTCAACCTTGATCTGAAGGGACCATTTATTCACAAGCAAAACATTCATTCTCCATACAAACTGGTCCTGGGACTACTGCCTGTGTGACATTTGGTCCTCTATTAATAAACACAGAAGACACAAAATTACTGTGATTTTGTCCTCTTACCATTTGGGGCTGTATGTCATGCACACAGCACCGTGGCTACTCCTGAGGAACTTTAAATTAGAAATCAGCATTTAGTGGCTTTGTAGATCTCACAGAGGAATTACGGGCAGTCCTGAGGCGACCGAGGGCTGTGAAAGCACAGAGAGACAGGCACAAAGGCAAGCACCGGTGAGAGAAGCCAGCCTTTTTTAGCCGGGGTGAGGGCATTTTTCATGACCGCACGACGAGTGTATTGCAGGTCCCTGCTCATCAAAATCATAGGAACCACCATTTTGAGGTCCACACGCAACAGCAATAAAATGGTGGTTCAGAAGGGCTAGCACACCCAACTCGGCACCGGAGTTCCTCTGCTCACTCAACAGCCCAGCTCTTTTTTTAATTATTATGAAATGGCAATAGATTTTAGATTAGGAATGAGACAGGAAATGAGGGGAAAATCCTATGTGCATCTGGAAAACACACAGGGTAAAAATTAACCTTGAAGCTCAAAGAAAACAACGTATGTGTACATGTGAAAGCAGTCTCCATATGAATTTTCTAAGAACTGTAAAGTTCTTAAAATCTTAAAGTTCTTAAAATCTCCATCTTAAAACTTGTAACTTTAAGAAGATTTAACACAATATGTGCTGTTGTGATGCTGCAGAAGCCAATGAAGTATTTTAAAAAATAAAACCATGTAGCAGAAATAATTACATTCAACTCTGAGCAGGAATTAACCTGGCACTGCAAATGATGAACCTTGCTTTATAAGAAGGGGACTTTTTAATATGATGATTTGGCAATTTGGAGGGATGGTTATTTTCATTTTAACAGGCCTCTGCTTAGTGTATGTCCCCTTGGGGACGTAATGAAGGTTAACAACTTACACGTGGGGAGAAGGGATTTTAGTGATTAGGGAAATTGCAGGCTCCAGTTTATGTGAGCGCGTATGTGACAGAGAGAGAGAGAGAGAGGTTCCTCCCCATTTCAGACACTGCTCACAAAATGTGTGTAAATGTGAAACATTTCTGGGGAAAACCCATATGTAATAGAGATAGCAGTCCACCAGGGGCTGAACTGAATGGCAAATACTGGCCCCTGGACTCTTCACTGGTGTCAGATCAGGTGTCAAAGCAGAGAAGGATAGTTCACTTCCAACAGTGCATCAGCGTGGTCTATCTTACCAAAAGTTTTGCCTTGACAGAACAATGTAGATCATATTGGGCTCAAGCAGTCACGACTGGCAACTCAGAGCGGCAGAACTTAACCTCTTTCTTGTCTCTAATCCAGTAATGTTTTTCCGTCAAACTTCCAATGTACTCCATACAAACTGAATTCGGAGCTCAGAAGAGACTTCAGCTGAATTTTTCGCTGTAATATTTCACTTTATAAGATTTGTTATTAAATTACTTTATAATTGATTTGGTATTAAACAGCAAATCAGACCTCTGCTTTCAACCAAAACCAGCTGTCCACTTACATTTCTGTGCATTCGTGACCCAGTGTGACAATTACTAGGGGGTAAACATCCCTTTACAATATTGAATGCAGTCCTGTGCCTGGACATTCAACAATATTCATTGGCCTATATAACTTAAACAAGAGCAGTTTGTTAGCCTAATAAATCCAAGATTTGGGCTGAGAAATAAAGGTGCTGTCAATAACCCTTTAGCCAGATAATAGAAAGGGGATTATGTGATTATTCTGTCAAAAAATTAGGTTTCATGCTTTTAATTGGCATCATATCCTGTCATAAGTCTGTAGGGTTTAAATCACAGTCTACCATGTTAGAGTGAGAAGGAAACCTAATAGTAAATCCTTTCATCCCAGAGCCTGTCGGGTTTTTATGTGAAGCCCTAATTTCTGTTAAAATACTTCCAGAGAAAGACAACAGGAAACAGTAAACATGGCAACACCACAAATATACTTTTCTGATGCACTATTTCTGTCAGCGTTCAAAGAATAAGTTGCACGGGCTGGAAAGGAAACTGCTGTATCATTAAAACCCAAGCAGGCTCAAACAGCCACCCTTTTGTAAAATGGCCCCCCTCCCCACCGTCTCTCATAAATCTTGTTTCAAACTGGGCTAAAGCCATGGATTGACTTTGCCTCTTGCAGTAATGGCTTGAAACTGTTGTGCATCACAGTTCTGCGTTCAAAGGGAATCAGGAGTATTTAAAAACAACTTCTGGTGCAGGATGCAATTATAACTGACAGCCAGATGTCTGCCCTGTCTGGTACAGCAAGCCTAGAAGAGATTGCAAATGGTCTTGAGACCTTTGGATCTAAACAGCGCGTCCGAGTGAGTGATACACAGATAAACAACAATACCACAAATCACTGACACCAGCCGAGGGGTTGCTGGTACCGATAAAGATAAAGATGTCGGGAAGCAGCTGACCCTTCCACCCTCCCCTCTCTTATTTTTTACTGTGCCAAAAATAAAGTATGTTAGTGGAAAAGGACTCAGGCCCACAAAGTGTGTTTATATATCCACTGCCAGAAGTCCATCTTGTGAGGAAAGTCCCATAAGTAGTTGTTTAGTTTACAAAGGTTAACTGGACTGTAGTGAAAGATGTTTGATATTTTGATTAAATCGTATGTCTGGAACATTTGCAGCAAGTTCTATAATATGGGGTGTTCTCCCCAGGTGTATTACCTACTGAAAACATTTTTAAATGGACTAACACTAAAAATGGGCCCTCTTCTCTCCACAGTCTGAATTGATTATTATGCATACAAGGCGCTGCTTTGATGTCAAAGTCTGTTTCTTATGGTACTTGTAGGAATTTTTAGAGGTTTCTCTCTCTTTATACAGCATCCTATTTTATGCATCTTTTTTGAAGCATGTACACGGACCTACTGACTTAGTGAGCACAGGCTTACGTGGGAGTACACTGAAAATTGTACAAAGCTTTGGGGAAATCAGCAGAACCCACTGATGTTCATATCCTTTACTAACGTGCACTATGAGACCAACCAACTCAAAGGCTTTAGAAGTAACTGAAAAGCTTTCATTGATTTTCCATGGGCAGTGGACCAGGCCCTACCTGGGTCTGGCAACATTTTTAAAAGAATGTGCTGTTAAACTGACATACATTCACTGTATCACAATGTTAGCCTACAGGGAAATGGCTGAAGAGTGTTTGGACAGTAATGATTTGAAGCAGTGAAGACATGCAAATAATGTGAACAAAAGATAAGCTAATTTTTCAGACACTTTAAAAATAAGAATTGTGTTTGATTTGCCTTTATGATCACCTTCTTCCTGTGATATTGTTACTGTCTTTTTAAAATATCTGATATCTGATAAAAACTTTATCTGCTTTGAATTATCTTGTGTTTTGTAACAGGATTTTGTAGAATTTATAAAAAAAAAAGAACAGAAGCTGTCCAGGAGACATCATTTTCTTGCATCCCAGTGAGAAAATTCACTGCATCACTTTATCACAGGTCTTCAGTGTGTCACAAAGACAAGTCTATGCAATATCATTAGAATGAAAGATAAGAGACTCCATAATACAAAGATGTCATCAGTGATGGGAAAATTCCAATTTTGAAAGAAGACCCCATTCCAAATATCAGGCTTGAAGGATTTAGTATCTTGAAACATTTTTCAGGTTGGTTCAATGTCATTGTGATAAAAAGGATGTCACTTAAATCACAGCAACCTGATGTGCAAAGTTGTCCTGCCGGATGAATTGCCAAAACTTTTACTCACAGAAGATTCCTTTCAACTAGTCTAAAAGCTGACCAGACCCTTGCCCGTTCCTTGAGCCAAACTTACTTTATGGACATTATGGTGAAGGATGACCAAAACCTTTCTGTGTAGCCACCATTCCCTTGTTGGCTCTCTACCCCTCCTGCTTGACTCCCCTTCCCACACCAGGCACTGCTTGTTTGGACGTCACCATTTGGGGCTCTCCTGCAGTTGACCCAATCAATGCATACTGCTGTAAACTTTTCACTTTATGGGCAATAATTTTGCAAAAAAGTATTGTTCGTACCCCTCGGGCATGAGAGACTTGAGCTAAGATGTGTGAACAATCTGAGAAACTAGAAATGCAGTTTTTCACTGAAGTTCCTGTAAAAGCCGGAGGTACATTCACAGGGCAAAAGTGGCGACTTGCCCTGCGAAGGAGCCGCAGCAGCAAGGCTGGGCAGTGGGGCACCAGCTCAGGCTGGCGTGCAGAACACCGCAGGCTGCCGTGCAGACATGCCCTGGCACACCTTCACGCCACGAGAAAAGGCCCCGCGCTTATGCTATGCACCAAGAAACTGCTGCATTAGTAGAAGTGTTAAAGCATTGCAAACCACATATTTTTTAAGTGTGAGTGAAGATAAAGGCCTTAGAATTCCCCAAGGAAAATAAAGAGTTGCCAAGAGTATGGGTGTGAGAGGAAAGACTGTCAGGTTTGAATCTTCTGTGAAAAGCCTGATCATGCAGAGGGAGGGACCTGGGGCCTAGTGATGGCCATATTTTGGCCAGCATTGAAGTCTGGGGAATAATTCATGAGAGGCTCAAGAAAGGCTCTGGAGTCTTCTTTAAATCAAACTAGGAGATGAACAAGTGCTGAGTTTTAAGCATTCCAGCTTCTTCTTCTTCAAGTTTGTCATTTTAACAAGCTTTGAATGGTCACATAGCCCAAATCCATTTTGATGTGTTGAATTTTATTTTGTGTGTAATAATTTTTAAAGCTAATGATTACTGTGTAATATTATGTATGGGACTCTTCTTGGAGACAGTCTTTATTTACATGAGAAACTTTTAAAGAGCTACTGGCGGTGTAACATATTCATTGTTACAGCACTTCTAAATGGTATTTTAAGATCCTGGTAATTCTCATCGATATGGGAGATATAAATATCTTCTCACCCTTGCCTCAGAGTGCATCAGGAAAGCAATGCACACAGATCAAGAGGGAGAAAAAAGCCTGCAAGTAGTATCAGCCCTCCCGCTCCCCTGCAAACCATCCCAGCCATGTGGCTGGGACTGTGCAAGGAGAGAGGGAGAAGCAACATGGTCTGAGAGGCCAGGGTGGGCTGCAGACAGGCTCCATAACGCTCCCTTAAAGGCAGAATTGGAGTCAAAAAGATGGTGCTTAAAAGTGCCCCTGTCCCCAGCCACCCAAAGGACAACAGAGCTGCCTCTCCAGCCCAGAGCAAAAAGGAGAGGAGAGCCATTTGCCCAGGCTTCCCCGTGCACCCGCTGCTGTGCAGGCGCTGCTCCTGAAAGCCCTAGCTCCCCGACGCCTGCACCGCGCTGGGCCACACGTGACACCCCAGCTTAATTCCTCTACCCTAGCTGCTCCTGGCACCCACTTGCCCATGAGACCTGTGTGTTACGTGTCCTCCCCGCCGAGGCTCGTTCCCCACCACGACACGTTTTACACAGGAAGGCGCAGGCAGTTTGCTGTAGGAGATTTCGTGCCGCCTTACCTGCTGTGCTTAAAGGCTAGGCTGGTGACCTGAGGGGTAGGAATTCATCTTCCTCCTTTGCCATTCAAATCTGCGAAACCTTGGAGATGTCATTGAAACTCACAAGGGTATTTTAGGCAGGTAAGGATGAAAACAGAAGCCATGCAGATTCTGTGAGAAGAGAGCACCTAGTGGGATTTCCCTCGGGACCTAAATACCTTCAAGCTGAGTGCCTCAGTTTCTCCTCTGGAAAATGCTTGTAAAGATAATTCTGTACCCAGCAAGTTGCAAGGTGCTGTCCTGTGTAGTAACCAGAGCAGCACTTGGGCAGCCAGAGACTTCCCAGTGGCTCTGGGAGAACCCTTGCCATGTTTGTCACTCGTGCCAATGCCTCACACGCCGAAGGCACAGGGCAGGTACAGGGGTGTTAAACAGCAAAACAGCCCCTAATCCCTAAATGTTCAGCAGGATGAGTACAGCAGTTTGGTAGGACTTTCCAATATAAGGTGGGAAGTTCTCCAGTTGGGTTTGCTGTTTCTAATTCCTCTGGCTAAGGATTGCACCGCGGGTTCCTTGTAGTTATTCTGAGTCAGGTGTTTCAAGGCGGTCATGTTAGACTCTGTTTCTGTATTACTATGGTTACCGTTAATAAAGTTGTCTCCATAAGTTACCAGGAAACAGACAGTACAGAAATGTTAACGTTTTCTTGAGAACTAGTAATGAGACAGAGAGATAGATATGTAGTGCAAATAAAGGAAAAGAAAAATAGGACTAAGCCAAAATACTAAAGAATATGAAATGATTCCATAACTACCACTCAGCTTAAGAACTTCAATGACATTGCATTATAAATGATAACTGTGTTCCTAAGCAAGAAAGCAAATCCCAAGCTCTGCCTTGAGGACTGTAAATGCTATCCCTTTCTGGTCTCAGCCATAAAACCCATAGTCTGGAACTACTGCTTGCTCCCCAGGAAGGGTTTCTGGGCTTTCAAAATTACCACGCTCATCAGAGGAGTTTGGGAGCCAGTTTGTACTTCAGGTTAGAGTTCAGAAAGTAAATCCAAGGACGTGGGTAGTATTGAGTTAGACAGGAGTTTCATTGATTGAATAATCTATAGCTGCAGAAAGTACAGCTATTTTTCTACTGAGTTTCACTTATCTGACTTTCTTCTGAGGAAAGCTTTTATGGGGTACATCTATCAGATTGGACACAGAGGCGCAATGCTCATTGGTGTATGTCCATTAAACTATAATAAAACTACAATGCAGGTAGCATTTCAACTATCTTATTTTTATATACATTAAGTTTATATCATTATCTTCATGTACTTTCATTCTTTTATACATCTGCAGTATACTAATATCTGTAGCTGATGACTACATGGGAAAGAAAAGGCTAGAGTTTTGATAAATGTGTGTTTTTCTCCATTTGATGACCTAGTCAGGAGCTCCAGCCTCATTCCCAAGCCGCAACCCTCCCCAAACTTCAGGAATTTTAATAAAAATTCATGCATGAGACAGGTTAATTAAACTTTGCTGTTATTTTCTCTCTTCCCTTGAGCTCCCTGGAGTGCCCTCACTGGAAGACCTATCTTGGAAGACCCCATCACCTAGGCATTAGGCACTCATTTGGGAGGTGGCAGATGTGGGCTCCAGTCTGTGCTTGAATTTACAGAGAAGGGATTGTCTTATGGTCTCCTGAGTATCAGGGGAGTATATTAATATCTAATCTATAGGAACGAGGCCTTCCTTCTCGAGTAATAGTAACCAAGCCCCTGGAAATATTTTCATCGCTTTGAGGGACCCATATTTTTTGTTACATTTCCTCCTGATTTGTGAAATGTCAACTTTCAACAAGCAAATGATTTGCCAAAAAAAAAAAAAAAAAAAAAAACCAAAAAACCCACAACAAAACCATCCCTGAAAAAGTACCTATTTTGCTAGCAGTTTTGCAAAAAGAAAATTAAACACCTGACTGAAGTCCCTTTAATAGATTTCAGAAGGGAGTGTACTTGACTTTGTGGCTTCATCATCAACCTTAACTTTGTTTTCAGGAATTTGAATGGGATTTAACTGTACAAATCCCACTCTAACCCATAGGAGTTCTGTAGCTAAAACCCAAATGGCTCTTAGAGAACATCTTGTCTTCTTTAATTAAAGACTTCTGGATTGATTTTCATAATTTATTGTTTTCGTAGTTGTTTTATGAAAAAGGCTGTTGCCATGTCACATGTAAATATGCGTATGATAAATTGTTAAACTACTATTATTCATTCCATCAGTCTGCAGCATACCATAGCCCAGCTTTGTGCTTTTGATAGTACAAAGTCATTACAAAGCTCATAGGTAAATGCCTATTAATAACTAATTAGTCATGACTGCACTTTTAGTCTCATTGTGGACAATGGCACAGGTTCCATTGACTTGAATAGGTGTAGGATTTGGTCCATTAAAATTATTAATATGTATCTTCTCATTTTCACCAGAGCATCAGTAGATTCGGCAATGTACTGTGTGCCCAGAGTATGCTTCATTTCACTAGTGCGCCTGCTTGGTGGCCTATTAAAGAGAGTAACCAGGCCATAAACAGGGGTTCTGCGTAAATACAGTAACAGAGTGTCCACAGATTTCCCCCCGGACCCGCGTTCCCCATGCCTCTAATAGCGTCTTCAGGCCATCCTCGGTGGAGGGGAATGTCCCTCCCCACAGAGCTGACCTGAGGGTGCCCGTTGGTGCCTGAGGGACCTCTCCCGGGGCTGGCATTTGTGCATGCTGGGGACATTTAAGGGAGCATGCTGCTCCCTTAAATTATTCCACCGAGGTTGTCCTCTTTCAGCCAGGACATTCTTGCTAGCCTTGCACACCTCACCTAGGCACCAGCCCAGGTCCAGTTACTGAATCCTGCCTCTCTGTTTCTGTTTCCATGATGGTGGGAATGGTGTACTTGCTTCCTCAGGCCTTTTCAGATGTTCCAGGAAAAAAGTGAAGCCCCCGGGAAAGGGTTAAATTAGTTAGATGCTTCATTGATTAAATAATCTGTGGCACGTTTACATATTTATACTCAAGGCATTTCTAAGTTTGCTCTTTCTCTCCAAAGAACAATAGCAAACACTGCTCTTCCAAGGTTAACAGTTTCCAGTCCATCACTTCTTTCACCACATCATTTCATCCTGCAGGTTTCCAGTTTGATGCCTGTTAAAGGTTTAAGAAGTTTAAATTGACCTTGACCTGCAAACATATGATTTACAGTAGATGATATTGTTCTAGAAAAACAAAACTTCTGTCCTGAAGCTAGACTGCATTTAATGATTTATATTACTTCTCCTGGGCCAGGTTCTGGTGTATTTACTAACACTGTATGTTATTTTAACTCCTCCAGAAGCCCCGCTGATTTTGGAGGCACTCTTCCAAGGTGAGGCAGATTCACGATATGAATAAATATACCAACATGTGGCCCACTAATATATTGTCATGATTTCAAAGATAAATTCTTTGATAATTTCTAACCTTGTCTTCAGGTCTGTTTGTAAAGTCCTTGCAAATTATTCAAATATATTTTAAAAACACACAGATAGTACCTGTTTTCTTTAAAAGAAATCCCTACTGGCAGTATCATGAGATACCTTGGAATATGCTACATATGTTTGTGCTGGAAGAAAAAAGTGCTCCTTCTACTTTGGAAATTGTGAAATACGTTCTAGTTGCAGACTTTAATGGGGCAGGTTTTAAATCACAGTGAATTAAACAACTAATTGTAAAATGGTGAAAGACTATCTTTCTGGTGTCCCTGCGAAGCTTAAAAGTTTGGAACAATGTGTGTTAAAGAGACAAGACTGGCACTGAAGTGTTCCTGGTATCATTGCTGCCTTTTGTCTTTTTTGGCACGCTCTTTAGGAAACAGCAGAGAAAGAAAAATATGAAATTGAACACAGCGAATTTAATTGTAAAACAAAGCCACCCACCTTGCTTTCAGGGTCAGGAAGTATAATCGCCTCCTTTTGACGCAAGAATAAGTTTAACAACATATGTTAAATGAACAATTATTTAAAATAAAAGGAAATGACCTTAAAAACAGCTGCAGTATCTCAGGCTATAGCCCCGACAGCAGTGCAGAAAAACAGCCCATTGTGGAACGAAGGCACACGCACAAACGAGAGCGCTCCCGCAACCCTACCCGTGCAAAGACAAAAGCAAAAAGCAATCGTTTCACAGAATACTGTAAAATATCTCGCCTATATTTGATCTCCCCAGCTTGTTCTGCCTCTGATTTTGTATTTATGTTTGTTTATTTTGGTCTTTTTTTTTTCCATTTTTTTCTTTTTTGGCTGCAAGACCTAATCCTAACACCCAAAGCCACTGTTTGCTGCACAATGGCACGATGACATTGGGTGTGTTCCAGTAAATTCTATTTTAATGGACGTCGCAAGCAGCGGAAACACCAGAGCAAGCACATCAGCACTAGATGCACACCTAAGAAGAATAAAAAGAAAAGAGCTTTTTGCAACAGAATAAATCCTTTTTTCTTGAAAGCGCCTGGAGTCACATGACCAAGCACGGAGCCTTTAGGACAGCGCAGAACCAGCCTGCAATGGGAAAGAAATTAAGCAGGTCTGCCTCCTCCTCGCACACGCTTTTTAGCCTGTCGACGCGTTGCCTGTCCGTATCCCTCACAGCGCATCTGTAGAGCCATTAAATTGGATAATCCCTCTGGCCTTTGATACATTTCTGGACATGATTATTTCATTACTCGCAGTATATCAGTAGGATCATAATAAAAAGGACTTCTGACAACCTGCCAAGAGTTTTGTGGCCTTGTAAACACAAAAGTGCTCTAATAAAATTTTATTAAGTGTTAAAAAGTCATAAAAAGTGAAATAACATAAACTACAAAATTTACTGTCCTCAGCAAATGCGGAAAATATCGTCCATAGTAAAATTAAATTAGCATGTAATAGACAGCGCGGCAGTGTGGAGTGGGTTTAAAAGAGGATCCGGGAAAAAAAAAACGGGGGGGGGGAGAAAGATTGCACTTGAACTACATATGGGTCACGGGGGGTTAGTTTATGGCGATCCTCGCGTTTTACGGGCGGGCCGGCGGGGATGCTCGGGCGGGCGGGCTGCGGGCGGGCCCGGGGCGCGGGGCGCGGGGCGCGGCGGGAGCGCGGCGGGGCGCGGGGCGGCCGCCAGGCGGCGCTGTGGGAGCGGGAATGCGGCGGGCCCCGCGCCGCGCCGCGACCCCCGGAGCAGCCCCGCGGGCCGCCGGGAGCGCTCCCCCACCCCAGAAATGAGCCATTTACAGGGATTTTGGCGTTTTCGTGCAAATCAAAAAAAAAAAAAAAAAAAATGGAGCGAGGAAAACAATGCGGGTAGAGCTGGGCTGGAAGGCGCCCGGCGGGGCAGGCAGCGGCGGAGCGGGCTCCCGGCGGCTTCGTCCGCGCCGCTCCCCGCCGCCGCACCGGCTCCGCGCCCCCGCGCCCGGGGCAGGGGCAGCGGCAGGGGCAGGGGCAAGGGCAGGGGGTCCCGCGCCGGGGGCGAGGCGGCAGAGAGTGCTCGCCCTCCGTGCCTCCGGGGGCCCGCCGCAGGAGCCAAGTAAGTTCAACCTTTCCATTGCCGTCGGTGCTGCGCAGGGAGAAGGCACGGCCGGGACAGGGACAGCGGCAGGGAGAGGGACGAGCACCGCCAGGCACGGCCGCGGCGGGGCGGGGGGACGCGGCGGGACGGGACGGGACGGGACGGGACGGGACGGGCTGCCGCCGCTCGCCGCGCTCCCCCCGCGCCGCGCCGCGCCGTGCCGTGCCGGCTGTCCGTGCGCCGGGGCGGGGGGACCGCTTGTATCCGGGCTGGCTTTGGCGCCGGCAGCGCCCTGCTGCTGGGGTTGGGCAGTGAGGAAGCGGATGAGGCGGCGATGCCAGGTTCGCGAGGCATCGCTCCCCCCTCGGGATGTCGGTCCTTTGGGGCTGCACCGGGATTTACCTGCGGCTGGCCGGGAAGGAAGCGACCGTGCTCCCGTCACATGGAGCCGCTTGGCAAAGCCGCCCGAAACTGAACGCGGGGCGGGGGTGGAGCGGGGAGGATAAAATAGTAATAAACCAAGGAACTTGCCTTCGGATTTGTGGGTAGAAAATATTTTAAGTTTCATTTTATTCAGGTGAAGAGGATAACTGACTCTCATGTGGCAAGGCTGATGTTCAAGGCCAACTACTGTACGAAAAATAGTGACTTGCTGCCTAAGCCTGGCTTGTCTTTGAGCCCGGGCTGGTGCACGCTGTAAAAGTGGACCAGAAGTGCAGCCGGCCCAGCCCCGACGGGGAGCAGGCAGTGAGAGATCTTTAGGCAAAAATTGGCTTAAAGACGTACAGTATATGAGCAGGAACAAAGAGCTTTGTTCTCACTCAGGGGAAAAAAATAACCATGAAGTTATTTTTAGTAGAAATTCTAACAACTCTGTAGGTAAACTGCACTTTAGTAATTTTGGATCTAGACAGTGTGTATTAAGGTAGGGTTAAAAAGAAAAACCATAAACAGGATTTTGCTTTATTTTGAGTCATATAAATTAATGGGAAAGTTGTGGGTATAGTGTAAAGCAGTGCCTGCTTTAGCTCGACTGTCTTAAATTAAGACTGGTTTCTAAAAATAGGTATTTCTGTTTGTACATAAAGTTGGCTAGACCTGTGTGCATATGCAGACCATACAGCCGTACAATGTATATTTATCTCACTGATTCAAAACTTGTAATGTTTTATATGCCCTTATGTTCATCACCTCTGATTAAAAGAATGAGGATATTACTGTGTAATTCATATATATATTTACTGACAAATTACAGAAATAAAATACATTTGAATAAATAGCAAAAAGCTTTGCTTTTCTTCCATCTCAGATTCTTATATAAATCTTCAATAATTTTACAGTAATGACTGCAATTAGTAATGCTCACAGAAAGAAGTTGTACCTTTTACGCCAAAGCAAATGACCGCATCACATTGTCTACCGTGTTTTAAAAAAATCTGAGCTCTGAACCATCTATGGAAATACACAAGTTTTCAATGAACACTAAATAACGATTTTCTTTGCCCTCTAATGACATTTTCAGTCTTCAGTCACCAGATATACTGTAAAGACTGCAAAAATGCAAACAGAAAGTGTAGAAGCAGTGTGATCAAAGCTTTGAACTTATATGAATTAAAAAGTCAGCGAAGCATTACAGAATTCCACATACATGTGGCTAAGGTGTGTGCGCGCCTACAGAACTTTGAAGAGTTTTTAAATGAAATGAAGGGGTTGGGGAGTTAGTTTGCATTACTGAAAGGCTCTTCAGGATCGATTCTAATATTTGTTGGATTTTGGGAATATTCCCAGGAAATCCCTCTTTATGCTATGGTGTGCGGAGCCACACCACCTTTATTTTTAAATACGTTCTTTAAAAACCTAACTCTGTCATCTGGTTGATCAGCTGTTTGCTATTTTGTGCTGCACTCTGCCTGAGCAAGTATGTGTACAGTATCACTGTGTGAACAATCCCACTTGCTCCGTGGGGTTTACGGACATGAATCAGGGTACGTGCTTATGTGTGCAGGATCCAGGTTTCAGTGGTGAGAGACACTTTTTTTTTTTTCCTAAATTTAGCGTTCTAATTTATGGCAGGTGGTTTTGAGTATGCAACATTACTTTGACAACAGAATTTTTATATCAGCCTAATGTGATGTAAAATTAAAAAAAAAAAAGATACTAAAGGCAACTATAGGTTATGTTTAAACGGACACAATAAAGGTCCGATGGGCAAATGTTTGACCCTGCACTGGGCAAGGCTGGAACTCATGTTGTTTACATCCAGCTTCAGCGCCGCGCCTTTCAATATCCGACATTGTGCCTTGCACCTCCAGCTGCGACAAGCGAACGCAGGAGTCCTGCCTAGGGAAGTTTGCAGTCTGCCTGTCAGAAGGGCCTCAAAGGGTGAGGAAGAAAAGCACAGTTACAGCAGACCACGATGCTTGCAGCAGGCAGGATGGATATTGTCTGGGCTCAGGGACTGGGGCTGCACATGCGTCGCTTCTTTTGCAGGGTTTCTTTAAGTGCTTGCAGAATTTAAAGGCACGCACCATCCAACAGAGGCCTAGCTTGCAATACATTAACCAGATCTTTCTGAGTTGATTAATGGCTTCGGGCTTTTGTTGTTGGATTTTTTTTTTTTTTACTGTAATACAGCTGGGTCCTATGCTACAGAAATAGATAATGGATGAAATCTTGGCTCTCCTGAAGTCAGTCACAAAACTCATTGACTTCATTGGAGCCACATTTTCATCGACTGCATTGTAATATTTTGCATCAGCCATATGGCGGAGATTTAAAATTGGCTTTAGAAGAAATAGAAATTAGCTCCTCTACAAATGATTTGCATGGGTTGCTATCTGGTTTTTTTCTCCAGGTAATATAATTGGCAACACTAAGTGTAAACTGCCAAAAAGACAAATAGCTGTACAACATTTTGATTTCCTGTAACTACAGCATAACTCAACTAAAATATTAACTTAAAATCAACAAGGTTGGATACATTACTGTATGTAAGACCACCAGGTCTGATCTGGACGACGCAAGGGCATGGGAAGACATTCAAAGGCACAACTGGCTATTTACAGTTCGTGACACTCTTTAGGGCCATGGAGATGTGAAATTGTACGTCAATGATGCTTTAACACAAGAGGCAGTTAGTTAAGCAGGAGAGACAGTATTAATTCACAGCCCTCGCTTTTGCACATTTAGTGTTATTGAATTGTGCTTCCCCTTGATATTTTAAACAGATGCATCATAATGGACTTCTTAAAATCTGATTTAAACCGTAACACCAAGAAGAACAATTTTGTTAAAAATGGAGGGGGGAAAGAAACTGCTGGACTCCCAGACACTCCCACAGTCGTCTTTTCACAGACAGTTTTTTCTGATCCATTAGCCTGCCAGACAAGGATGGCACCTATCCAGTGTCAATATTATATTTTCAACATTTGGATGGCGTTTTGAGCAATATTTCTCATCCCTTGAGAATGTATACTTTATAAATACAATATTATCTGCAATTCAGAGCTAGATTATGGTAGGATGTGACTGTATAATGCAAAAGATATTTAAATAACTCTGTGTATGGACTCACTTACTGTAGAATAAAACTTCTTCCTTTCAGTTATTTTAATTCACAGTGAAAATGACTTAAGCATAGCATCAAACACACTTTTCTTCTGGAACAGGGAGGATCCAGACATGATTTTGAAGGAATAACTCCATATGTAGACAAGATCTGTTGCTACTGTTTAGCAGCATAATCTGCACTCTGCATATCTTAAAGTGGAAAGCCACACTAGTATCTTTGGGACCTAATATCCTCATTGGACTAAACTCTTCACTGTGTATTTTCCAGTAATATCCCACTGACAGTGCCAGATGCTGACAGAACTCCACATTGGAAATAATTATGAAAATGAGTGGATCCACATCCATAGCAAGTAGCGAACATTCTTAGAGAAAGAACTTGTTCTGAAATTCCCATCTCTATTTTAAATCCTTCTCTTTCTCGTCAAAGGGAAAATGGGCAATATTTGAACTGAGCCCAAATAAATGTCTTTTTACTTATTGTTCTTTAAGTAAAAGCAACATAGCTGGTTTGTATAGTCTTGTGTAGCGGAGGAGGAACCACACCCAGGCATGGTAGTTATATCACAGGCTTAGGCTGGTGTGGATTTGCACGGCTGAACTATATGCCCTGAAATTTGTGTTTACAACGAAAAAACCTGACCTATCTTTGACTACAGCAGCATTGCTTAGGACTCTTTTAATATATACCAGATACAGCCCATTAAACTGGAACAAATATAATCCTGAAAATACTAGCTTCACATTTTCCTGGTTGTAGGTAATTTTCCATACTCATAATCTGCTGTTTTGAAAGAATGTCCTTATTTCCTGACTTTGAAGTACAGAGCAGTGTTTTTGTCTCATGCTTAGCTTCCCCTCCTTCCCTTCAGTTTGTGGCTCATGATACTTTGTGTCTTGGGTCCTGTATTTACCCGCCTTCAATACAATGTTATCAGCTGCTGCGTGATTCTCATCCGCAAGTCACTGCCGGTGGATATCAAACTTGTAGTTCTGGTAGGACAGTAAAGCCCAGGTCGCGCAGCCTGAGTGAAGAGGGAGCCCGACACCCACCTGGCTACAGCGCTAAAGAAAAAAAGAAATCGGAGATTTTCATAATGAAAAGCCGGGTAAGAAAATTCATGGCTTTCAAGCTGCCAGAAGTGTTTTACCACGGGCCTGAAGGAGAGACACATCAGTGTGCCTGGCTGACTCCTGGCTTGTGAGCAGAGCTGCGAGAGTGCCTGCTGGGGCAGCCTGGCTTCCCCAGCCCCTCCGCTGCCCCAGCGGTGCCCCAGCGCGCAGGCAGGCAGCCAGGGCACAGGCAGCCCGACTGCGCCAGTTCTTTCTGGCAGAGAACCGGGCCTTACGTTTCCAGCCTTTGTCGCTGCAAAAATAACCTTGCAAATACGACGCCTGAGTAAACTAAGGAGCTGGCAGGAAGCTTGGAATAATGGTTCTGAGAAGTGTGAATTGTGCCCATCAAATGCGATGCCTTAGAGGCCTGATAACAATGCGTTCAGTGCAAGACAATATTAACTATTAAATGGCAAGCCCTGTCAACACAAATGACCGGCTGAACTGCTTATCCTGCTGGTGGAGTCCATCCATGTGCAGAGGAAATGCAAACTTATCAGGCCTTGCGCATTCCCGGGGAAAGGGCACATCGCAGTTTGGTACCAGGACATCTCATTCCTGTCACTCTGCTCCCTGGTGTTGCATTGGGGACTTTGCTGAATCAGCACAGACTCGGTGTGCCCTGTGAGGGAGGTGAATGGGGAATAAGCAGAAGGAATACAGGTGGATCTAGGATTTCTGTCTTTCACTGAAGAATCTGGCTTATGCCCACATCAGAATAAAGCAATACAGGATGATGTGGAGTGCTATGGGAAGAAGGAGACTGACATGTTTAGGAGGGTAGAAATTTTGATGATTAGCAAGAGAGATAAAAAATAAGATGGCGAGTGACAGATACCTGCTTTGGCCTTATCCTAGTATGGGTAATGGTGAGACCATTAGTCCCATTTTTTTTCTAACAGCAGCTGCAATATTTTGTCAGTGGAGAGTTTTGTCTGGGAAGGGAATTTTCTTGCACAAACCATACAGCCAGTTACATCAGGGTACCTGGCAATCTAAGACAGAATGAAGCTGAATGTATGACGTCCTGGTCGTTCTGGACAGTAAAGCCTCTTCTTGTGTCACTGTTCCTGTAGCAGATGAGCTAAAGAGCTCCTTCTGAAGAGCTGTAACTTTTGGACCCTGGGAGCGAGGTCTCAGGATGGATCCAGCCACATGGGCTGGAGCCCCTCTGCCACCCTGCAGTTCTGCCTCGCTCGGGGCTCTTCAGCAGCACCCACTGAAACACACACCCACCCCTGCTGCAAGGTTAACACATTCAGTCCATTAACCAGTGAAGCGTCTTGGTTGCCTCAGAGCTCACGTGACTGCGGTGTGAGCAAAGCTAGCAGAATTTTGAAAACAAATCGGAAGGCACACCCCTTCTGGTATATACTTACACCAAAACTTTGTGAGTAAACTGTCATCCATTCTCTGCTTACTAGTGTTTAGAGCATGCTGCATGTGAAAGCCAGAGCCGTCAGAGCAGGAAGAACAGCTGAAATATCTCTAATGACATCCAGTGCCAGAAAGTGCTTTGAACTTGTATAGCTGCTACTTCTTTTCTATGATTTCCAAGTGCAGAAGAATAAAAAAAAGAAATATCAATGTTAAAAGCATCAGTCAGTCTATTTAATTGGACAATAGTTCTCTGTGTCATTTCTTCTTATGATGATATGAAGTGAAGAGGGGAAAGCAGAAAATTTTCTTGATGGTTATAAACATGCATTATTTACTTCTGAGACCAAAAAAACCCCCTACATAGTATTTGCCAAAGGCTGACATATTTAGTTATTCCAAAAAGTGCATTTTTACCTAGTTATGTATGACTCTTGATGGTGAGTCTGACTGTGATGTGGATCACTGAGGGCCTCTAAAGTGCCACCACCATTTTTCATCATCATCCATCCATCCATCAGTGACACTGTCACTTCAAAATCTAACAAAAGTTTGCTGATTTTAATTTATTCCTATTCCTATCGGATCCTGTTATCCCCATACAAGACAGGGCCAGAAATACCATGGACTCAGCCTTAATGAACTCACTCCTCAGACCTTGCTAGTACACTGGGACTGCAAGTTGCCATGCCCCTTTTAGGAAGGCCAGTGTAGTCCTTGGTGATCTGCTTGGCCAGTTTTGCCAGCCAGTGTAAGAAAATACCAGTTTGGATGAGTTTTAACTTTCTCAGCTCTGGGGTGTGATGTAAGGACTGGGAGCAGGATCGAGCCCCAGGGCTGGCAGAGCCCATTCTGAGCTGAGTGCTCTGACCATTGCACGCAAGCTCCTCCTGAAGTGACGGCAACAAATGCTGACACAAGATACCCTGCAATTGATGCGGACTGTGAACACGTAATGCTGCGCTCGCTCTCCAATATATTGCGTCTGGACCTTGTAACAATCGTGACATTCACTCCACGACTATCATTTAATGTGTGTTTTATTGTGCATTTTAGATCATTACTTACTCCATGGGAAATGGCAAGACTATCTGCCAAAGGCCAGATTCTACTTTCTTGACTTAAATAAGCAGGTTCTTCGGTTGACTGCAGTAGGAAAGGTACTCCTCAGCATGAGCAGAGCCAGGAGAACATGAAACCCTGGTCCTGCACTTAGTTCTGCAAGCTCCAGTGAACACAGTGAGGCTGTGCATGGCCACTGGTTCCCATCGAAGGGCTGGGGTAGATATCAGTACGTGTCGGCGTGTGTTGTAGCTGAAATAGTAAGATTTACATACTATTTCATGATTTTTACTATTTTACTGTTTCAAAGCACTGAAAATACTTTGAGAATTTTTTCTGGTACTGTCCCCCATTTCCCATTTCTTGTATACACAAGTGCTAGTTTATAACACTCTGTATCAGCTAATAAATTGGAAATCAAGGGCATATCTGCAAGAACATTTAACAGCATAGTAGGTGGAAAAGAACTACAAATCTCACCTGTTACTCTGCTCAGTGACCCAGAGAAGAGAAAGAAAATAGAAAGAAAACTGCTGACAGTTGTATACCCACATAAAAATACTAAAATACAAAGCTGCTTACAAGTGTTTTGTAATAAAATCCTGTCCTGATAATGGTTTTTCTTTTAATTTTGAGCTTATATGTGACTTTAATGTATCCAAACCACTTTCATTCACCGCTAAAGACATATTTCCTCTTGTGATTACACCTAGGTACAACAAAATTAAAGCCTTCTGAAATATTATTGCCTGAAAAAGGGAACTGTTGATACACTTTAAGTATAGCCCCATGACTGACATCTCTAGCATGTTGAAATAAATGCACAAATAAAGTTAATCACTACATGGTTTGAGCAGTGAAGAAATTGCCATAACTTTTCTATACGACTACATTACAATGTTTGGATAAATTGCCTGATGTAGGTCAGTAAAGTGGGAGCAATTCATTTTTGTCTGTCTTAAAAAGGGCTCAGAAAAACATGATTCCTCATCAAACATCCACTGAAAGGACAACTCACTGTAATACACTGAGGTAAAAAAAGCGTTCAGGAGGGGAACATGCTGCTTTAGCTAGTGGGTCCTAGGTGTCCTTGACAGCCAATGAAGAGTCACATAAAGTTTACATTAATTGATTTTATTGTTAATCTGCTTGAAATTTTGTCAGCCAAAAGGAAAGAAAACCTGAAAGGCACACCATCACCCACTTTATATAGTGTTTAGCTGTACAAAAATGCTGTTCTTCCAGATATCTGACCACCAGCAAGCTGCAGAATGCTTTTACAAGTTTTACACACACTTTTCTTCAGTCTAGAGCCACACAGACTGCCCATATTTTTTTACATTGCTACCTCTAACGTTTATATTTCACCACTATGGGCTACAACGTCACGTTACTCTGGTGCTGAGCCCACCCAGCCCTAACACCTCCCTCCATGATGCGTTTTCTCCCAACAGTGCTGGGGATGGCCTGTAACATAAAAAAGCTTTCTCAGTACGGGAAGACACAGGAGATTTTGGTGCAAAACTACACAAAAAAGTCTTTACTATTGGCATGTGTTTATTGTTGCCATGCCAATAGTATTGCCATGCCAATTACTATTGTCAGGGTATGTTTTGTTAGCAAAGAGGGGAAACTACAATGTAAAGGAAATCTCTACTCAGAGGAGACTTTGGTAGTTTCATTAACTTCTTTTCTGGATGACTGGTCTTAGAAGTGGTGTGATTACTGGGCTAAATTCTACCTGATTACCACTTTAACCTTACTCCTCTCCACATATTGCTGTCAATAATATGTCCAAATAGTCAGTAGAGTAGGATGTTAGTTGTGTTCTGGAACTAAATATTATCTGCTTATAAAAGATTTCAGTGATATGGCATTGCTAACCAGAGGTGGGCAAAATGCTTCGGTCAAGTATTTTATTTATCAGAATTATGCATAAACAAAGATATTCTTTTAAATTCCCCAAATGAAATAAAACTTTTTTGTCTTTAGGTGAAACGTCTTTTCTTTTTTGTCTTTAGATTCAATCCTAGAAGATCAATCAAGACACTTCTAATTGTGCAGCATTTCTGAATACCTAATACCAATTTCAGTGAGTTGGCAGTGTATAGCTAGAGTCAAATTTGCTTCTGCTAATTGTCGAGAATTGAGGTGGTGCTTATTTCTTCAATAGCATTTCGGTTTCTGAGTGTTTGATTTGGAGGGAGCCTGTGTCACTCCGGCCTGCTGATGAAGCTGTTCCGCTGTGTTACCCTAGTGTCAAAACAGGTTAATGCAGTGTAGCCCATGGCCATCCTTGCTGCAAGAGTAACATTTTTAAATGAAAGGTCCTGACAAAGAGAGGGGGGGGAATTCCTATCATAGAAAGGAGCTTTTCTTTGCTCACTCCCATTAAGTTGCCCAGCTCATTGAGGACAGACGTTCACTGCATGCACACATCTGGCCCAGCCTCTCTTCGTGTAACATCATTCATCACGACCTGTCATGTTAGCCATGCTGCCCGCATTCCCCCAGCACACCACAGAAAACTTTCCTCTCTCAGCACCTTACATTTCACTCCCTCGTAGGCATGCTTTGTTCATTCTAACAACAAAATGGTGCCATTCAGGAGCTGTAGCAACGTACTTGGTAGTTACACAGCACACTCCTCCGGTCACTGAGAGGTCTGCGAGCGCATGATCGTGCTAGGGTTGCTGCAGTGTCATGCACTGCTCCAAAAAAAGTGTGAACTAATATTTTCATGATGCTTTTTGTGCCTGTGATTTCAAGAATGCTTTGTAAATACTCGTTCTCTCCATGTACATGCTAGGTGAAGCCAGTCCAGAGAATGACAAACCAAGGCAAAGTATGGCCTTGCCTTTACATGGCAATCGGCAGTGAAACTCAGTTTCTTCCTTTTAATCCATTGCGCTCGAGTCTGATAACTTCCAAAAATGCTGATCTCCCCATCCTAGTGATTAAATATTAAACTTCTTATTTGGTGTATGTTAGTAAAAAATATAAGGAACCTGGAAGGAATGAATGAATCTGAAAACTAATAAAATGAGGAAAATGTTGGTTATTTATTGATTGGTAGGGCAACATGCTGGGAAGTATTAAGTCTCTGTGGAATATGAGAGTAAAAAACATAATTATACTTGTCTCGTTGCTGCTATATAGTTGCTGTGAAACCTGGTAGTCCAAACCACTATTTCTGCTCTTTGAACATAATTTCAGATTTTTCCACTTCATTCTTCAGCCCTGCCAGCAAAGTAGGCCAGTCCATTGCAAGTTTATGACTACTGAGACCAGAATCATGCAGATGGAGGTGTCCTGCTGCCTGTGAAAAGGGAGGCTACAAGGGCAATGCCTCCCAGGTACGACCTCCATGGAGGGAGCACAGACAGGAGCATCAGGCAACCCATGCCATTGATAAGCTGGGCCACTCCTCAAAGGCTGATATTTTAACTTTTATTTTTATTGCATGTTCATCTGCTGAGTACCTGTCCTAGGTTGTTTATAACAGGCTTCCATCGCTATACTTAGCTCATGAGGATGAGCTTATCTGTGAGGATGAGGGGAGAAGCTCCTTATTTGTGTACTTTAATGCACACTTCAATCAGTTCATGGGTAGGTAGATAAGGCAAATGTGAGGTACTTGCAGTCTTCTAATCCCTTTTACCCCATTGTGGTTCTTGGTTTTTTGTTTGTTTGTTTTCTTCTATTTCCACTCCTCTCTTTTTTCAATTTCATCTTCTCCAACTGCCCCTCAAAGCCTGCTTTTTGCCTCTTTGTCTTATCCAGCACCCTTGCCCCTGCTGCTTTTTCTGCTGTCTGCCCTAGATGACTACATTAGACTGTCATTCTCCAAAAACAAAAGCACGTTATTTTTTCCTCTTAATTTTCTCCGGCACATCCCATCTGTCTCCTCAGTCATCTCGACTCTCTTATCTTGTCAGGCTCAAAACCTTGGCACCATCATTAGGTATTTGCTTTCTTTTGCCAGTATCTATTCCACTACTCAGTACTATAGATAACCTTTCCCTAGTACATCTGTTTTCATCTCTTTCTATACATCTTCTCTCTGTCCAAACTATGGAGTGACTCAACTCTATGCAAGCAGCAGCCTTTTCTTCACATGGCTCTATTTATATTTGTTTAAATGAGATTCACCTCAAATAGTCATTCAAAAGTTAGGCATGTAGACAGATAGACCAGTAGGTCTGCCTAACCGATCAACCTGTGCTCCCAAAGCAGGAGACCACGGTACAAGAATACGGCCTTGTTTTGGAGAGTGGTAGCTGCACACACTTAAGCTTTGTGAGAGGCAATGAAATTGCATGCAAAATCTGGGCCAGTATTCCAGCCGTGGTTTTGACCTGCACCCTGGTTTAATAGGCAAAATGGTTACTGTTCGGAGTGATTTTTATCAGCTGCTCATCACTGGAGAAGTGTCCCACAGGTACACACTGCAGCTAGGTCCTTATGATAGTACAGTTAGCAATGCAGGGCAACTCAGGACCAAAAAAAGAACAAACAGAAGGCTTCTGGGAGGAAACTACAGAAACATAATCACTGTTTCTATTTAAGTTCTCGTCTTTTCCCAGCACAAGAACATTAGCTTCTGGCAACAGAATGACCAACATCCCTGGCTGTTTGACTGACTCTACTGAAAGCCCAACACACTGAGCCCTTAGTTCATAACTCAGATCTACTGTCTTATATCCACTGCTACCCCCCCTTTCTTTTTTCCAACTGTTTTATTTATGTTCTTCAGGGTAAGTTTTTTCTTTCCATATCAGCCTGTGAATCACCTGGGTCACTCTTGGAGTTGAACAAATAGCAATTAACTCAAAACCAATAAGCTGTCAAGGTTTACTAACACAGCACCAGCCAGTTCTGCCAGCATTACACGGTAGACGAACAGAGCATTGGTTTATTCACGAACACCAAATTGACCTATATATTTCAGAAGAAAAATTATTTGGTAAGGATCTATGTTCTTTCCTCAACATTTGACATGCTACAATGACTGTATCACCATGCCCTGAATATCTTGTTGCTGGACTATGACACAGTCCACGAGACACAACTGCTATGAAATGTGGATCCTTCCAAGACATTTTATGCTTGTCAGGTTGGCAACAGATTTGTGCTGGTGATGAGACTTGTCTGAGTTGCTGAGCATTGCAGGCCTGTTTCTGTTTACCTTGCCAGCCCATTTGCAGCCAGCTGTTCTCCAGCAGGAGACAATGTTAAAGCAAACAGACACATGGAAATTGTCCATAATAATTAAGATCCCAAGGCAGCAAGTCCCTTAAACACGTGCTTAACTTTGTTTAATCAGGTGACTAGTCTAAAGGTTCTCCTGAAATGTCTTCTACAGTTGTCCAACCTATTAAAATCTCCTCGAGCTGATAAAAAGTAATTATTTTGGTCTTCCATTAATATGTCATCCAATAATGCCCACATGGCTTCAGAGTGGGCGTTTTTCTGCAGCTTTCCCAGAAATTCTTTCGTATTTTTGATTCCTCTCCCCTGTTGATTCTTTGACAGTACTTCTGCCTGCCAAATTCTCAACTTGTTGATAATTCATCTTCTCACTCTTTCTATCTTTTGTTATTTAAAAATAGAAGACGACTCTTCATTCATGTTAATAAAACCTTTTATACCTTATCTCTGTACCCAAAGATTCTAGGGCTTGTGTGCTTTATGGGAATAAATGTGCTTAATAAATGTCTTTGAATATTATCATCCTGGTCGTTATCATCAGTATTTAGGAGACGGGCTTCCCCATATTTCCTTGGTATGCATTACAAGATTAAGAGTTGTTGATATACAGAAAGGGGAGTGGATATCTGTAGCAACTAATTAATCTTGGAGGAAACCTAGTGATTAGACAGATTATAAATCCTGATGTAATAAAAGGTCTTAAGAGACATGACTTATAAAGTAGACATAGCCAGTCATGGACTCAAACATTTTTCTGAGGGAGATCCTTTATCAGACCTTTTTTGCTCCTCTTTCTTACAAATTCCTAATTTGGGTCTGCCAGGTGAAGTATTTCAGTAAAACAGTTGCCCCTATGGAAGAGAGAGGCTTTGGTGGGTTAAGTGGATAAGGCTTCACGGACACAGAACATAACTGTCAGCTCTCCCCAGAAGGGTGTCACTTGTCAGGGACACCAGAACAGAGGCTTGATGCACCTGGACAGATCTGGCCTGCCTGCAACACAGGCAGGCTCACGCTAACTTTGCTGGAGCTGTCAGATAGCACAACCCTGAGCTCCGGGTAGTTTGCTCTTGTCTTTACGGTTGGACTCGATGATCTTAAAGGTCTTTTCCAACCTATGCGATTCTGTGATTCTGTGATTCTGTGATTCTGTCTAACGTGGAGGCAAGCAAAACCATCAGTAGTTTTAGAGGTGGAATTGTCTAAGAGGAAGAGGTGTAGGAGTCTGACCAGCCTTACTGCAAAGCTTTTCTGGCCATTACTGCTCTGGCTGGAAGTTTACCACAAACTTGAGATAAAAAAGCAGATACAACCCTCATGTCAATTTTGTATGTTTCTCCACCATGTTGAATTCTTACGCTGCCTGGTACAGAATATACACACTGCAAATAATGCTTCTCAGGATCTGAGTACCAAAAACTTCCTCATCACAAAGCTTGCCTCAGACAGCTGTGCGTGAGCCAAAACCTCCTGCTTGGTGGTTGGCTCCCATGCAAATAGAGAATAGCTGAGCTGCTCCTTTCCTCTCCTCACAGACTCCCCAAACCTACCACGGTGGTCTGAGGAAATACCAGAGGGGACATCTTAGCACCACATTGTGTGCCTCTGTGGAAAAATAACCCATGTCACCAAAAAATGGAAAAAAGGCTCCACAATGGTTACTGCCAAATGCCATTAACCTGCTATCAACAAAAATCTATACCATGGCATGACAACAAATCAATGTTTCTGTGTATGATGAAGCATAGTGGAGCCATCTGCTCGCAGTGTGTGGCCTGCGTCTCAGGCTGCAAGAGTATCTGAAAAACTTGTTGCACATTTCTGAATGTCACATCTCTACTACAGATGTTTCCATCTGCATAGTAGTGTGGTGCTCTGCATCTTACGTACCACAGCATTTGCAGATTCTTAATCTCTTTAATGCGTGGTTTTAATCATGCTGGTTGTCATTTGCAACCACCATTCTTCCCCTCATAACTGGATAGCATGAGATATATTAATGTCGGTAGTTCATTGCTGCAGCAACTTTCAGAGGACCTCAGCCTTCTGAAACGTTGCTATCAGAAAAAAAGAAAATACTGTTCCGAATGCTTCCCTTGAGGGGCTGTAACAGTGTGAGTTTCCCAAAAGACTCAGTTTGTGACACCTGTATCTAGTTGAAAAGCCATTCAAATGCAAACTCTATACTGGCTGTGGCTTTGAAGAGGGGCGAGGGCTCTCAGTCCTATCTTTCCTTGCCTTAAGACATTTTCACCAGCCTGATTTCCTTTTGTTGATCCACATAAGGCAATAGCTACTTTGGCAGTTGCCACATCACCTTTAAAAATACGTACTGTTGCCTACAAACCAGGGAATATTTTCCTTTGAAGTCACTAAAAAGCACACAAGGAAGTAAAGATGGGTGGGAAAGATAAAACGTTCTGGAGTTTTACTGACCTTCCCATTGAGCGTCTGGTGCGGATCTGTGTGATCACCCATGAAACGAGGCCTGCGTGTCCCCATTCCCTGTGACCCCACTCTCCTTCACCCCTGGGCTTATCTAAGGCTTCTTGCTTTTAACAAGAGACAAGATTTCCAAAGCAGGCTGTGAATAAAGCATTGTACTAGCAATATGATTTAAACAAAATCATCAGGATGAGCACCTTCAAGCTTTCTCGCACTCAGATCCAAACTTTGTACTGTGGCACAGGCCAGGCAGGGCTGGTCTAGAACAACAAAACTCTTACTTCATATTTAAATGTTGGCTTCCTGTTGCAATGAATGAGCCAAACCTAGCATGTAGTTTTCCTGCTTACTGTATTTTGTCATTTTAATGATAATTATTAAACTCTATCCTGGGGCAGGGAGAAAGTCAGGAGGGAGGTCTTGCATGGCACCCTGTCTCCCTGCAGAGGTAAGCCCATAGCTAATGATTCTGAAGAACTTTTGGAGAACTCTGTGGTGGGCCCTCCCCTGTTTCAGCCACGATGTAGCCTGCAGGAGGCTGTCTGGGGGTTGCAGTCCCGGGATGCGTAGGGAAGAGAAGGACGTGCCATGGGAAGGAGCTTTCTTCTCACCCCGAGCTGGACCAAGGGACGGGCAGGGCCCTGCCACAGCCCTTGCCTCAGCAATGACAATCATAGCTGGTGGTGTGCTGAAAATGTACATGAGGGGTTTGGTGCCACCATGGCAAGGGGGAAGAAGAGACGGTTGCTAGTTGCTGTGAGGAATATCAACTTGTCCCTCTTCACACCCAGGAAGACCCACACTGGGGACGGTGCACACTTGTGCTGCAGCTCCAGGCTGTCCCACTCCTCGGGGCACTGACCCCTTTTTCTGCTTAAAGGGAATCTCAAAAGAAACGTGGGGGAAATCCCCAGAACAGAGTTGAGCAACAGCTAAGAAGCTGAATACTGAATTTCAATGTTGTGGAGGACGTTCCCACACAAAGCCTCATTAAAATCATAAAAATCAAATTCTAGACATTAGGAACTCTTAGCCAGCACTTTTAGACACCATGGATGCTTATTATCATGTCCACATTGTAGGGTTTTTGATAATCTATGATGTAGCGTAGATACAGTCACAGAGACTTTACCTACCTGCATTTATCATTCTGGAAAGATCATGTCTATTAATCATAGATAAGAGCACAGCCTATTGTGTCCCTGACAATTAGAGCTCTCTGCCAGCAGAGCAGACGCAAATGCCACGATGAACGAAATGTAAGATCTCTTTACAGGGTTTGGGCTTTTTTTTTTTCCAGAAAATCTTGTACATGCTATAAGTAGGGTCTTGAATTTTTGTAGTGTTCTGCAAGTGAATCTTAAGCAGCTCTAAATACCTATACCCAGGGCAGGGAAGGGAGGGCAAAGACCTGTTTCTAGCCTCCACAAAAATATGTGGCAGCTTTAAATAGGATTGGGGGGTTGCCTTGCCTTTGGGAGCTGTGCTAGAGAGAACTCACAAAATATGGGTTTGAATATACAGGAGCTGACCTGACGCCCCAGCACTAAGCACACACAAGTTCCCCGCTTTCAGAGGTGAGGGGAATGACCTGGAGCCGGACAAGAAACCTTGTTCTGGGCCCATAAGACTTTTCAAAATTTGTAACACTTAGCTGCTCTGTGCCTGGATAAGACCAAGTCATTTAAAAAAAACCCAAAGAAAACCTTTGTAAAATGTGATTGAAAAAGAGAAAGAGAACCCATAGTAAAAAAGCAAAGGGAACAAATAAATGGATAAACAGATCATAGATGTGATGGGGGTTCTGCAGGTCATGCTGTGAACCGTTTGAGTGCATTGGGGACAGCAGACACTTCCAGGCAGGTCTTGCTGTTTTAAGTCTGTGACCCTTCTGCTAGGCTGGGCTGGGTCTGCCCATTCTCTTTTATCCCTGTTTTTAACCACAAAACGAAGCTAAGAAACCTTTTCTGACATAGGGGTCATTGAAACTTTCCCTTGAAAATGTCTCATTTTGACAAATAAGCATGAACAAATTATCTAATCAGAAAGTTCCCAGACATCAGAAACAACCTACCCATTTATGCCTGAGCAAGATCAAACCTTTCAGCATTTGGTTATGCATGTTACAATTTAAACTTCACTTTGCCTAGACAAATAATACTACAAAATAGTATTTTGACTATTTTTTTTGTCAGAATAAAGCATGTTATCTATCTCTTACTTAAACAAGGTTGCCATAGGAAAGTGTCTGAACTTCCTCACCTGGCTTGCTACCTTCCCAAGTAGTAAGCTAATATTAAAAATACATTGAACTCACAGAAAGAATAGAATTTTTCTCAAGTTCAAGTATCACTTCTGTTAGACTCTTGTACGCTCTTGAGGGCAGATCCCTAGTCTTCATCTGTGAAGCATCTAGTACATAAGACTGTAAAACATTGATGCAGGGACTACGAAAACTGCTCTGGGTTTGTGTGGTCCCCAGTACAAGGGGGTCCAGGTCACGACTGCCTCTTTCAGGGCTGGAGCAGCTGATGGTACGTGCCGGGAGCTGGCACCCGGGAACCCTGAAGAGGCAGCTTTGGAGTACTCGGGGCTCCCGTCAGAGCTGTGCCCTTCAGTTTCCCATTCATGGGAAGATGAAGGTGAAGGAGAGCTGGGGGACGAAAACCTGAGCACATCTGCATCTTACCTGCAGGAGGCTCAGAGACGGCCGGGGCAGGCACTCCCACCACTGGGTGCACACTCTAGACACACTCCTGGGTCTCCTCTTTCAGATATGGCCTAAGGGGCTGCTTCAGTGCAAATAATAACTTATGACAGCAGCACATGGTTACATCTATAAGAATAACATGTTAATAATAATTAATATATGCTTTCGGGGTGCGTTAGTGGCCATAAACAGCACTTTAATTTGTTTCTTAATTTCCCCAAAGAAGTTACCTGCTATATGAGAAATCCAAAGCAGTGTTTTTCAAGCCCTAGCAAGATATACAGTTCTGCAAACAAGACAAAAATTGCTCCTACAATTTTTTTCCTATGAACTGACTTGTAATTTATTTCTGCCAGTGTTCTGAACTCTGAGTGAGCTTGCTGCTGGAAGACCAGAGACAGAGAGCACATTTTGAGACTATTTGTTTTTTGGAGTTTTACAGGTTTGAAGAGAAACAACGTTTACTCTTGGTTGCTATATATTTCCCCTATATTTATTTTCAAATCAGCTGGGTTTTCGGCAGAAAACAGAACTCTCCTTTTCTTTCCCTTTTATAGAAGGGTGTATTTATATTTTAATTCAGGAAGGTTGCCATTTGGAGAGAGTGGAAGTTCTAGGAGCAAGGTTGCAGCATGTGTGATTGGGGCAGTTGTGTATATTCTAGCACTGGGACAGGAACCAGAAGCATGGGCGCTGGCTTGCTTCTGAATAGAGGAGCCATTGACATTCTGGGTCCTGATACAAGCTCTTCCAGAAAGCATTATCCTTGCACACACTGCTTTCCCAGTCAGAATCCACCCTCTGCTCCTGCGCCTGCTCTCGCTGCAACGTACTTTTGGAGTGAATCCACTGGCCAGTGCAGTGGCATGAAGGAGGAATTCAGCTCCGTGGCCCTCGTTACTTGGGAGAGGGACAAGCAGTAGCAAGAGAGACCCCATGTCAGGCAGGGAAAGCTCTTGCTGGAGCCAGTGCTGCTGAGGAAGGAGCGAGGCACTAGGGCAGGAGGGACAGAGGTGGGAAGGGTGCACCACGAAGGGAAGAGGAGGAGGCTGGAGCTGAACTCTCAGGAAGATCTGACCTCTTCAGTTAAATGATGTTTTCCCCTACTCATTTTAGATAATCCATCTCACCTGAACAACTTAGATCTGCATACTCTTTCTCTGTCAGGAAGGATGTGAAGAACTCAAGAGGGCTGTCTTATGACCTCCCTACCTGGTGGGCATTTCTCACCAGGAAAGCCTTCTTCCCAGAAAGTATTTCTCAGAAAAGAAGTATTCCTGATGGGGAAAGCTTTCTTGCAGAAGGACAGACTAATAGAAGAAAACCCCAACTCCATTGGACCAAAATAGTGCCTAGCTTCTGATTAACATTGTGCATTTGTTTTTACCACCAACAGTCACAGCTTAGAAAACTTCATTTTCTAGTCAGTTCTCTGAAAATTAATTAAATACCCAGCCACTACTTTTGTTTGGGGACTGTTAGCATGACTTTTAAGCCAGTTTATGAAAGCAAGCATTTTGTTCTAAGAGGATGACCAAATTAATCCTGACTATGACATTATAGATGAGATGTGAAACCAGTACAGATGTTCCTATTTAGTTAAAATGGTAGAAGCAGTATTATTACAGCAATGTAGGCATTATTTTCTTTCCATAAAGGTGAACATGTTGCTCTGCACTGTTACTTTATCCTTGTAGATGAGATTTTATCTGACCAACGAAACCCTGTCATCCCATCAACAGATCCTGACCAGGCATGATATCCCATCAGGATTCTTAAGAAGCTTCTGATATTCAAAGGATAATCATGAATATTATGGGTGTTATAAGATAATGGTAGTTTTTTCATTGTTAGGTAGCATAAGATGGGTCATTTTAAACTGTTAATTTGGGGGTGAAATTTCTCCCTTCTGACCATTCAGAAAAAATAAAAGGCAAACTGACAAGCTGATATTAACTGAAGCTTAGGGGTCATTTACAAGCTCTATTCCTCTTAAATTTTTTGATTTAGAGAAATCTACCTTTAAATAAATAATACTCATGGTCAATTGAGCCCTAAATAATCCAGAGCCTTGGAAATGTCCTTGGAAAGAGAAGGATTTCTCTATAGCCGAGAAATGCTTTCAGAAATGTCAAGAGTAATAATGAAATCTGTGGAAAAGACAAATAAATGAAAATTTGTTGGAAGCCATCGAATGTGGGTCCACAGGTCCTTTCTGGGACTGGGAGTGTTTGGGGTATTGGAAACAGAGCACAGCTCTCCGTCGCTGAGAAGAATTGATGTCACCTCAGCAGAGGCCGAAACTCGTTAGCATCTCACGTCTGTTAGGTGGCTGTGCGAAGTGAGTTGTCAGTGTTGATGGTAATGTCAGATGTCAGTTGTTTTAGGTAATAAGGGGTTATCATATGCATTGCATCCTTCATTGTTTTACACAGGAATTTAGGAACTGATGTGGCTTAAGCCGAGTCAGATTGTGGGGGCAGAAAAGGGGAAGTCAGATGTGACCTGTGGCTAATCAAAAGGCGTTTGAAACTCTTCTACAGATAAAGCAGATTTGTGTCTGAAACAGCATATTAACATTTTTACTAAAATATTTTTTCACTGTCATTGTGTTCAGGGCCATGTCCACTTGCAAGAGCAGGTGTGCAACTAAAAATGTCTGAAAATTCAACAATAAAATATCTAGAAACTGCATCAACACTGACAACTCACTTCACACAGGCCACCTAGGAGACATCAGATGCTAGTGAACTTCAGCCTTTGCTGAGGTGATGTAAGAAGAGTAGGTCATTGAGTTGAATGAGTAGAATCTACCTAAAAACATCGATGAAACCTGGCTAGAAAACATAAGCATTGCTAAAAATATAAATTGAAGTTACACAAGGGGAACCAACAAACAACTTGCATCCTGAAATGTGAAACTCTCTTTTACCACCCCACGCACATGTTTTTAAATTGCAATGCTGGACAGAGATGGAACTAGCCATGCTCCAGTATTGACCCAATACAGTCAGCACCCAAAATTAAAGCATCACACTAACACAGCGCCTTTGCTTGCACTTAGCCCAGAGTGACATCATTGTGGTAAATCACTTGTACGAGCAGAGCTAAGGTGCTGGGTGTAAAGGAGACGCCTTAAAAGGATGTATTTAGGAAGTCTGTTATGCAGCCACGGTGCTGACAATGTTCAGAATCGGTAAGTGCCATGAAGACCATGTGCCATGGAAATCAAGGAAAGACAGTCAGTCAGAAGTAATTGATTTGTGCCTAAGTTGTTGTATCCCCTGCTGCATAACACAGGCACAGGAATAAATTGCTGGGTAGCCAGTGACATCAGTTACGTTTTTGTTGAATAAATACACATTTAGAAACCCTCTGGGACTCCACCACACTGCTCCCTATGACTTCTTCCTCCTACTGAAACCTTCTTATCCACATCTTCAACCTTTTGTTGATGTTCTTCCTCTTCCTACACTTCTCCCAAATTTTACTGGATAAAAAAGTGTCATCTCATACAGCGGGAGTTTCTCCCCTTTCTGAAAAACAGCAGGAAAGAAGGAACAGAGGATTAGAAAAGGCTCAATCTTGTTTTGATGTCAGTAAGAGTTTCATATATGTTAAAACAGCAGTTCTAAGCTTAGAAAGGACTCTCTGTGACACTGTTTTTATACAGAACATTTGTATATGTAAGCTGAACTGATCTGCAATATTTAAACTTTTCATTGCTTTTCATGGCAGAGGAAAGAAGTTATTATAAATATGTAAAATAAGGCACTAGTACATTAACATAAATAACTAATAAATTGTAAAGCTTTGTAGAAAACAGAAAACTGCTAACGGAATAATGCACATTTGTTGATTCTTGGAGCAGACACTGGCCATACATCATGCACCAAAGCAAGTGCTAAGAGCGTCAGCACGTAACGGCATTATTTAAACTTCTTTTATGGGCAAGATTAAATAGTCATCAAAGCAGCCCACACTGAGACTGCTGATTTGTTCCAACAGCCACTGATTCTCTATTCTACTTTTTGTTTGCATATAAGAGAATATCACAGGAAACTCAGTTTTGGGGGTTCTCATTAATATTTACATCCTTAAAGCAATACCTTCATGGCAGTTGACCACCAGATTATCAATAATGAAAGCTGCCCTTCCAAAAGGACCAGCCCAGAGGTCAAAAGCCCAAGATTCAGTAATTCCCTTCTGTCACCCTGCCTCACTCAAGCTTGCCAGACAACCTCCAGAAAGGATTATCATGTGGTCTGTCACTCCGTTTCTTTGCTGGTTCGACCAACAGAGGCATCAATAAAATGCATTACAATGGGCAAAAAGTGGTCTGGACACGCAGCCCACAGGAACTGAATCAAACCCATCAACTCATTGCACTGAATACAGTGGGAAGATAAATGGCAATTACTTTTGGTCACTCCACTCTGGCATGGATGGGAATGAAGGAGTAAAGAATACAGGCAAAGGCACATGGTGACCAAAGCTCCTGCAGAGGTGGTTAATACCCATATTTCCCAAAAGTGTGGATTTGTATGTAAAGACCTTGATTCAGGAGGGTCAAGCATTTTCCCCTGCATATTCCTGCACCCCATGGGGTTACTCACATTCTTAAAACTAAGCCCCTTGCCGAAATGGAGGCCAAAAGGTACAACCCACACAAGCCTTCCTCTGTTCAGTAGGAGGTAGGAAAACCAGGAACAAAAGGTAACCCACTCTTCTGGGAAGCAAACCTATTAAATTACATACATCCAGACAGGGCATGTGGAAAGTCAAGCGCCGTAGCTGTACTCTGGTATATTCTGCAGCTTTGTGAATTTGGCCCATCCTTTCTCGTTAAGGAATGAAAATACTTTAGAGCCAAGTTAAAGGGCTGAATTGCAGATTGAAAGTCTTGGGTTGTTGATGCTCTTTATGCCAGATAAAACAAATAATAGAGCTTGATGGAATGGAAATCTCCATATTCTGCCATACATTGAATTTGTTTATGGTTCACTTGGCACAAACTTTTTTTCCCCTTTGGCACTAAATGGACTTTTAAACTGAAAGTGAATTTTGATATTAAAAAAGCTCTGGCTGTAAAAATGGACAAATTAACAAGAATGAGCACTTTCACACAGGAGAAAATGATTCATTAACTGCTCTTTCACCATTGTAGAAGAGCCCATTTTTGGCTTGTCCTCAGAGAGTCCAAGGATGCTTATAATACAAGCAACGTTTAGAAAAACTTCATTACACAGAGAAAATTCCAGGCTTCAGTTTTCCTTCTTGAGAGAGTTCAGTAGTTGCTTTATTCTCCGTGTGTGTGTGTGTGTGTGTGTTCATACACAAAATTAGGTTCTAGCAAAGCGAAAGTGCATTTATGCAAAAAGCAATTCATCAACCACTTCTGTGCTCAGAATTCACTGAGGTAATTTAGATACTTTAATGGCAAGGTAGTTTAGGTAAGATATGCAATAAATGTTTCCCCCAACCCCTCCAAACAGTTAGAGTAATGGAAAATGTGCGCTCTAAATGAATCTTTTCAGTAAAGTAATTCTTGTTTTAATTATTTATCAGTTAGAAAATATGAAATATAATGACATAGCAAACTTCTCTGGAACCTCTTTTCACGTTGTGGGAGCACTCTTACATTAGCCGGAGTTTTATGCTGGCTGTAACTAAAAGGGTAACATAATGCAGCGTGCGGCACTAATCTGTTTCTCGTAACATTAAATGTGCAGCAAGCAACTGCCACTATGAGGAGACCCTCATAGGTGGATCTACTATTTGCAATATTTTCACCATGGCCTTGACCTTAGTGATGTCAAGCATATATTACATCTCCACTATAATTTACTATTGACATCATGGATTAAATTTGTTGTTTCAGCTAATGCAACAGAGCAAGCAAGGTAGATTGTGAAACAAAGCCAGCTGCTGAAATACGAGGGTTGTCAAGTATAAATTTACAAAAGATATTCAGACTGAGCGCAGAAGACAAAAATAAATGGACAGCGAAGCTGTTTTTGACAGACTGCAAAGGGCTAGAGACTTAAACTTGAGCATTGTAAATCCAAATGTCACAAAACACTGCTACAGAATGTGAGACATGTCTATTTCTCAGGAATATAAATGGTGATATGAAACCAAACTTTCAAGATGCGGTGCATTTTTGAAAAGTCTATCACTATCTCCTGATAAGAAATTTAGTGATCTTTTCCTCTTAGCTTTAAAAGCAGGGAAATTCATCATTTAAATTCAGTGACCAATATAATAACTGTATTTGGGGCAGGCAGATTATAAAAATAGCAAAAAGAAAGCTTTGTATAGTTTTCTGGATTTCTAGAAAAATATATTGAACTGACTGATATGTTCTCTTGGTGAAATTAAGCCAATCACATCTAATTAATTCTTATTTGGGTATTCATATAGATAGATGGTATTCTTCAGCTAAGTTATGTGTCTGGGGAAGACGAGAGCTATATAAAAATAAGATACTTTATTATTTCATATATGTTATGTTATTCACATAACTCAGGATGGGTTCTCTTGCCAAGGATTTACTGCGGTTTCTAGAATGACGTACTACCTCACCACCTGCAGACAGGACTCAATAAAGCGAGACGTCCATGGAGCGAGGTGGGCAGCAGTGCTTGTGTGTGCCCGCTGCTGAGGCCGGGGAGCATCCTGCAATTGCTTCAGCTTCCAAATTCTCAAATTGTGAAGCGAGTAACTGAGGCTGAAAAAAGAGGCAGCATGCTGGCCAAGGCCTCCACCTTGGAGATTTTCAGCTCCGTGCTTGACTCAGCAACAAGCATGCGCTCTTATTTCTTTACAGCTCGAGGGAATAAATCTAACTTGAGGAAATTAAACTCTGACTCCATGACCTAAATAAGTTGTCAGCACAGATTTAAGAGGAACATATCGTAGTCACAGGACCATCAATGAAGTAACTGTGAGTTCTACCAAAATATAAATAGAGGCCACCGTTTTGGGATAAATGCAGAGACAGGAACGATACCTCTCTGTGTGATATGTGGAATACCTCCAAAACAACTGCATTTTGCAGAATCCTTTCTTCCAGTGCAAATCTAGTTGTGGCCTGACGGAGGGGATGGCTACCTCTAGCAGTCGAAGAGCAGAGGATGTGAAATAATGGCTAGTAAGAGCAGGCTTTGTTTCAAAGGGGCTCCTGGTTTTTTGTTGGGTTTTTTTGCTACTCAAAAGTCCTCATTTTAAATAAAAAATGGGACGGGTTAAAGCAAGGTTTTGACACATGACTAAAAGCAGTGTTAAGACGAATGGTCTTTAGCTTTTTCCTATTGTGTCAAAGATGCTGTGGGAGATGATCAATGTAGGCCAGACCCAGAGAGATTCCACGCACCACTGACTGCAAACACCTCTCTGGAGCAGCTCAGATACACTGTGCTGCAAGAGGTAAGACCAACAGCATGCCGCATGAGCTTAGCATTAATTTTGATTCATTTTGCAGATCAAGCATGAAATGCCTTTTGTAGTGTGCTCTGGCGCTAAACGATTTACAGCAGTTTAGAATTTTCCAATCTTAGCATCAATTATTTCTGACAATTTCAGATCGCTATCTAATTTTGGCAATGCAGTATTCATACCTAGGGCTTCATTCAGCCTATATATTGATTTCCTCTAAGCTCTGCTTTTCTGGGAAAATCTTTTACAGTTACACCTGGCCAGCAGATGTGGCTCGGCTATTATATGTGATGCAATTAATCTGGAAGGCTGGCGTCACAGGACTTTCCATGATGCTGTGGCAGCATTATTGTGATTCATTAGTGTCACTTCCTCAGCAAGTTGTAATTGGCAGTGCTGTATTGTTTCTGTAAAAAAACCGTCACTGTGGTGGTCGGAAAAAGAATGGCATATTTTCTTTTCCAAGGAAAACAAAGGTTATCCTTGTTTACACATCTAGTGTAAATGTAAAATGAACAAGCTCCATCCTTAATTTACCTCTTCTACCTCACTGCAAAGCCTAGGTGTTAGAGGACGGCGTTGAGATGCATTCACCAGACAAAAAGTGTTTCCTATTATTAATGGCTGGAGGAGCCCTCTGTGTAATCAAAGGGCACAGCTGCAGTGATATACGGCCAGTGACAAACGGAGAGATCTTTCCTTCTCACTGCTACAAGCTTACCAGCTTGCAGCCAGCAACTTCCCGCGCTGTATATCTGCAAGATAAATAGCACGAGATATGAATATACGCAGTGCTTACAGTCTTGAAAAGTATTGTTATATCCCCCACATACAATCATTCTAAATATGACTCGAGTGCATTTTTCACAATTTCAGAGCTATTCTTGCTGTTTGTAAATAGATACAGTTTCTGAGCAGAGATTTAAAGCCCTCTAACACGGCTGCTTTCCGAGGTCTGGTTTGGAAGCGGGTGCTGTACAGCTGATGGTGTCAGCAGAGCAGCTTTCGTGAGATTCATAGCTCTCTCTTGCAGTGACAAGCAGCACTGAACTTTTCTGTGAAAGGAATCAGCTAAAGAATATACAAGGAATCATTTTTATTTCTCTTATGCACCTATGCCAAAGCAATCTAAGGGAAGAACTCGTTCTCTTTAATACGTGTGTATGTAAGAAAAAGCCGTGTTAGCCGTTTCTTCTGTAGTTGTTTTTAGTCACATTTTAGTCTTTTCGTTTTACAAAGCCAGATATTCTGTGTAGTACCCTTTTCTTAAGCTAAGGATGCATCTGAACTGAGACAAAACTTTAAAGCTAAAGAGGGAGCAATTGCCAGTGAAAAGTAAGGCGAACAAAGGTGCTTGCTAAATAAAAAACGATGTGCTCTTTTGCCTGGTTTGACTTTGTTGCTGTTGGTGTACGTGGGTCGAGATTTCCACAGGCACGAAACTAAAGTGTCAGTGGGCAAGGTCAGCCCTTCCCTGGGCTCAGTGGCAGAGCGGTGTCCCCACGCACACCCACGCACACCCACGCACACCCACGCACACCCACGCAGGCACACGCACACCCACGCACACGCAGGCACACGCGGAGGAAGTCAGTGCCGCTCCGTGACCTTCCCGTGAACTTTCTAGGAGATGCAAAGATCAGTCAAGAAGGCAAAGGTCAGCATTCATGCTGGTCAGAAACAAAAATCAGATTTAGCTAGTCACTGGAAGAGTGTTTCTGGGCCCCTGGATTATCTGAGCAAAATACTAACAAATACACTTTGCATAGTGAAAAATTGACTCAGTCAGTGTTTACTGTCTCAGCGTGGCTCAGTTTTGCTGTGCTCATTTGACAACTTGTTGGAAGTTATGTTCGTTTTTCCCCTGTAATGTATCTATGCAGGAGAAAGATGGAGTCAAATCGTATGAAGGAAGTGGCACAATGTGAGAAGAATCTGGGAATTCAGAGTGAGCAGTGCCACTGCTCGTGTTGCGAGACACGAAAGTAGGAGCTGAAGAAAGGAAATTACATGTCGATTGCCTATGAAGAAAAACATTGAGTTTAAAGCAAGGCAACAGTAAACAAAGTCTGCAATTTCAGTTGTAATTGACTTCTCCAGCCTCTCGCACAGGACTTGGTATCAGATTATACCACAGTGGTATCTTTGTTTAAATCAGGGGAAAAAAATCAGAATGAAATATACAAGTAATATAATCCTACTTTCAGCAGGTCAGAAGTGAAAACAAATGTGCTGATTTTGCTTCTGCTGTAGCCCGAGGTGGACATTTGCCCAAGTGACAGCATACGAGATACATTTTAGCACAAAAGTCCCATTGACTTCAATGGGGCCCTGATCTAACCCAGACACAGCGAGTGCTGTATCCTGGAAGAAGCACAAACCCCTACCATATGAGCGTCTTTACTACAGCAGGCTGGGAGGATCTTGTTCTAAGAAATGAGTTATTAGGAACATTATTTTGTTTCCCCTTGCCTTTGCTTTTCTCACTGGCACAGTCCAATAAACTAATGCAAATAGTTAAATTCCACTTAGGGAAAATGGTGAGTGAAGCTCAAGAAGGATTACAGAGATGTGAAATTTTGGTTACAGATTGGAAAGGATACCTTTAGCTTGTAGTAGTGTACTTTAATAATGGCAGGTGGCTTTTTTTACATGCAAGTTTACGATACACTTTTATCTAACATATTATGAAATTTCTCAATATGTCCTTCAACTCAGAAAGTTTTCCAAGTAAAACAAAGTAAAGGGAAAAAACTTAAATATTTTGCCCATGCATGATTATTGGTGACTTCAATTATTTCTCATGCTTATTCTTTTTTAGAGTCATCTGGATTATTTTGACCACTTTCCCGCGTCTTTTATCTCCTAAAACAAATGCTCTTTCACCAGTAATTGCTCACTCTGGGGCTAGTTTTACTGTGCTTTCTTTTGTAAAAAAAAAAAAAAAAAAAAAAAAGGGTTGGGTTCGTTCTCCAGCTTTTGCACTAGAATATGAGTGAAAATGTTTCTGCAAGACCCAAACGCTGCAGCTTTGGGGCACTTCCTGCCCAGTCATGGAGAACTGAAGTGCTTTTCAAAACAGCGAGGAGCTGTCAGGAGCACTGAGGCTGCTTTGTGCCCGCCCCAGCAGTGGGAAGGCAGCTCCTCGTGGCCGGGAGCTGGTGTGTACAGACTCCTGCCTGGACCAGAGCTGGCTGAAGCTTCCAGCTTCTCCGTGGAGGGGTCTGGGGAGTATGGCCTGGATGGTAATTCTAGATGAAGCTTGGGCTGGAATGGTGAAGCAAGGCATAAATTAGACAAGTTCAAGGCAGGCAGTATTTAATACACATAATACAGGGAGGGCCTGCAGCCAGGGCTACTCTTCTGTCTCCGTTGCAGAGTAGAATAATGGAAAATCCGATCTTTTAATCTTTCTGCAAATATTTTAACTCCTTTTAAAGTCCTTCTAATGATAGCATTTACTTCATACTCCTGCTAGCACTTCTGTGTGTGGGAGTGCTCATAGATCCTGAAGTGGCTGTGGAGCCTTTTCTTGTCCCAGAGAAGCCAGCAGAGAAATATTACCCAGCAGCAAATAAACAGCACTGGCCAACTTTTACTTGGGGGTACGAAAGCATCTTGCCAGGGAACACTCTGATCTACATACACTGACTTTTTAAAAAGCTGGAAGAGTCTGAGAGGACTGTGAAAGTAGCTAAGGTCATACAAATGTTTTAAAACGGTAAACGTGATGACTAATAGACATTCAACCTATTAAGCTGAAAAGAGATGTCGCCCCGTCTTGGAAGCTTAACATTGGAGACAATCAGTAAATAATTAAATGACGGCAGCAGAACATCCATCTCAGCACATTTTCAGGGAAGTTAAGTCTTGTCAGACAAGTGTGATCTTAATTTTTTTGATGAAATAGCAAGTTCTATTGATAAAGTTAAAAAAAAACCAACAAAGCAACATACTCACATTAAGTGGACTAAACCAAACAAACAGATGATATTGAGTAACTGGGAACTGAAAGCCACCATCCTCTGTTGAGTCCCCACAGGCGCTGGCCCTTGTTCCACTCCTATTCCATAGCTGAGGGTGACAGCCAGGCAGGGGCAGGGACACACCACCCAGACAAGAGCAGAGCAGGTCCAGCAATAGTAGCCACGGTCAGCCAAAAGTCCACTCATCTCAGACAAGTCCATAGGGCCAAGGCAGGTCTGAAGTCTGGGAAGTCAGGTCAGCAAGGCCAGATCAGGCTCGACACAGTACAAGGCTGGCACAGGCACACCTGAAATGTAACTTGAGCAAGGACCAAGGGCAAAAGCCTGACCTTAAATGCAGCTTCCAAGCCAGTGGACAAAAGCCCCACACGAGGCTTCCTCCAACTCTTTCTCACGCAGCTCTTTCTCACAGCTTAGCTGCTTTCATGGGAGCTCGATCCAGGGTTACACAACTGCACCGCGTTAGAGCAGCCCTGGAGGGCAGGCAGCCAAAGCCGTGGCGGGGCTGAGGGGGGAAGAGCCTGCAGAGCAACTCAGGGCCTCAGCATGGATTTGGGAATAATGGTAGCTAAACAGAGGAACACAGATTTTCAGTACAATATACAGAGGTGAATGTGAAGACAAGAAGAAGATACACAGCATTAACTAGATTTGAGAAGGTGCTATTATACCTGTGTATAGCATTAATGAAAATGCTCGTGGGAATATTGGGTGAAGTATATTATGAAACTACAAAAAGGTTTTAAAAAAAAAGTTCAAAGAAAAAAAAGATTCAGGAAAACATGCCTTAATCTGTTAAGGTTATCCAAGAAGGAGTTAAAAAGTGACTTAATCAAAGTCTGCAGGTATCTACATAAGGAAGAGATTTCTGATAACAAATAGCTATTTAGTCTAACAGAAAAAGGCACAATAAGATCCAATGGTTGGAAGCTGCTGTACTTTCTCTAGCATGCGCCATTAATCATCGGAACAACCTACCGCAGGATGTGGTAGATCATTTGAAGTCTTTAAATCAAGACTGCACCTTTACAAAAGAAATTCCCTTTCTCAAACAGAAAACCTGCATCTGACGCAGAAACTGCTGGTTGGGGTTTACACCCTGAATTGCTCAAGGATTGAGCTGAAAGTCCTTAAAACCTATTAAATTAAAGAAAAACAGCTCAGTGGAAAAAATAGTAAGACAAATAAGTGGGGAGTTATAGGGCAGCATAACAGATTTGTGTGCCTTTCTCACTAAAACTTGCACAGCTACTTACAAGAACAAACTTATGGAAAAGAAGCAGAGAGGGGAAAGAAAAAAGGTATTCTTTCTAAAATATATGTCTTCTGTCCTTTAAACACAGTATGATAAAGACACGCTTTTTGCTTGAAGTTCATCTGGTGGAGTTCTGACTGCGCATGGTGATGGGCTTACCAGTTGTTATTTATGAAGCACGGATTCTTGGGCATGGTTAAAAAATACCAGTTGGCCTTCTTTCAGTTAAATCCCATTCCTTTGAGGCCAATTTAATCATGCTTGAAAGAGATCTGTAAAACAGAAGCACTTTGAGTTTCCTACAGAGAAAAAAGGAAGACACCAGCCTGTGGGAGAGAATACAGCTCTTATGTCAAAAAGAGCAAACGCATAGGGTGCAATTCCACGGCTATACTTTGGAGTTCAGACCGCCTAAGTTTATGGCCAGAACTCCCATGGGGAGGGGCAGGAGTATATGAGGATATTTGCTACTTTTTATAGTAATAGCACTAAGCATTTATGTAATTCTAGCGCTCTGCTTCAATAGGACCCTCTTTGGCTGGGAGCTGCACAAACACAGAAAAAAAAGGGGGGAGAGGACAATCCATGCACTGGAAGAGCTCTGTAACCCAAAGCCTCTAGCAGCCTGCACAAAAAACTTGAGCTGGTCTTTCCGGGCTGCTGCCATGACAGGAAAAGGACTCTGGTTCCCCACCTGCTTTGAGCCTGCGTGAAAAATCTTTCTCTCAGATTTTATGTACGGTTTTAGTCTCTGATATGCAAACAGCTGCTGGATGAAAGTGTCTGTTCCAAGTTCACTGGGCTTTTCATGATCAGAGAGTAACAGTAAAGAGCAGGATTCAGAGATTATGCTGGCTTTGCTCCATCTGTCCCTTGGGCTCCAGTAGTTATGTCCCTAACCCTTCTGTGACCTAAGCATATGTAATACATGTAGCATGGCCCGAGATAGTGTATGAGGAAATGAGAGTGCATAGGGCTATACCTGCTAATTTGTTATCTGCATGCCGATGCCCATGGCAGCACAGCTGCACGTGCAGGCTGCGTGTGTGTGCATGCTGCATGTGTGTGCATGCTCTGCCTGTGTGCATGCTGCATGTGTACACCATCCCCCCGCTGGAATATGACAGATTTCCAATTAAAATTGGGAGCTCTGTGGAGTAAGTGTTTTATGCCTGTACCGTTCCTGGTAAGCCTGCTACAGTACAAATAAGAATCAGTCACAACGGTTCAGTAGAGTTCCTACTGTCAAGTCCTTAAATGCATTACCCATTTCACATATTTTGCCATTTACATTGTTGGATCACTTCTCCTCTTTCCATAAGCTTATAAAAACAAACAATTAGTTAAGAAAATTTCTAGGGCTTTTCTCCCCACACAAGCCATTTTTAGTCTGCCTTTTTCTAAAGCCTGCTGTTGGGCTGAGCAGCATTTTTACCCCCTGGGGTCTGTGTTTCACCAGCAATGGTAGCCAGATGAGGCTGTTGCAGGATGACACAAAGTACCATCTCCACAGAGGCCGAACATCTCCCTGAATTAGCCCATAAGTGCTGCTGACTAGAGGAGCCAGGGAGAAGGCAAGAGGCTCAGCTGCTGTTCAGCATGTCACAGCACTGTTAGCCCAATGTGTCAGTCATCACAGCCCAGATCCCACGCTGAAACCTCCATAGGCTTTGAATCAAGCCTTAAGTGTTATAGGACTTTGGGACTGTGTGTGCATGTGTGTGGTTTCTGGGTATATGTTTTAATTTTGTTTTGTTCTGGAAATACCAAGTATGTCCTTTGAGACCATTAGAAATGATGTTTATATAGACATGGTAAAAGACCACTGTAGGCAAAGATAATAAAATATGAAATTATTATGAGAGACATAACAACTGGTTTAAAATAGGAAGTGCTGAGTTTTTCAAGTGCAGCAAGTATGATTATTTTTCTCTTTCATTTTCTGAGCGCTTGTGAGTATATAGAGTCCTAATTTGAGAACTGGAACAAACTGGGTTTGTTTATGAGCAAGCAATATAAACTCATCTATCAGACTCATCAGTACACGGGCCAAATCATAAATTACCATCTCACTGTTGGCTTTAAGAGAACAATGACACTTACCCCATGTGAGGATGTGCCCCTTATTTTTGAATCAGGAAAGCTAAGAGCGTTGCTTCTGGCAAGGACAGCTCTAAAAGGAATCATTCCTAATGCAATCTGTCTTTGAAATAAAGCTCCCTCTCATCTGCATTCCCTGTGTCATCTGATATGGGCTTCAAATATAAAATTTTCATTGTTTTTATATGACATTGTTGGAACGGGAAAAAATATTAGCAACATGATTCCTAACAGAATCTGCATGAAGCCACCACACATTTGACTTCCTGCTAGACATAAATCCATTATCTTCCAAACTCTGTTGCCTACATGACATTCCTACTAAGCAGCTGCAGTTGATAAGAGCTACTCTGCATAATTTGCTTTGAAGTATCTTTGAGATAGGATTAACCAGATAATGTGCTCTTTTTTTTTTCTCTCCCTCTTTCCCTCTTTCTCTCTCGTTGTTGTTGTTGTTGTTGTTGTCGTTCTCGTTCTCGTCATTGTTGTCATCACAGTCCTGTTCCTACAGAAGGGTTTGTGGACTGCAGATACCCATGTGATATATGTACACCTTGTGATATATGTACACCTTGTGAGCAGATTGTCTGTATCTTACCCTAAATGCGTTAATGTTTGAACTGCTAGAAATAACACAGAGAAATCTGAAACTGCTAAAATCAGACAGTAAAAAGCCACTGCAATTAGCCAGTACAAGTACTTGACAATACATCTGATTTACCAACAAATGACTGTTCTATCTATCTTTCCATCAGCTTGCTTTCAAGTCCAAGTATGCATTGTTTTTCAATCATTAGCTTTTGAAATATGATTTCATTACCAAGAACACTTTGGCATTGTCTGAAAAAGAGAATAGTTTATATTTGTATTGAGTGACAACATCTCTGTCTTCTGAGACACTGAATTGTTTTGTAGCTTCTTCCAAGGGATAGTTTTGTTGAGTGGAGAACCACATCTTTGCCCACTTGTTTTCTGCATCGCTTGTCATACACAATACAAAGGAAGTGACTATGAAAATGCAAATGAATATCCTCGTCTAAGTACTGCTAATATGATAGCATGCTGTACATCTGAATGGCTCAGAAAATTAATGGGCACCATTCTGAACTGTGGAAACATGAGCTATGGTGAGAAAGCTGGAATTCAGATATACTGCTTCTTCTTCCTCCTCTCCAATCCTCGAATAAAAGAAAGAAACATTTACAGGATGCAAGTTTAAGTACCTTAATCTTATCAGCTTGGGCTTGGCTTTTTGTTCTTCTATGTTCAAATGAAGCACCTCATCAAAATTAGATTAAGATGGTAAATAAAATCAAGGTCAACTTTTTATTAACTTTTGGTTTTTACCTCCCCTCTGTTTAAACGCATTGGCTCTGACATCTTCCGGCTGCAGCCACTGGATGTTTAGAGGCAATACTACAGACTTTTAGGTTTTATGGATTCTACAAGAACAATATAACATGATACTGACAATCATAAACAGATACTAAGTTGTTTCAGTTTGGAAACAATTGCAGCCATATAACCCTTGGTGGGCTCTTTTATATGAACTTTTATCTTTCTCTGTACAATGGCTAACATGGGAACTATCCCCCATCCAATAGAGCAGCTTGTATTTGCTCAGGAAATGGTTAAGTTACAGCAGGTCACCCCTGTTACTTCATGGAAATGCTTTGATTTTTCTTCCATACTAAAACAGTTAGAGTCATTTGTTTTACTAACAATTCCCCTCGGAGCAGAACCTCAATACTATCTTAAAACAAAATTAACTTCACACATGACTTTGTCAAGAAGCTTATTTCCATCTCAAGAGAGTTCAAATTTCATAAAATCTGGACACAGTGTAGTTAAGAGGACAGACTTTGGAAATGTTATTTCCTTTCTTTTTGCTGCCCTTACTGCCCATTCACTCGTGGATTTTTTTGGCGACAAGAAACGCAACACTTTCCTAAGTGTATAAAAATGCCTGTACTTGACCAGGCTACCCAACGCAGCCATTACCAAGAGGGCACTGGACAAAATACAAGTCGTGTCTCCAACCTGCATTCTGACTCGTTCAAAGCCTAACCTCATGGACACGTCCACAGCAGTCGCACTTAAAAGGCACTTTTTGAAAGCTTCTGACAATTTGAAAAATATTTGGCATATCTAAAAATACAGAATAATTCTGGACTGGCTAATCATTTTCAAAATGGGGGAAATGTAGCTGCAGCCCCCAAAATTGGCAAGGCAGCTTAAAGATACAAACAGGAGTAGGTGGACAGCAAACATGGGGTTTGTACGTATCTGACTCCACCCTTCTCTGAGGAGTAGTATGAACATGAAGCTTTTTACTGTTAAATTTGAGTAAGTCCTGTAAGGAAAAAAAAAAAAACAACTAAACCAAGCAAACAAAAAAACCCCTGCTCCTCATGACTGTACCTCCTGTTGTTTAATTATTGTAGTTTCATGGTGATAAGTCTAGTTCGTCTTGCATATCCAGATCGGTTGAGAACACTTTCTGGACTTGAAATAGAGGAAAATAAAAGACTTCTCTTTGTTACAATTTCAAAGCACTTCGCATTCACCACAAACCGCCTGCAAACAGTAAAGCTCAGAATACCAGCCTGTATCAAGTCATTAACCTTTTAGGACTCAATCAAAGCAGTGTTGTGTGACACTTTATTAATGAATGCTTTAATGTGGTATATAAAAGCTAACAAACATGGAAACTGGCAATGATTCATCAAATTTAATATTCCATCAAACATTTCATTTTGAAGACTGACACTTTTTAAAAATAATCCAATGGAATACAAATTCAGAGGAGTGCCTTTAATGAAATTCATCCCCCTCTTTTTAGGACTTTTCCAAACTGTATTTAGATGCCCCACAAAAGCAAGAAAAGCGCACAAAAAACTGAAACAGTTATGCGACCTTCTAAATAACATTTGAACATATTTTATGGAATCTGTTGTGAAGAGTGAAGGAAGTTGTCCTTATAAATACACTTGCAGTTTAGGTCACACATTGTCTGCAGTCATTGCTAGGAGGCAAAAGCCCTGTTGTAAAACAGCTGGGCTTCTTGGCTTGGGGCAAAGGCAAATTCCACAGCCAGAAACCTAATTAGACACTTTTGGAATTCACGGCACCCTGTCACACTATGACCTTTTCCTTCTGTCTTCCCCTCGCTTCTCTCCAGCTCACCCACATATGTCCTCCTCACCCCTGCCCCCCATGAGCATTTGATCCTCTCCTTACTAAATATGTTGCTTTTTCGCATAAATACTGTCTACTGGCCAAATTCAATCCTGCTGGTAATAAGAGCAACTTGGAAGTCAACAAGTTTATGTCATGGCTAAATTTGTCCCTGTGATCCATTTAACTTCTAAGTGACTCTAAGATTATCCAGTGTCCTAAAAATTTCCAAAAACATGGGCTGCAGAGAAGCGATGTCAAGATGTCAAAGAAACAGCTTTATCTGTCCTGGAAAATTTCAGAAGTGGAATGAAAAGCAAAATATTCTGACATTTTTCAAAACCCACCAAGGCATGATCTAACTATGCCCCATTGCCAGAGTACTCACCTGAATGCAGAAAGCCCAGGTTCAGATTCCTGGAGGGACTTGAACCTGGGTCTTCCATGTGTCACAGGTAGATACAACAGCTCCTGGCCTCACATGGGCTTCTTTTTGGACTGAAGTAGCAATTCTGTTCTGAACCTGACTTTTGTCATTGAAAGATTTTGCATATCCACATTCATATTCATATTTCAACAAGGCCAAGTGCAAGGTCCTGCACATGGGTCGGGGCAATCCCAGGCACAAATACAGGCTGGGCAGAGAATGGATTGAGAGCAGCCCTGAGGAGAAGGACTTGGGGGTGTTGGTTGATGAGAAGCTCAACAGGACCGGTAATGTGCGCTTGCAGCCCAGAAAGCCAACCGTACCCTGGGCTGCATCAAAAGTGTGGCCAGCAGGTCGAGGAAGGTGATTCTCCCCCTCTGCTCCGCTCTCATGAGATCCCACCTGGAGTACCGCATTCAGCTCTGGGGCCCTCAATGTAAGAAGGACATGGACCTGTTGGAGCAAGTCCAGAGGAGGGCCACGAAGCTGATCCGAGGGCTGGAGCACCTCTCCTATGAAGACAGGCTGAGAGAGTTGGGGTTGTTCAGCCTGGAGAAGAGAGGGGTCTGGGGAGACCTTACAGCAGCCTTCCAGTACCTGAAGGGGCCTACAAGAAAGCTGGAGAGGGACTTTTTGCAAGGGCATGTAGGGATAGGACAAGGGGTAATGGCTTTAAACTGAAAGAGGGTAGATTTAGATTAGATGTAAGGAAGAAATTCTTCACTATGAGGGTGGTGAGGCACTGGAACAGGTTGCCCAGAAAAGCTGTGGATGCCCCATCCCTGGTAGGGTTCAAGGCCAGGTTGGATGGGGCTTTGAGCAACCTGGTCTAGTGGAAGGTGTCCCTGCCCATGGCAGGGGGGTTGGAACTAGATGATCTTTAAGGTCCCTTCAACCCAAACCATTCTGTGATTCTATGATTCTACGATTCTATTGCCAGATAGGTATTTTTCAATGAACAGTGTATCACCACAAATTTGCCAATCTCCTATATCCTCAGACAAACACATTCAAAACTTTTCTAAAAGGATGACATGCTTTAACTTAAATGTTACTTGTGTCAAGGGGAAATAGTATCCAAAAACACCTACATACAAGAATCTAGGGGTCTTGTAAAATAAATGAGCAACTGATAGAAATGAAAGGCTATTAAATGCCACTAAAGATGTATAATTTACAGTGAGACTATTATATATAATTTTCTTAAATTGTTTTTATAATGTAAGTTGTAATTCTTATCCAAACTCATTTCCAGCCAAAGAGCATGTTCCCTCACACGGATTTTTCATTTAACTAAAAATTGCAAGATTCATCCATTAAAAAAAAAAAGTATGATAAATAGGATATTTTAACTGAATTGGGTAATGGAGAACTGCTGTGCCACTCCTGAGAAATGTCTATAACTCACTTATGCCTTCTGGTATTTGTATAGCATGTTGACTCATGAATCACAGAGTAGCTATCATAAAAAAAACAATGTCTCCTTGACAAAAAATGCATTTAACTCAGCTGAGATTTGCAGTAAAGATTCATGCCTACATTTTTAAAATCGCAAATGCTATTATGTTACACTTGGGGAACTGTTTTTGTAAACCTGTGCACTTCAGTAGTACATTTCCCGTTGCGAGTCCCAGAAAGCACTAGTGAATTGCTTCTCGCCACATTCCTGGAAGGATTATTCTCATTTTACAGATGGAAAAACTGAGGCAGAGGAGCTCACTCAGGTGACCAGGGGAGAAGTGAAGGCTAAAGCAGAGGGCAGGAGTAAATGCTGCTTTGGGCAACTTGCGCCTGTTTACCATGGTTGCCAACTCCAGCAATAGGGACCTTGCTTCCACTCCGACCACCCAGCAGCAGTACCTTTCCTCTAGCTACCCTTTTTCAGATCAAATGGGCTTTTTAGACTTTTTGTTTGTTATGGAAATGCGTATTTTTTCCCTAGCCAAAGACATTGTGATATGGCGTGGTTTTGTGAGGAAAGAAACAGGAGGGTTTAGGCAGATTTTGGTGAAATACGTAGAGCAGTTGAGATAGGGGAAGGCGAGAGGTGCCCACCATGGGATGTCAGTATGCCTTTGTCATAGCTGGGAATGGTGAGAAACAGTACTTGTCACAGTCCCTGGCAGTGGGAAAGGGAAGAAAATAGCTACAGGGTATACTGGGGGATGGCCAGAGCTGGGTTTTCCTCCAAGGACAGAGAAAGTTCATCTCTCAAGGGCAGAGCATAAATATTGGTGGGTACTTGGAAGGTGCCAGAGGTGCCAGGTGAGAGGAGATCCTGGCAGAACAAAGTCCCAATATCAACAAAGAAAGAAACAAAAAACACCGGGCTCCTTGTGACTTCAAACACACACAATATTGCCTCTACCACTGCGATTAGCAAGGCATGGTCCTGGGCTTCTCCACGCCACAACGAGCTGCACGTGCTGGCCGTGGATGCTGGCCATCCCGGGCTGACTTCCAGCACACCCCAGCCCCGCGTCTCCAGCCAGGACTGAAGGGGTGCAGCACCTCTCTCAGCCTGGGCCCTAAAACTATCTCTCATTTCATCTTCCAGAACAAGCATGTATCCATTACACGCTATTGCTATCTGCATGAGATTAAATATTTAAATCAGAGAAATATATTGTTCTTTATCATTTGCAAGTATCGTTTCAATCATAAACTAAACCTCAAAGCAACACTAAGCGTGCATGATTGCTACCTGGTCAGCATCATCAAGGTCCCCTGGAAAAACTAATTAGTATGTTACCATATATCTACGCACCTTGGAGAGAAATGTTGTTTGCGTCTCCTTCCCTAGTGACAGAATGGAGATGGTTCAGTAAAACACCCTACCTCTTAATATGCAGGGTTTGTTGTAGGAGCAGCTCGATTCATATTTCCACCAGTTTGATGGTAAGTGAACAGCAGTAGCAATATTAATCTGCAGTAACCTGTCAGTGAACTCTACAGCTAATATGATGTAGTTATGATTTTACCATCAATCAGAACTGAACAGGCCCTGGACAATCCTTGCAGCACTGCCTCAAAAAATCTAATTGTGCAAAAGCTTCATCGGTTTCCAACATTTCTTTTTTATCTGTCACAGACTTTTGGCCTACTACACAACCTTTTATTATTGGTCTTATTGCATTAGCTTGTTCGACAAAAAAGAAAAGGCTAAATCTAAGAGTTCCCCTGCATTCCATCATTTGTTACCATGTGGGATCCTATTTGACAGTTCCATATTATTTTAGATTTAGATAAATATTATTAGGACATATGGTATTGCGTGAACTTTTGAACCACTGATTGCCAATGTATAAAAAAAGGCTAGTAATATCTTTAACTCTGCATTTGCATGTTCAAATGTATACGAAATAGATAACAAAAATGGAAGAATTAAGCTGTAACACAGGACTGGATTTTAGATTAAATGTAAACCTAGACTGGTTTTTTTTAGTTAATTGTATTCACAGAGCAGAAGAATAGTTGAAAAATGGATTATTAATACCAAACATGAACTTTCACAAAAATTAGAGTTCTACTAGTAATTAAGATAACTGTTCATTATTCTTTTCAGGCATTTTAGTACAACCATCTATTATGTAGTTTTGTAGCTTAAATTAGACGTGTGTGTGTAAATATCATAAAAGAAGCACAGACAGGCATTCTCAGCAAGAAGCTTTCTTTCAAACACTGGCCGTAAGAGATTACAACTTGCGGTAAGATACATTACAACCATACTATTTCTGGTGAGTTTACTATGCAAGAAGTTCTGGTGTAACTTTTGCGATTTTAAACATATAAAAACATCAAGGAAGATGTACTATTAACATTATCTGTTTAGTCATTTTAATCTTTTGCATCTTAAATGTAATCAGGCTTTTCAGAACTGAAATTGCTAATCAGCATGTTGGATAAATGTTTCCATTTTAAAATGTGCACATTTAGAGATAACAGCTGGCTGTAAAGAATATATTTGTATTTGTGATTTAATGTATCACAAACTTTATATTTGATTTCATTTAGCTTTACCAAGAAGCTGAGAATATTTTTGCTAGCATGATCTATTTTGACAGCAGTTTTACAGCAGCAGAAAATCATAGAGTAAGAAATGAGGTGTGCATACAATGCCTTATGTAGTCTTTAAAGCAAGTATATCTTTTTAACAGAACAAATTTTTTTACACAGTTTCAAATTATTTCATCCGTTTCTAACATGAGCTCAATTCATGCAAAGCAATAAAGATTGTGCATATACAGAACACAGGCAATATGCACTCTTCTGTACTGTAGTGTTCATTCATTAATTTAGCAAACTGCATACAAAATTGAGGGAAAATATTTTTTTTAAAAAGGACTCTAACTTCAAAGAAATATTTTTAACTATATGAACATCAAATGAATAGCTGAGTTCTAGTCCTCAATCAATCATAATGTAAAGTAATTGTAATCTAATAAAAATAGCCATACAAAATAAGGAAATGGCTGTTTCATCCTGTTAAAAACATGCAGGAATGCAGCTTTGGAACTACTGAGAGAGCCGAGGTTCTAGAAAGACAAAAACAGGATGTTAAATTCTTACGACAATTGGAAGCAACTGATTTTTTTTAAGCACCTACCACCACCCGTGATAATTTGTTCAACTGCCTCTAGGGGGTTCTGTGCGACTGCAGAACCCCACAATTCTAAGAGCACCTAAAAACAGGTTATCAGAGATACAGGCAGAAGAGGAGTGACGTGCATTTACGCTGATGTTGAAAACGTCCAGCTGCATCGTCACTGCTGCAAATTTGGCTGCTAGACTAGCGTTAGTGTTCTCTAAAGTGAAAATAGCAAAATAAAGTTCTTCGGAACTTCAGCCCACTTCAAAATGTGTACTGTCATTATGGCAATAATAGAAAAATTAGTTATAATTAATACAATTACATTAAATTGCATATATTAATTTCTTAGGCAACTGTATTCAAAAGCCAACCACAAAATTATTCACTGCCTTTTATGTTTTTAACAATTATTTAACTTCTTGTTTTAGAAGGCTGTCAGTAAGGAATGCTAGTTTTGCCTCGTCATTTCATATTCCTCTTTTTGCAAGAGGTTAGATCTTTACTGCCACGTGCTAATTCTCCTCTGTACTTCAAGAATCGACTATGGCACGTTATATAGGATTCCTGCTTATTTAAAAAAAAAATCACTAGACTGTTAATAACAGAATGAAAAATAAAATTAAAAGTTAGTGCGGTACAATGTGTCATGCCTGGCCAACCACAAATATAGCAATAGAATTATAAGCTCAGTTGGTTAGAGAACAATAAAGCCACATCCATTCAAAAGAGTTCAAAGATTAATAACAGTATAATTAAGAAAAAACCTCAAGCCATTCTTTAATGAATATTTTAACAAGAGTAGCAACATTGGGGATTTTTGTAACTAACAACAGCTCTATTAGTCTGGATTTTTCAAACATGAGAACATGTAGTCAAAAATCCTGATTTTCTCCAGAGAAGGTCAGCGAAGGAAAGGCTGAATATTACCAGAGCCTGTTGAACTATTCTGGTTTGTTATGATACCTGCAAAACAGCTCACACGTTGCAACAAACCAGTCCTCTTAGCCGTGGCAGTCACAAGAGGGTGACTCTTACCCAGATATACTCATAGGGAAATTGATAGAACCGAGGTATTAAAATAATTCAGATAATGAGGATTTTTTAACCTTTATAATGCACATGGCCTCATTTTTTGTAAAAGGAAAATAAATGAAGGTTCTAACTGTCACAACTTTTACTGCAAATTATAAAACACCTCTTGCTATTCAGTGATTGGGAGGCCCTATTTCAGCAGAGCATTTGGAGATAAAGTTAATTTTAGGTAATTTTAAAGTCAAACCTAGACATTCTACAGAACAGGGATGGATGAGTCCAGAACTCAATGCCTGGCTGAGCTGGCCTCACAGTTCATAGCTAGGCAAATGCTTGGGAACATTTATTTTTGGACATGGTCCTTCTCGTGATGGAGCAACCCATCTGGGCAGGGATGTCATAGCAGCAAGAGAGCTACCCTCTGCCCCCCGACACACTTCCCTTCACCTCACCTTTGCTGTCCTCCCTCTTTGGAAATCCAGATTCAAATGAGGGTTGGCCAAAATCAAATGAAATACCCTGCGGTTTAAGCTGTCTGAGGGACTTTGGGAAAGTTTCGTCCTGGTCACAAACCACAGTTACAGATAGCCCCTGCCACAAGTATGCTGTAACTGGGCCAGAGGTTTAGCAGTTCCTGTTGCATGGGAAAGCTCTCAGACAACCTCTTGGAAACACGGCCCTGCCTTCCCGTGTATTTATGGCATGGAAATCGAAATAAGATTAGTAAAAACACAGTGATGGGCTATAAAAGGGATTGCAAAATATACAGTGAAATTTGGTATTGCCAGCTCACGAGAGCGTGTTATACTTCAGACAGAATACCAGTTACCAAGTCACTATACCTGTACGTATCCTTCTTGCATTATACTGTGACTGCAATACGAGTTTGAGTGAAACCGTAACCAGCAAGCAGGGAAGTAGAATTTTAAAAATTGCCAGGTTAGACTGTGACAACACTGACACATAACAGGTGCATTTTTTTCTCATTTTAAACATAATTTTGCAGATGTATGTGTGTTTCCAGACAGTTAAAAACAACCTTTTCTTAGACTACCAACTACCCTATATACATTACACCAGCTACTACCTTTCATCCCACGAAATAGGTATTTATCTAGTGAAAGCAGGTAAGCAGGACAGCATCTTTTCAGCTTCTCCTAACCAAGAGACAGTATAACAAGTCTTGGATGTTCTGAATACCCCAAAAGGATCCCTTTTGAGCTCATTTTTTCAAAAATGTCATTCAGGGATGGGTAACGCATACATGAAACATGGGCTATCTCAGAGCCAACCCAGGAAAGAGGCAGGCAATGTGAGTAACGAATGTCTATTACTTTGTGGCCAGTCATAGGAGCCCTCACTCAAAGTACAGTCAGGTTAATAAGATTTTGTATATTTACTCAAAATAAATTTTTTCAGAGTCTATATAATCATGAACAACAAGTCAAAAAAGGCTTCCTTGTGTTAGAAAAATACAAGAAATCAAAATTCATAAAACGGGTGACAGTGAATCAAATATGTCCTCATTAATCTTAAAATATTCATTTCAAAATAATTTCCTTCTGACCATTTAAGTTTGCATTGAGTTAGCCTAAGTTTCAAAGGAAAAGATTACTTCAAACAATTTTTGTTGTCCATTAAGAAAATGTTGACACAAGTCCTTCAGAAATTAAAAAATTTTCCCAGTACTTTCTGAATCAAAAAATTTTGAAACTGACCCTTCCTTGAAATCATTTTGGTTGCAATGACTCACTGGTTTTATGAGAAAACGTACCATTGCTTTCTCATGCAAAGCTCTGGACCAGTCTACATGCGACTCCCTATTCCCTTGGGAAACCCCAGAGAGAGAGGATTCCCGTCTTGTCACACATTGGGTCCATTGCTTAATATTTCCATGAAGTGGGTAGAGAGTTCAAGAGTATTTTTAATCTTCCTTTATACATCCAAAACATAATTCATTGCACTGTGTGCATAATGCAATAAGGAGATTAATGTCAAGCTTAAAAGGAACATTAAAAATAAAATAAGATTCATAACCAGTGCATGAAAGCTCTTGAAACTAGCTGCTCGACTGGTTATTTTCTGATACATTGACCTTATGTACACAGTGAGGGCAGTGAACACAAGCCTGTTCTCCATTCCCATCAGAGCTCAGGGGAACACTTACAACCACAGCCCATCATGCAGCCTCTATGCTTTTATTCTAAGCCAAGAGGCCAATAGTTTCCTCTGTAATTGAGCTGAAGGACATTTTAAAATAATTAATAGGATTTGGTGCAACTAGTATTATTTGTTGTGTTGTGTGCATTCTAGTTTTTTATTGCCTGCTTCCAGAGCTTAAAGACTTTTCTTCGGAAAGGTTGAATACCAACTGTTCTGAAAGTAGTCCCAAGGCAAGGCAGAATATAAATAGCTCTGCAAGCACAACAAGCTGAAGGCTCCACAGAGGCGAAAAGTACATCAAGTAATTAAAAAATACCGAATGATATAAATAGGGAATAGCCCTTTATAGTTACAGACCATATATATTAAAAATACTATCAGGATCTGAGTTGTTTTTAACTATCATACTGATGGGAATAAGGCATAAACAGGAAGGGTAAAGGCACAAGGGGGAACAGTCTGTTCCACGTGCAGAAACCCCCCCAAGGCAGGCCCACCTTCCCCACTTCCCCTCGAGGAAGAAGCAGACTTTTGTCACCCCTCTGAAGAGCACGTAAGCCATGTGCCCCCTTCCTACAGCTGCAGATCCACCAGTACCACCCACCTCAGCAGTCCGGCCCCGCACCGTTTTTGGCTTTTGTAGCCTCCAGAGGACCTAGAGCTGCCAGAGTGATGGGCATGGGCTGGACATGTGGCTGGAGTCTCCACCACCCCACCCCCCTATTTGTTTATTTATTTATTAGGCCATTATCCACACCATGACTACTTGATTTTCACAGGGTCTGGTGTCTCCATACTCTCTGTGGTATCCACAGGTGGTGCAAACCCAACTACATGTGCTAGCCCTCTGCAACACCCTACGATACTTCCAGGTTTTCACCCGTAACACAACTAAATTCTTAGCAGGAAACCTTCTTGGATGAAGGTGTTAACCGCTGATTTTGCCAGCACATTAAAAACCCAGATTGGCTGTTTCCCCCAGATCATACCACAGACCTCTCCCTCCTGCATTATTTAGGTGTCCTACAGCAACTTGGGGCTATAGACATTAGGGCTACAGTAACTGCTGTTGCTTCATTGAGGGAAGATTACCAGATGCAGGACTGGGGTTCATGGGACAAAGAGGAGTTGATGCAGACAGGCCCGATGCAAAGCAGCTATCTGACTGCACAGTGGAAAGCTGTGATTTTATTTTGCTCTTTTTCCTGAGCCTTGCAAACCGTCATTGACTTTCCTTCTCCATAGGAAGTCCTGACACGCAACCAATGCACGAGGCCTTCTGAAGTCTCACGAGCCCCTGAAGGGGGGCTCAGTAGGGCCCTACCTGACGTTGCAGCACCATCCATCATGTCAGCAACCACCACAGCTCTGGGGACATGATTTGTTAGTTAACGTAGCCTTTGTTAGCTAGCTCTCCAGTAGCACACACCGATGGAGATCTACAGCTTTCAGAAAATTTCCAACAATAGACAAGAAGGGGCTTAGCAAAAACTAGGCCAGATCCAAACTATACACTGACTGGAATCAATCAAAAATCTGGCCGATCTTATTTATTATCCAGGTGATGTTCCCTGCTGTAGAATCTGAGGCAGGTTATCTTTTGGATTAAAATGAGACCGAGGCCCCTTAAATCTATTTTTCATCTCCTCTTAAACATATGCAAGGGGCAGGAGCCCTGAAGAGAAACCTTATGTATGTGGACTTTTCCCTGTTGTTTTTTACCCCTTTATTTATAAATATAAGAGCAAGCATACATGCAGCACAAATATTCTAACAACTACCAGTACACTGTGTGCTGTATCAGAGGAATAAAGAAGATGGAACAGGGAGAGTAATTTACCGTGCGCTGGTCTCAGCTGCCAGCGATTGCAAAGGGAACTCAGCAGATGTTTTTTTGATAAAGGTTGTTTCTTGTTGCAGCAGCAGCAGCAAAATCCATAGCATTATTCTGTAGGACTTTGCACATCATGATTCTGCCATTTCAGTTACTCTTAACAGCTGGAGGATAAAAAAAAAAAATGTTCCACTGCATTATTTGAAATTTGTCATGTTGATTTAGTTTCATTACTGTTATTAAATTTTATTCTGGGATGGTTTACATATCAAGAATACATAATGGGTTTCTGTGTGGCCTGGGATTTATTCCTTGAATGAGGAAAGGACTCTACTGTGACAAAGTCATAAAGCCTTATTGACTTGATCCTTTGCCATAAACATAGGATTCAGGGAGTTAGACTGAATATTAAATTGATATGATGGTTGTATTTTCATCAGGAGAATAACTCCTTCCAAAATAAAACCTCACAGTAAGTCTAGATCCATGGAATTGTTTTAGAAATCTGCTATTCCCAGGCATGAATAGGAAAATATTCTCCTAATTAAGAATTTTGTAGGCAATAAGGGTGAAGAGAACCAACACAAATATGCATATTTAATGTACTATCCAGATCCTGAAGCAAAATAAAATAAGATAAAAAATGTAACGAAAATAAAAAGTGCATAGACATATGGAAGGATTTAAATATGCAAAAGGATATTTCTAAACAAAGAAATACTAAACACAAAAAGGCCTAACAAAATTGAAGTTCTATTGAAAGACAAGATGAGCCAACTGATATCCTACATTCAAACAAATTGAAATTACGGAGGATACTCCAATTTGATTTGAATTCAGCTTTTGGATCTCTTCTTTTCTAATGGGACCACTCACAACTCTAAAAAACTTTTGAGTTGGATCTAAATTTTGTGGTGTAAGCCAACACTTAAATGTGAGTGACTGCCATTTTGTCACATTCCTGGAGGGCAATTTGCACATAGGAGAAAGTTGCTGTGTCATATAATGTAAATTATTCAAGATCACATGTCACCTCAGAGAGATATACTCTTGCTGATTTGTAAATTAAAGACAAGCCACAAAAGTTCCTAATTCCTTCACAACATAACTACTCATGAGTTTCTGCTGAAAGACTGCCATCAAAAGGCAATAAATCTTCAGGAAATAATATCACAATGCTAGCTCTAAAGCTCTCATGACTTTTTCCCAACTTTCCCTGGAATATTTCTTCCAAAAGAAAGCAGATGGCAAAATACTCAGTGGGTCAACTTTTGTGTTCAAACGCTCCCAGGGGTTTCAATTAATTCGAGTCATCTCCGCACAGACACAGACAAGAACAGAAATAGCTGCCCATCCTTCCCTAAGATCACCACATTTTTCCTTGCTTCACTTTATCAGAAGTATTCTTTGAAACTAGCATTGCTATTCAATGCACTGCTAATCAACTCACATTGATGCAGAAGCACAATGACAGAAAACGCAAAATAACACTTCTAGCTGAAGGGAATTCACAGATCCAGGACACACCTGGGTCCAGCCCAGATCTATCCTTCTTCTGGTGAAGCCCTTGGACAGACGACCGGACCTTGCTGCTCCTCTGCCAACCCAGCTACCCAAGCGGGCAAAACCAGGTCTTCTCTGGAAGTCACAGTCTGCTGCCGAGCTGAAGTTTCTCCAGAAGCTAAACCACTATAGAGCACCAGATTTATTTATTTACTGGTTTACTGGGGAAAAACAAATTCCTTAGAGGACAGATTTTCAGAAGAATTCAGTGCTGACCTCATTCTGTTGCTATTGATGTCAGCGAAACCCGCTGAAACAAAATAAACCCAATGATGGACGACTCCGAAAATCTCACATGCTGTAACTACGAAGAAGTTCACGGGAACTTCATTAGCTGCATTGCTGCTAACGAACAAAGCCAGGCCAGGGTTAAGGGCTCTGGCTGGCAGCAAGCGGGCGTGCCGGGCCGCCGCAGCCGCCTGGATGGTGTCCACAGCCGGGTGGGCGCTGGAGACGTGCGCCCATGCGTGGGGAGCCGCCATCCATCGTGTTTGTGCCGAGGTGCCGGGCGTTGCCAGGGGTTACGGCGCACACAGCAAGGGACCGGGGCCGCACAACGCGGGGAAAAGCATTTCAGCCCAAAAAAGGAAAACATCGGCTACAGAAATGCAACAGCGGAGGCGAAACACGAGAGATAATCAAATGTTAATATAACCACATTCCTCTCCAGGGTAATGAATAAACATCAGAAAGCACGAAGAACGTGTTTCAAGTAACAGAGGGGGTTTTCTAACAATAAATTCAGACAACTCAGGTTCAACTGTACAAAGACCAGCAGGAGAGCCACCGCAGACCTGGGAAAGCAGCTTGGCGACACCTCCGTGCGGCAGAGCCATGCCGCTGGCCTGGGGCCGGGCAGTGCCTCCCTGCTCCCCCCAGCTGCTCCCAGTGCCCGCGGCCACCGCCAGCCCCGTCCCAGCAGAGAGCGAGGGTGGGCTGAAGTACTGCTGCTGGCACCGACCAGCCACGAGGTTCAAGCAGTCCGCAACTGGGAGGCATTAAACGTTTATGCCTCCTCATGCACCAAGGGCATCTCCTGAGCAGCTGTGCAAGGGAAGAGGGAAGGAGCCCCACACGACACCTATTTTGAGTGAAGGCAGCCGGCAAAACAGCCAACACTTAAATGTTGCCTGCTCCATCTTCAGACCACACACATTTGCACTTAGTCACCTAAATGCACACTATTTTTCAGGTGCTTTCATTTCTTGAGCTTGCACACTGTGTGGAAACAATACTGAGCTAGTCCCAGGTTAAAAAAAAAAAAACCTTTAAATTTTAATAAGCGCACAAAGCTGTTAGCTTGACAGTCCTGTTTTCCATAAAGCTCACATTCATAACAAACAATAAAGATGGAAGTTTGCTGCAATATAACCCGTGAGTCTGCCTAAAACATAGATCAGAAGAGATGTCCATTAAAGGTAAAATGTAGTTAGGCTTCATGCCAGATCAGTCTCTCGTTTCTTTGCAATAAAAGAAAGAGTGCCAACTATGATAAAGTTTTATAAGAAAGTCATCTATTTTCTAATAACATGACTGAAACTAGCCATTCATTACATGTAGGCTCTCAACAGCCAATACTATTAATTGACATCTTTCCTCCTCATCTCTGAGTAAGCCAAGAATACATTTTTTGTTTTAATTCTGCTTCTAACTCAACATTGATATTTACTGCATTCCATATAAAATTAGACTTTCCTCTGTTTAAAAGGATAGAATAAAATGAAAGCCAGAGACCTGGCCCTCTTAATGTGATACTTTTTGCAATTTTTATCCATTTCTTTCACAAGATTCATGTGTCAGGCACAAGGTTGTAGCAGAACATCATTTGACACATGCAGAATAACACACTTTGCTTTGAGTCCATTCAGCATAAGCACAATGGATTCATAGCACATTGAAATCAATAGCAGACTTTGCATAGGCGGTATTGAACTTTAGCTGCACCCAGCAGTATGGAAAAAGGACAACATAAAGTGGGGTGAAACAATGGTTCTGTCAATTAACCCGTCTACAGTGCACTGCTAGCATATCCGAGGGGACTACAATCAGTATAGCATATTCCAGAGGAACTTCTTTTCTGAAAGCGTGAGCCCACCCTGTAATCAAATTCATCACTGTAAAAATATCCCTAATAACATAAACTTAGATGTTGATAGAACCAGCCAGCACCTCAAAAATTTGCTCTATCCAGGAATATAACTCAGAATGGCAAGTACTAGAAATGTGAAAGAGTTATTAAATCAGATCTCATGCCTTTCTCCTGACAATGCAGCATTACTTCCTAGTGCTTTTGTGTGCTTGGTTTTTTTTAAATATACCTCACTGCAGTGGTAAAGTAGCTTGGGTAAACAGAATTAGAAAGAGATTCTTTTTAATGGTACCTTGCTATAGGCCTGGTTCGTGCCACACGGTCAATTTGCCTCACTTCCACTCCTTTGCTTCCTCATCTTTAATAAGAGAGATAGTAATATCTGTCTATTCCCCAAGAGAGTTATGCTGATTACTTATCACTTACCAAAATCTTTCAAACTGAAAGAAGTGTCACAGAGGCAATATGAGACGTAATTTGGTCTTTCACTGTGGTTCCTACTTCCTTTTTGTGTTGAGAGCCAAGACTCATTTCTGATAGCTATCATGTTCTGCTCCTTCTCTCATCAATTATTTGAAGAAGTACTGCCACCCAAGGTTATGTTTCTAATTATTTTTTTAGTTGTGTAATTTAAAGAGTGTAAAATCACTCAATTTCATCTTATTCTGGAGATCACTAACTGTAATTATACATGGAAATGATGAAACGAAGACAAACTAGATGTACTCTAATCCACTTTTGAGGTCTAGCGTAAGAAATCCTGGTCAGTTATGCTTAATTCAACCAGTGTCAGTTCACCAGTGCTTCAGGACAGTAAGACTGGCATCAAGTTATGGTGCAAAAGTTTGTTCACAACAAAGTTTTCATTTTCCTCGCACAGATGGTGGACCTGTATTAAAAAGAAATTATTCTCTTCTGACTATTTGGTCACTCGAGAATTGCAAGTGAAATTTCAACACACCTAAAACACAATCCCCAAACCAAAAGACACCCCTCCCCAAAACCTCCAACCCTCCCAAAGCAACTGAAAAAAACATATTGCAAAACTTTATGTTAGCCAAAGAGTTCAAGGAGGTTGACCTTGACTCTTTCAAGGGCTTTTATAAGTATTCTTTGAAGAAAAGAAATGCTAGTGAGAACAGATCCTTTCACACATGAGAGGAATAAACAAAAGATTCAGAAATGGCTCTGACACCAAGTTCCTTTTCAAGTATTTCCTCAGTGGGAAAAACCAAGAAGAAATGCCTGGAGCACTGAGGGAGGGTGGATGAGGATCCTGTGAAAGAAACTGCAAGAACTGATAAAGGACACATAAGGAAACACATTAGGGAAATGTGAACAAATAAAAAAACCTGGACAACCTGCATCCTACAGGACTTAAAAGAATTAGAAAAATATAAACTCCTTTATGTTCACTGTGCATAAGCCAAATAACTGAACAATTAGAGCAGAGGAAAAGAGCAACATTACCAACTTTAACAACAGTGAGGGTACTGCAGCCAGACACTCCTCGTAAATGCACTTTCTGTTCCTAATAGTGACTTCTGACTTCAGTGAGCCTTGGCTACAGAGCCTTTGGCGAGGGCTGGGAACTATCGCAAGTGCAGATGAGCTTTAATAGAGGTATGATGTTGTATCTCACAGGATCTTAGCTGAAAAAGTAATTCACATTGGCTTGGCCATTTCCATATGGCTTTCAGGTTGCCGAAGTAATGAAATTACAGGAAATAAGCTGCAATGTAGCGAGGTGGTGGGAAGTGTCTCCTGGCTACCATGTGGATGACTGCTAGGAACAGTCTTTATTGGACTTCTTTATTAATGATCTGGAAAAGGGAGTGCACAGCACTTTGATGAAACTCACAGATACGACTATGAAAGACAGAAAGATCAGTGTACAAAGAAAATAATAGAGAATTTCCTAGAGAAGATAGAACCATGGAAAGAAAATAACTAAATGAGACTCAGCTTTGAAAAAATGCAGGCTGGGAGAGCGTCTGAGAAGGAATAACAAGAAGGAGAAATCTGGGATGCAATAATGATGAAAGAGATCGAAGGGAGATAGCTCACGCTAAATGACATGAATTGGCAACATGATGTGGTGTGAAAAAGCCAGTACAATACTGGACAGAGCAAACAGTATCACACCACTGAGAAAGGAAGAAATAGCCGCTTTCTGTATGGTGCTGGTACAGCTCCATCTGGAATATTATTATGCATTTCTGGATATTGACAAATTAGAGAGTTCAGAGAAGAGCAGCAAACATGATCCAAAGACTAGGAGGATTGATTTATGAGGAGAGATTAGAAGAGTTAAATATATAAATTGCTTGGCTAAGAAATGATTAATGGGGGACATGATAACAGACTACAAATATTTGAAGACCACCAGTGAAGGAAAGGCATTTTTCAGCAGGATTCACAGGGAACAGCAAAGAGCCCAGAGAGTGACTAAGAAGCAAAACCATGTTCTGAGTATCAAGAAATGCTTCCTGAACATGAATTATGATAATCTGTGGAATAATTTCCTCAGTGGAAGGGACAGGGAGCTTTTACTTGTGGCTTTAAACGCAGACTTGAAAAATCCTTTAGGAAACATATGTGCCCACAACTGCAAAGATCTGGACTCAGTGACCTCTCTGATCCATCCCAGCTTAGCTGAGCTGCGTGCAGTCTACAACTCCCTTTTCTCCAAGGAGATGAACTGTGCATAGGAGAAATGACTGTATTTGTAAAGATGCTACATTCTTATTTGTGTTTCTCCCTGTGCTGTTTGCTACCTTGGCATTCATCAAACTGAAATAAACAATAGCTGCTGTTAGAGAAGTACTTTTATTACTTGAGGGTTGTGGTGAAAATCTCAGCACCTGTCTTACCACTGCGTGCAGATAACAAATCAGCAGTCTGATATCCTCAGAGCCTTTCAGTGACTCAGCTGGGTTCTTGATGAGCTACATTCAAGGTAAATATTAGATGCAAGTGCATCTTCCTTCTTTTTAAGGAAAAAAAATAACTGTATAGCAAAGCCTGACTACTCTGGTTATGTCAGGAAGCTCATGGTTGGCTTAATAACACTGGAGAAGTGATACGAGCCTGGCAAGGCATGGAGCTGGAAGATAACTGGAATCCTCCTTCATCCAGCCACAGGGTGTTATCCAGGGAGACACAACGCCGTAACACGTGTCATGCAGCAGCAACAAAAGTTTTAAATCTTGCAGCTCCCTTAGCTAGATATATCTCCGAAAGTTAGATTAATTGTGAGTCTTTCATCTTCAGCCATCTCTGAAAGGCCTTATCTTTATCTCTGCTTTCAGAGGTCCATAAATTTCTCTGTGTTCAAAGGCTCCATCCCTTCCCCCAGTCCCTCACTAGTTCAGATATCCTCAAACTCCAGCACAACTGGCAAGTCTCTCTGTATTTAATCCCCTTCAATTATCTCCCCCTTCATACATCCTTCCATGTCTTCCACCAATTTCCTTCCACCAACACTTCACCTGCTCAGTTCATCCTTCCTGAACCCTCCTGTTGGCAACGTCCCTTCTACCAATCAACATTGCTACTTTCTTTTTTCCTGGCACGTCTTTCAATCTTGCTGGTCACCTGCCTGTGTGCTGCTCAGCTTGAAATACACCTATTTTGGGGAATTCCCTGCAGCCACCAGGCCGACTGTGAATGGTTTAACCAGATGGTTTCTGAACCACCCTGGTACTGGAAACCTAAAAGATTTAAAGGCAAAGTAAGTTTTAAAACCATGAAGTTCATTTCAATGGTTTTACTTTCTGTGGACATATTTTCCCGCTCTCCAGAGGCAAGATTATCTATAAACTGTTGCCAATGGTTATGCATTCACTGAAAAAGCTAGTGTGAAATATATTAAATTTTGACACTTGCTTTCTGCTAAGTAAAGGGATTTAAATCACTAAACAAAAATGGATTTAGTTTATACCCAGGCAGCTATATTTTCAGTGTCATTTTTATTCATGTTTTTCTACATCAGATATGACTGACTCAGGTGGATCAGTCCCTGTACACTAGGTTACCATAATTATGCACTATACCCATTTCAAAATTAGTTCCAGCTAGTTAGCTTCACTGCAAGACAATTCACACTGCCAATTGAGAATTCAACCTAGTTTGATGATGGATACATATAAACAGCAAAATCCATTATTTATACACTGTAGGAAAATAAACTCTCTGGCTGGCCGGGGATATGAAGCATGTGAAGGGTTTTCATTTTAGATTGTTGGAAATTTTAAACTCAAGCAGCTTTTAATCAACATACCATTGAAAACAAATTTCAGCATTTGCATTTCTTATTCAGCAGCGGTACAATGTAACTGAAAATAGAAGCTCCAAAAGCTTTATGGTCTATTACTCAACATGTGCTTATAATAAATTAGATGTAAATAGCTGTTATTGTGTACCAAGAAAAGCAAGAAAAGACAACCAGTTTCAATAAGCTGGAAGGGCTGAGAAGAGGACCATTTCTGTCCTACCGTTCTGAAATAATTCCTGTAATTCATACACTCGCATGTATCATTGTTTTCTATTATTATCAAGTTACAGTAGCATCTAGACGCTCAAGTCCCATAGTACTAAAATAGTTTTTAAAAAGCTAACACCAGTTACCTAGGACTAGACACCGTTATACTGTGACTATTAGTGTTGACACCAAGGCTCAAGCAGGCTCTCAGCTGAGGAGGAGCAGTAAAGGTGTGCAGAGGGGTGATTAGCAAGCACTGAGGGCTACTCTGTGTGCAAGCATCACACCCAGCGTGCGGGCACCCTGCTGCAGAGCTGAGCTTGCCCAAGTCTGCAAGGGCCCCCTGTACCGCTCTGCTAGGCGCTGCCGCTGGGCCCGGGCACTGAACAAAGCGGGGCTGCAGCAAACGCCAGTCAGCGCGTTTCAAACGCTGCAGCAAATGCCAGTCAGCATCTCAGGTCTTTTAACGGCGATGGGTACCTTACTCCCAATGTGTGTAAAGGTGTAAGTAAGGTGTAAACCTTTACGCACCTTACTCCCAATGTGTGTAAAGGTTTACACACTCCCAATGTGTGTAAACTCCCAAGGTGTGTAAAGATCGTTGTTATCCGGGCTTGAATAGCCATGGGTACAGGATTAAAAGGGAATTGAGAAAGTGGAGGACTGGAGAGATAAGCAGCTCCCCTCACATGCAACTTCACTGAAATAGAGTGAATTCTCTTCTACCTGCAAGTAAAAGGAAGACATGCTGGTTTTATTTCTGGCTCTGAAGTTTTCTATACCCTTAACAGCTTTCCTTTAACTCTAGGTGAAGACAGCTAATTATGAACCACACAGACAGACTGTGAAGACTACACACCTCACCGAGTGACCAAGATACGGGCTACAGTTTTTCACACTGACATTATAAGAAAAAGTGTTATAAAAATCAGTCATGGATTCACCGTGTGCAGCGATGGCCTCCATCACCTCCCTCCATTAACCCCTATGCTGCATCCCCGTGCTGCAGTTCTGGAAGCTCATTCATGAGTGCCATGTCATGGGTCCTCTTTAGTTTCTCAACTCAGGGTGCTGGCTGGAGGGAGCTAGCTGCTGCGAAAAGCAAACATATGCCAGAAGCCTGCCTATATAATATGGGATCTAGCACTGGCTGGGAGGGCAAACTTCTTCCCTTTGGACTGTGCATCCTTCTGAGGGGAATGATAAAAGAGTTTGTTGTAAAAGTTTGCGAAGATTTGCTACAGAGCCATGTGGTGTGGGCCACTGGTAAGACTTAGGGATTGTGAATTGTAACAAAAAATCTCAGTGAAACAGTACAAGAATTAATTTTTTTGGTGAGTAATTATAATTTGTCATGAAGAAAAAAACCCCACGTCATCCGAAGGCAATTTTACAAGCGTGATTGCTCTGACACAAGCAGCAGGCAGCTAGGGAGGTGCCAGCCTGGGGGAAATGCACATGGAGCCATTGGCAGGGCATGCACAAGAAGACAAAATCTAAATATTCCAGTGAACTCTTCAGCAGAACAGTAGACTATTGCAGCTGACGGCGATAAAAGTGTTTACCAGACAGAAAAGCAGTATGTGCTTCTTCAGGTTGGACAGTGATGCACAGACCAAGGCAGTACAAGAATCTAAATTATTCACAGTAATAGAAAAGCCAAAGGAAGAGTATAAAAGTCTATTACTGGGTAAAAGTATGTCAATTCTATGGCTTCCTCAGGAAAACATCATCACTGAAGAGGCAAAGGACAAAAATAGTTTAAGAAAAATGTCAGGATATTTTCCATAGCATAGTGACAAATTGCATCTTTTCCAGTTTGTTAGTTATTACATATATCTCCAGTAAGGAAAGGCTCAGTGGTACATATTTATCCTTCTCCATTTACCCTAAGATGAAAGTCAGTGGAAATGTTCGTCTGGCTTTTAACACAAGGTGGCTGGTGCTGCATATTCCCAGCACCTGTTGCCAGTAAAAAGGAGAAATTTATCTGGGATTTTGTTTAAAGGTACTAGAAAGGTGTTTTCTCCTGTATTGCATAAAATTACTGAGAAGAACACGGGAAGGCTAGTTAGGCATGGGTGAATCTGTGAGAAGGACTGAAGATGTCCTACGCTGCCTGAAAATGAAAAGTGACACCGGGGAAAACCTAAGACTCGTCACATGTGCCAAAATCAAACTAAATCAAGCAAAAGCCCAGGAAGCAATGATTCCTCAAAAGCAAAGAAGGCATTGGCTGATGTAGGCTGGAAAAAAGCTATATATCCTGTGCTATTTTTCTTTCTTCTCTGAGCTAGCCCAAAGAGAAGATGTTACAGACGAGTGTACATGTCAAAAGCACTGAATTAGTTGTGATGCAGCTGACATAACTATAAATGACAGCAACATTATTTAGTTTAAGTACTTTGCAGTTACATATAGACTTAGACATAGTCTTGCCAATGGAACAGTTCCCACCCTAATACTTTGGTAGGAAATGCTGCCAGATTAATAAAGAGCTTACTGAAAAGCACCCAGAGTCAGAGCCTGATCCATATTTAGAACAACCGAGTTCCAGAGCAGCACCAGTGATGCATGGAGCTGTCACCTGAGGACATTTTTTCCTACGGAACACTGAAATCAAGACTAGCTACATTATTAGACACTGGAGACTTGTAGAAATGGAGGGTGAGATAGAAAAGCAAACTCCTCAGTTAAACTCAATGCTCTCAAATCCATCTCCTCCCAGAATAAGGGTAAGAGCTGGTACTGAACTTCATGGGGATTTTGAGTTTCTCAGCAATTGCAGGTGTGTTTTTTACAGTAATTGCTGCATAAGTAATCCCTTCATTTTCTTCCATACATCCTCTCCATACCCTCTGCAGACCATCAGCATTCGCTGGTTGTCATCCCTGACCTGATCCATGCTGTTGACTTGTATTACGGCACTGCGCTTTGGCACACATGAAAGGCAATGATTTTCTTTTATATTACGCAGATAGGGTCAGTCACACATGCAATGCAAACCTGTAGTGTACACTGCTTCGGGGCTCTTTCAGGTATTGCATTTATCAAAACCGTGTATTTGGAATATGAAACTTGTTATGTATTCAGGGTGCTCGATTTAAATACAGCAGGTCTTGTTATTTTTTCAAGTACAATTTCAGAGGGGCTTTTTAATTGTTATATAAATAAACAGCTAATTGGAAGGTTGAGCAAATAGTGTGATTTTCTCTAGATCACAAGTGTTTTTATTCTTAGAAATATGCAACTGTAAACATATTTTTGTTGGGTAAAATATACAAATACCTAAACAGATAAAGGGAAATAATCTTGATATCAAAGGCCATAGGCTTTCACAACCTCTACCAGAGAATATTGAAATTCTCAGCTGAATGTAAAGAATTGTAAAAAGCACAGAAAAGAATAATTTGATTGTCACATTCTGGTGGCTCGCCACCTACTGCACTTCCAAGCAGCAGATTTGCTGCCCTTGCAGTGGACGAGACCTTCTGCTCAATGACACAGGAACGACCTGTTGCTCCCCTTCGGTAAGAGTCGGGCCTCTGACTCCCACAGATGATTACTGCGAGTCACGCTAACTGCTTAAATGCCAACTGCTCCTGGGGGCAGGCCATGTAAAACTGCCTCCAGTAAGGCACAAGTTGATTTTCCCGCTTGTTGACCCTGTTCTCCCACTGCGCCGAGGGGCAATCCCCACAGGCTCCCGGGTAAGTTAGCACTGGCCATCCTCTCCACGCTCCCCTTCGGCATGGATCTTCTTCTGCTGCCTTGAGCCTGAAGGGGATGTTCTGGAGGCCGCTGAGCAGAAGGCTGTGAGAGACGACGTGTTTGTGGCCTCCTCCGCCCAGCACAGGGCAGGAACAGGGGGGCTGGTGCCAGCCCCGGCCGCCACCACCGGCCACATTTACCACGGCAGAAGCGAGGGGAAATCCCGGCCAACGGCACGAGGCACACGCGTGGCGTGCGGCCTGCTTTCTCTGACGTCATGGGCGGTAACAACGAGTGAGGGGGGCATCCCTCTGACGCCATAGACGTAACAACGAGTGAGGGTGGGACAAAGGCGGGGAAAGCGCGGCCGGCAGGAGCCCGCGGCGTCCCGAGGCGCCGCTGGGTGTCGCTGTTGCTGGGCGCGGCGCGGGCGGGGGGGCCACACCACCACAAAAGGCGAGGCGGCAGTCTGCGTGCCGCCGCCATCTTGTCTCGCCGCGTCCCGTCCTGTGAGGGGAGGCGGGGACGGCATCAGGGGGAGCGCTCACCCGCTGGAGGGCGGGGGAGGCCGCCGGCGCTGCCGCTCCTCAGGCTGCGTTTCGTCGGTTGCCGGAAGGCCCGGCGTCGCGGCTCCCTCACGGAGGGGGCGGGCGGGCCGCCGTGTTTCTCGTCGCTCCTCGTTGAGAGCGGAGGCGGGCGGCAGCGGCGGCGGCTGTGGCTGGGCAGATGTGACGAGCAGCGTCTGCCACAAAGGAACGCAGCCTGCTGCCTGCGCTCGGGGGAGGCTTCGCGAGCAGCTGGGGTAATTTGCTGGAAAATTGAATTTGGGGGCAAGGAGAAAATCAAATCAGGGACAGAAAAGTGATAAGAATGCTGAACAAGGGCTTGTCCTAGAAATCACAGATGAAGACGGATTTTGCTGCTGTAGAAACAGCAGAGCATGCTGAGCTGTCTGACATTCAGAAGCAGGAGGACATGAGGCGGTGGTGTAACGTGTAAATGCCGAGCAGGTGCTTTTGGTTCTCTTTCCCGTAAACCTGGAGTCAGATTTAGAGGGGAGTCAAAGATGGGGAAGCGTACACCCTTTCCCGGTCCCTTCATGGGAAGGTCCCATTGAGAGCCATTTTTCACCATGTAACTTACACCTTCCTCCACTTTATCCCTGAATTTCATCCCTGGAGGTGGGTTTAGGCCACGCTGTTCATGAACGCATTTGATGACATTGCCTGGCCCTGAGTGGAAGATGGTTTCCCGTGCGAACAGGGTGTGTCGCAGCCCCCTGTGACAGGGTAACATTCCCCTGCCAATGACCCTCCACTGAAAGAGGTGCAAGGACAGTGCCCGCAGCAGCACAGGGGCAGGTTCATCACAGTACTGTTTGTCATACTTGGCAATCCCTGTTCAGGAATATTTCAGGATTATAGTGAAAGGAAAGGGGCCTTTATGGCTAGGGCCGCTGTTCAGTGACAGGCCACGTTTATAGATAGATCCCTACGGCACTGCCACTTGCAACCACTTGCGTGTACAGGCATATTCTGAACACTTAATAAAAAAAGGTGAAGAAAAATGGAAATTAGGAGATGAGAAGCTTGTAGTAGAAATGATTTGTCATGACAACTGTGTGCAAAGGTAAAACACTCAATGCCTTAGGCAAGTAAAGGGCCCAATTCTACTCTGACATAAGCTGTTGATTTAAAAAGGTAGACTCAATGCAAACCAGTACAGAATCAAGCTTTTTAACTGTTATAGGAAAACTACTCAACCCCAATGAGGGTGTGTCAAAGAATTAGATACTGTCTCTTCCTGAATTGTTCAAAATGACAGAACAGCTACAGCAAAACAGCATAGTTCAGCTCAAGCAGCGTTTTAGAGGCAGGCTCCCACCTTTGCTGTGTGGGATTTTCTCTCTGGGGACGCTGCCACGATTAGAGGTCAGGAATGGGAGAGGTCCTTGGATTTAGCCCTTCTTCCTTCCAAAACTGAGGTACAGGGGAGCAGAATGCAGCCCCTCATCCATGGCCTGGAAGGTCTTTACACAGCCACAGCTGTTAACAGCAAGACACTGCAGGGCTTCTGGTCTATGATGCCTTAGTAGGTTGTAGAAGGAACTAGTGTCAGTTTGTTGCTACAATATAAAAAAGAACATGTTCTTCTGCCCATCTCCTTTCCTCCTTAGTCCATAAACTTTCCAAAATAGCTGACTATGGCCCTTCACCTGAGTTTACAGGAAGAGGTGTCTTGTGTCTCCCTAATAAAATGAGACATTTGAAGAGTGCTGCAAATCCCCTTTAGACTGAGGGGACCTTTGCAACTCTTCTCATCACAGCAAGCTGCTGTGTAAATTCAGCTTTAAAATTTTGCAGTTCAAATGACAACTCTGCGTTCCTCCATACCAGCAGCACTGATGCAAGAAGCATTGGCAGTCTATGAGAAGACATATTACAGTAGCAGCATGGACAGATTGGGAGCCAGTTGTGTTTTGTTTGGTTTTTCTTCCTCATACACACACAGAGGCACACACACTCAGTAGTAGTCTACTCTGGCAGCAAATCGCAGACAAGTATGTAACGACAAGCATTTCTAGACAGGCTTAAATCATCCCTCATGGTTTTACCCGTGCACTTCTTATGGTCATTAAAAGTATGAAATTCACCAGTTCCAGCTAGAATATCCATGAGTTAATAAAAATGTCTTTATAAAACAAACCAGCCAACCTGTTAAGCTGGAGTTGGTGGCCACCAGCCTGCTAACCTTCAATAAAAGCTGTTGGCAGCTAGACTGTCTCTGCTGCTTAACACGAATCAGAAAGCGCAGATAGCTATAACAGGTCTTGGGGAAAACATCAAATGAGTACCAGAAGGAATTCATGAATACAAGGTTTTTCTTTTGCTTTTATGTTTTGGCTAATCCACCACATTTAACAGCTTTACTAATTTCCTTGTTTTTAGGAATGAGCAATCCCATGTTTTATGGACATTTTAAACGCTGCTCTAGGAAAGGTGTCAGGGTCCCAAAACCTGCTGTGTGTAGTTTGTGTCATGGCCTGACATCAATAAAGACATAAAGAACAAAAGAGCATCTTGCAACTACTGCAAAATGGGACATACTGAAGCCAACCCCCACCCCCAAGAATGTGTAACTGTTTCTCTACTAGACAGATTAGAGTTCATCAGAGAGTTGTTCTCTTACGAATGTTAATTCCAACCTCATTTGTGAATTTTTCCATAAATAAAACATAAACTGCAGCAATGTGAATATTCACCCAAGGTGTGTCCATCCCAAATAATAAAAAACCCCACCCTGTGGCAGGGATGCTATGTTCTGCTAACCCAGCCAGTAAGATGTACTGGTGACAGCAGTCTTTATGTAAGAGAATCTCCCTTCGAGTTGCAAACTTCTTTTATATGGGTGACCGTCAGATGATCACACTTACCAGTCCTTTGGGACTGCTGAACTGAATTTGAACAGGCAAGTGAGATTTCTTTGCCTGTCAACCAGCAGTTGTAGCAATTGTCCTAAGCACAGTTGTTCTAAATAAAATCACAGATGTTGAAGTCTTCCTCTGTTTTGCTGCTGGTAGCAGAACACAGCTTGCTGCAGCTGATTTTAGGGTGCTTTCAAGCTGGTTTTGAGGGCCATATAAAAATAAGTTGTTTGTTTAACCCCAAGTAAGCACAGGAGAAGGAAGTCTTTTGCACAAATGGTGAAGATCCTCAATCCAGTCCCTTTAATGTAGCAGAAAGGAGTCATAAAAATCCCAGTTCTGCAGCGAAAGGATTCCTTTGATGTAGAGAATGTGGAATAAGCTTTGTAGAGACCTTCCAAACTCCAGTGCATGGTATGTGTTCTGAGGAGCAGGGGTTCTAGATGGAGGTGCTGTGGAGTCCAAGCAGCATCCTGGCCCCTAGAATGAGTGCGGGGGGACTTGCACAATTTAGACAGTCCTCTGCATGACTACAGTAACTTAGCAGACTTACCAGAGGCTTCAGAATAACTCAGGCTCTGGACACCAGGGAAATTTTTTAAGCCACTTTATGCCTAACTTTCCAATCCCTTCCCAATAATTTCATATATATTATTTAAGGAAGACAAAGATATTGGCATCACCCATATTCCTGAAGCAATTGCAGTTTGTTCATACAGAAACCCTCTCAGTATCAAGTAGGCTTCAAACGAGCTATGTTGCTTGCTTGTTTTTCCACTTTATTCAGTGTGTGTTCAGTGCAGCTATTCTGGGCTATTTATAATTTTTTTCATTCCTTGTTCTCATCTACTAGCTCTGTGTTTCAAGTGAGTGGGAATGCATTCTATGTGTTGTTTTGAAGAAAAGATTTTTTCCAAAATTTAGTGTGACATATCCTTTTCTAATCCCACAGGTAAAATCCAGCCTATAGGAATGCAGCTGCCCAACCTCCCTTATCCTCAGAGCCACCTACCCGAATCTCCATTGAGCCAAGAACACATGGGCAAACGGGAGATGATGAACTCATGGAGAGGTTCACAAGTGGCAGGTGACAAGAGGTCCCGGACGTCCTACCAGTCCACTGTAGGGTAGGGCTCAAATAGGCTGGGCCATTCCCTCCCTCCCATTACTGGGGGTTCAGATTAATCAGTAACTCTGATTAATCCTGGTTATGTGGCATAACCCCAACATGAAAATAGCATGCAGGCCAAGAGAGACAGACCTCCTTAGAGGACTGTGGCCATATCTCAGACAGCAGAGGAGTACTAGGATTTTAATATGAATCATTACCATGTCTGAAATCTGATGAGATGTGTATTTGTGGCTCAATTCTGACCCTACCCCCATTCACATTAATTTTTTGAAAGCCTCCTTTCATTAACAAACATGTTCAAATTCTAAATTGCCTGCCTGCTGGAACTGGCCCACTTCAGCTTCTACAAAGAGGTAGCTGCTAAAGCATGTGTTTTCCACTCACACAAGTACAACAGCTTCAGACATGAAGGGCACTTTTTTTTTTCTGTCTTCTGCTTCTCCAACAGTAGAATGTTCCACAGAAATGACTTGGTCCATATGAATTTCCATGACGCCATATTCCTCTTGAGTACAAACCCTTTCCCTGAAATGGTTGGCCCTGGACCATATAAAGGGTTTAGAGGGGGTCCCTGTTATAGGAAGCATTCATTTTTTAGGGAATAATGAGAAATAACCATTTAATGCCATAGAGAATGCTATATAAAAATTCATTTACATTCCTGCTGCACAGTAACGGCCTTATCTCCAGAATCTGTAAGACAGCAGAATAAGTAGCACAAAGCATCAAACCCTTCTTTATGATTTTACAAAATATGCTGTTTTGTGCCAGTGGTAGAAAGAACAAGAGGAAGAAATACCTCCATCAAGCTGTGCTTCCTGGTATATTTAGTGTATATTCAAGTGCTTCCTGGTATATTTAGAAACAACCAAATGACAGAAAAATATGGGTTATAGTTAAGGTCCCTTATTAACACTTTGTCTGAGTGCAGAATAAGGAAATATGCAAGATTTGGCAATGAATAAATGAATATTTAACAAATCTGAATGAAGATAAATTGAGGAAATCCTGTTATGAAGACGAACAAATACATCTTTATTCTTTATAAATAGGCAATAGCTCCACATTGCACATGACAAGGTATGCTTTATGTAATAGGGTGAATATGTATTGCTAACTATGTGGAATACAGTTGAATTGAGAAAATATATTTTTAAATTTCCATAATGGAGGAAGGCAGCATGTCTGAGGTTACTGACATTTTAGATTATTATTACTGAAGACATTTTTTACATCATTAGTTTTTAATATAGATGCTGTTTGCTTCCACTTTACAATTTACTCTGGTTTGGAGACTGAAGATACAACACATGGTTGCATGGAATGCAGGTTCTGTTAGAACTAGGCAGGTATTTTACTGAATTTTACACATATATCTAGTAGAAAAACAGTTTTCTATCTTTTTTATTAAACAGCCCATCTGTTACAGTCTTTTCCCATGTAAAAAAAAGCAACATAACAAAGTCAACATACTAATTTTTTTAATATAGCTATTTGGGCAAAGAAATTTTCTTTCTACACTGACATTTATCAAGAGGAGATAAATATTATTGTAAGTTTGCAACAAAGCTGTAATTGAGTGCACTTCCTCCCCTCTCCATTACACCCCTATATAGATTCATACATTTTTGTTCCAAAAGAGAGGAGTGTGTAATTCTGCAGAGGTAGTATTACATAGAACTGCTGTATAAAGTTTGTCCACTAGGTGGTCCTTAAAGACACATTTAAGAACATTGGTTCAGGTTTTAAGTCTTCATATATAAGTACATGCAAATATCTATTTTAATATCATAATTAGCAGCTATGGCTAAAGTGATTGTAAACATTTTGCTCCCTCCTCCCATGTTCAATATGTATTCATCAAAGATAAATGATCTGAAGAATATTTCATGTAAGATTCTACTATGTATATAAGCCCCCAGACTTCTTAAAAAGCAAGTCATTCAAGTGATTTCAGCAGGGTTACTCACAGAAGCCAATCCTATGTACGTGAAGAAAACCTCATTTGCAGCTCACATACTCCATTTATACTCCAGGGATGCTAAACACTTGGAAGTAATGCATTTCATTGGCATTTGTAGTGATGTTGTCAAAAGTAAAAAAAAAAAAAAGGTCAAAAATAGCATTGGCATAGCTGTAAACAACAATATATAGCACTGACAGGAAAATATTTGGATTCCAAGCACAAGGCTCATTTTACTTTGAGGCAGCTTGAGATTAAATCTGGGATTCTACCATATGCCTAAAGCTTCCTATAGAAGGTGGAACGCCATCAAAACTCAGCTGGTGTGGAGCCACTGTGAGGTGTTTGGAGCAAGTGACTTCTCTAGACAGCTAGATCATGCAGAGCCACTTATTCTTATGCTTGTTATTCCCAAACTTGAAAGAAGCATCATCATTACAGATGGCACGTGCAACTGAAGAAAACTCCATTCCATGAATGTGGTAGAACAGAAGACATGCTAACAACATCCACTATCAAAAAACCTGAAATGTATCAACAGCAATAAATTTTTTTTCTTACACTTTGAGTTTTAAGGATGACAAATTTGAAAGAAAAAAATATAGCAATTTACACCCGTTGAACAGGCAATGATTATGAGAACCAGGTAAAAATATCGGTCTGTCTTTCACATATGCCAAATGATCTTGGCATTAAAACTTTCTCATTATGCAGTAGACACGTTTTGCAAGAGTTTAGAAACTAAATGTAAGAAATTGAACTTTTCAAACATTTTAAAGTTATATTCTGTGATAAAAAGGGAAACTATGAGTCCATGAAATAGATCTGCAGCCATTATGGGCCTTTTTTTATTATGTTGCTGTAGTTTTTTAGTGCAGTAATGGTAAATTTCTAAATACATTGTACTAATTTCCATATTCATTTTCAACTTAGTTCTCATTTCAAGTGTGTAAAGTATGATTCCATTAGTCTTCATTGATTCTTAGAAAGTGTAGCATGGACTGTGTCTTTTTATTAATGAAAGGAAAAATAAGAATGAAGTTATAGAAAGTAATGAGGTTTAGAAATTAGTTTGCTTCATCTTATAGCAGTTCTGCTGCAAATTATGACAAGATTGGCAATTCTAAGCTGTGTATTGCTTGTAATACAAACCATGCCTAATGAAAAAATGATGTAATCAAAAACTGTAGAAAGACAGGAGACTCAGTATTCCTCTCTTTCCTTATGAGCAGGACTTCTTGCTATAGACTAGTGAATTTAATTAGGTATTAGAAAAAAGAAGTTACCACTATAACAGAGAAATGGATGTACTATTCACAGAGTAAGAGCAGGGGGAGAACAGGTATTTCCTTCTTGTTGCTTCTTCTGATATCAACTGAGCTAAAAAGTTCAGTCTAGTTACAGTGTTTTCCCAAAATGCTTCACAGAGCAAGAGGGAAATCACTGCTTGCTCCAGTGACCTTTTGATAGTCCAAACCAGCTGCTTGATAGGCTGTAGAAATTTAATACAAGTATTTTGGAGACCAAGCATGCTATGTGATCCTGTGGGTGAAGTTTAGGTTGGAAGAATTATTTAAATTGGCATGGAATCAAGACTAAAACCTTCATAGGAATTAGAGAAGATAGTAATTTTCATAATTTGTAGTTTATGACGAATGACTGTTTAAAGGAAAACATGTAAGAACTGGGCAAAAAATTGGAAAGGTAAATCCAACAAAACCAGTTTCAACTTCTGGCATTCTGGTAAAATATATTCAAAGCAAAAGTGTCATAGTAAAGAGAAAAAAGACACAAGCCACAGGAAAAATAAATAAAAATGCTTTCCCCTTTTTTCCCTGCAACAGTGGCAATACTTCCTATTTGTTCAAATCCTTATGTAGTACAAACAAATATGGCCTTTAATACAACAGTCTTTTCACATTAAGCTTCTGAACAGGGAATTATCCTCCTACTCCAGCTTCTAATTTCCTCTTCCTGTCCCATATATAAAACAGCTGGGTGCGGTTGTCTGATGAGACCAGCTGCCTTGGTCTCCCAAGCTATTTTACCCCTTCCTGCCTGTTGCATGATCTCTGCTCACTTTAGGGAAAAAGGAGGGAGGTGAGTACATTTTGGTCTGGTTTTTCATGGCTGTTTTAATCTCAATGTTTCTAAGCCTCTCAGATGTCAAATGAGTACTGTATTTGCTCCATCAGAAAAACTGAAAATACAGTAAGGAAGAAGCAGCAACTGAAGAGATGCTTAGAGAGAAACCCCAGAGCTGAAACTAGAAAAAGGATCTTTGTAACTTGCTTTGGTTTAGAATGAAGCAGAGCTACTTTGGCTAGATGAAGAAAGAAGGATTTTCAGCCAAGCTGCAAAACGATGAGAGCTATGGGGAGGTTCAGCTGTGAAAATAGACCTGGTCTGAATGTGAAGACTAGAGAGGTCAAGGCAAAGAGAATCTTCTCAAATCTATGACACAAAGAGGCTAGTAATCGTGTGGGGTAGTTCAGTGTGTTTGAAATCAAGAGATAGTAGGAAGTGCTTCAAATGAAGGAAGAGCATACTAAAGTTATGCTGGGCTTGAGCTGGTGACCACATATCTATTAGGTTTCAGTGATGCTAACTGAAAGATTCCTGCCATGAACATGGGGAGTCAACAAACAAGTCTTTAGTCTTGAAAAGAGGCTGAAATATATTGAAGGATAACATAATTTAGATATGGTACAGAGCAGAAGTCCCACAGAAAATTGGAGGAAAGAATGGGAGAGTCCTTCTAAAGGATCAGTTGAAGAAATAAGGCAACTGGGATATGATGATGTCAATGAAATTAGGGGTGTGGGGAGGTAAATATTTATTTGAACATGTGCACTGGTGAGTGTTGAGAATAATGATATGTAGAGGGAATGAAAATGGAAGAAGTGGCTGTGAGATTTGTCTAGAAAACAGTCACTTGAAACTCTAATGACAGCATTTTTATTGAAATATGAGGAGGAAAGCCAGACTAGAGAGGATCTTAGCTGGAAGTGGTGTGAAAAAAAAAAACCCTCTATGTAATGGTATCGACAACATAGGATGAGATTAAAGAAGTCAGTTGTTGTGTTTCTGTGTGGTTGGTTTTTTGTTTGTGTGTTTTAGGAGGAAGAGATTGTCCTATATTTCCATTTTAAGAGAAAAGAATAAAAAAAGAGTGCAGCAGGACCCTGAGGGGGAAGTTTAGGAGGTGGCCATGGGCTGGCTGGAAGAAAACAGATGCAAAACTTGCGCATCTGCAGTAGAGACTATATGGAAGAGACTTGGGGATAATCACTGAAGGCAAAGGTAAACTGATAAGAGGAAGACCAAGTCATGCTCTGTCAAGCTTCTTTTGAGAGATTGTCACAGTCTTGTGCAGTGAAAAGGGAAGTAGAGAAAGGCAAAGAAGATCTGAATTGAGGTCACTAGAGATTGTAGTCCAGAGACTTACTTGTGCTGGGAGAGGTGTTCTGCAGGGGCAAGACCAAGAGAGGGAAGAATAGGTTTCTGGTGGGGAAAGTCATTCTGGTTACAGGCTTTTGCCAGAGACATTCTTGAGCATGAGAGCAGGGGTGGAGGAAGCAGATGTTTGAGGGACTTGGCAAAGTGGACAAAAATGTTGAGGCACAGAAGAGTTAGGAGAGGGGGAAGGAGGCAGCAGCATGCAGTGAGAATCAACAGCAATAGAGGGGGATGCTTGAGAGCAGATGCAGAGTTGTCTGCCCTTTGCTGATCCTAGGCATGCCCTGCGCTTGAGAAATGTGAATTAGTAAATAATGAGAAGAATACATCCAAATATAACAAAGCAACCTAGCAGCATCTGTCTGGAAAAATAATCAGAATCAGAAGGGTAATTTTATAACTGTCAGTGCAACCCATTACATCGGCAGCAAAGAGCCACGTTAGGGTGTGTGGGGAGAGAAGGAATCCCGAGAACGCTGTTTCATTCCTGTACTTCCCAGCAGACTCCCATTGCCTGGGGTTGCAAACAGGGCAGAGAGAAGAGAAGGAAGCCCTGGCAACTGCAGGCAGTGTGGAAGGTAGAACAGAATGGTCACTTAAAAAAACTTTTTAAAAAGCCCATACAAGTGCATCCAGTTTTCCTTGGGGAAAATAGTCAAGTTATTCTTGCACCTAGTGAAGCGTCTAACTGAGACAGGGTGCCCTACATGTGGGGAAAGCTGAATAAACAGGGTTGCAGCTGATTTGTTTACCTCTACAAAATTAGAGAAAAATGGTCTCCAATAACATTATACAACTGTTCTTCACATTTTTTTTTCCTGTTTCACAACATGATGGTATTTCTTAGCAGCATCTTTCCCATCAAACATGGATTCCCACTTTATGAACTCTCCCTCTTTTTAGTAAGAGAAACATGATTTGGAAAGAGTTTTTAGCAGAAAACCCAGCTCTGTCAAACACATCTGTAAACATTCAGCTCTGCTTCACACAAGGGAGTTTCATCTGTGAATGCTGCATCTAGGAGTCAAATGCAGAGATGAATCAGGATATTCTCCGCACCTATTTATAGAAGAATGTGTAAAATATTATAAACTCTGCCACATGTGACCGAAGCCACGTGACCCAAATACTAAACTATTCACATGAGCCCATGCAAACAGCAGAAGCAAAACAAACAGCTTAAAAAACAATATAATTGAACATAAAAGCACCATCAGGAAACATGACAATGAGTCCTGTGTCATTTCATGCAACACAAACATGATGCCTTATCCCTTAGGTTGCTAGACATTAATCAAACATACCACCACCCTTGAAAGGATAATGCTGTCAAAGGAGAGAAGCCTTTTGTATATTCACTTAGTATTCTTTAAGAACTGCAGACCAAAGTAATGAATGGCATCTTAGACGATTTTTCACATGTGGAGCCAGTGTGTCATACAAAATTTCTTATTCCATACCACACTGTCCTTCCATGTTATGCTGCATGTTTTTCAGTACTGGGTATCCTTTATTACATAGCTTTTTTTTAAAGATTACTTTTGGGCGAAAGAATGGCTTTGCTGAGCTGCACTGCTGTTAGCATCTCGTATTACAGAAGCAGCTTTACAGCTATGTAAGCATTGTGAATCCCCTTTCCTTTCCTTCTGACTTTGCCCCGTGCTTTCCCTAGAAGTGTGACAATTCCTGACTGCTCATAGCAGAGCTGGGGAAAAGTCCTGGTTTTGCTGCTTAAGAACACTTCCAAGGGACCAGGTGTCAAAGTCAGATTGAACAGAAGACCGTCTGTTCTGTTGACCTGTTCTGGTGGCTGTGATTGGTAAGAGGAAATGCAAAATATTTCATTATTACTCTAGTTCTCAAATGCTTAAGCTGTGATGAAGCATGTCTTTGCAAATTCCTTTTCCTTCCTCACCACCCCTCTCTCCAGTGTCCATGCTCTCCTTCCTCAGTCCCCACCCTCCTTCTTTTTTAAGACAACCAGTTTTACGGCTGGACACTTACCAATGCCTATGTGATGACATCTCTGCTATCAAAGTTTTGGATAAAGCACGATGTGGTCCGTGATCTGGGTTTCACATATCCATGTTGAGATCAGTCATATCATGCCATTGCAAAGCATTATAGAATAGTTGCTGGAGGACGTGGGGCCATAGCCTTGCCTGACCTTGGGATGGCAGACACAGAGAAGAATTGCTCTTGCTTTAGCCTGGTGAGCTTAAGCACAGGCTTGTCCAATCAGTTTGTATGCTAGGCAAGTTAGGATGACAGCATGGGTTCAGACTTTAAATACAACCGAGACTGGGGTGCCTCTGGGTCCTCCCTACTTACATGTTTTTCGCATGGTATGGCTTCTTCAGTGGGGAACTCCCCCAAAAGAGATATATGGCCTGACACGCAGCAGAGTGGCAGTCAAGCCTGCGGAGTCTGCTAAAACATTTGTGGGAGTCTGGAAGCACTTTAGAGGCTGGTAGATAAGAAGTTAGAAACATCTGAAGTTTTGAGGAGGAAAACAAGATTTATGGTGACTATGAAGAGCAGGAAATCGAAACTGTTAAGAAATCAGCTTCAGGTCATCATAAAGTTCTGATCCCTAGTTTCACATTAAGGAACAGAATACTACTAGAAAATCCTGCCTGTGGTAATAAATAAAATTAATAATTAGCTACTATATACTGCTTTTCATCTATAGATTGCAGTGATAAGAAGAACACAGTGAAAGTCTAATTTATTGCAGCTAAATAGTTGACTGTTAAACATTTCTTTTTGTGGGACTGTAAATTCTACCTGTTGACATAAGCTCAATCTTAGCTGCTTTCTGGACTGGATTGCTTTATCGTTTAGAATTAACTCCTTGCAGACATTTTCAAGAGTTATTGTTTCTTGCAAGTGTATTATGAAAAGGAGAAATCCCAACGGAGAGAAAGAGAAATAAATTGGCAAAAGACTTTGGCACTAATTGTAACCATGGCCACGTTTATTGTTATACAAATCAATTAGGACCATATTTTGTGAGTCTTAATTGAGGAAAACTGCCATTTTTTACTGCAAAACTTGGTCCTAGAGTATGTAATCTTTTAATCATATCATTTGCCTACCACTATAGGAAACACTTTCTTTAGTACACTCTAAAAATGTAAGATCGTGTTGCAAGGTGTACCTACTGTACATCTTTTTAATGTAAGTAATAAAATTCTGAAGTGCTTGTTGAAACAAAATGCTAGTGAGAGTTTTTGTATTACTTAAAGACTTTGGAAATTGCCCTATATTTAACCACAGATTTTGGCCTTAACTCTGAAGAATTATTAATAATTTGGTGATCCTTTGTTTTTGTTGTCCCAACTCAAGACCTTTCCACTGAGCTTGGGGTTCATGCATTGAAGAGCAAATTTCAAAATTAAGTTCTTTACAGTTGTCCAAAATTGGTTGCCCAAATTATTGGTCAGTGTTGCAACATACATTTATAAATATATTATGTATTTTAATATCTAATGCATGTGTCCAAGTTACTACAAAGAATTACTGCAAGCGTGAAGAAGACACGTAAGACTAGGATGATGTCTGTATTATATTTTGAGAGAAATCCAAAGGATATCCTTTGGCGTAGGTTTGTTTGTTTGAACAATTAATAGGGATATATGTCCCTAAATGCGGCTGGAAGCTACACTTGGAAGCAGGCCAGAACCCACATGCTTAGACATATCTGATGGCTCAGTGTGATCACAGAAAATAGACTAGCGACCCTTAGCTGTTGAATCTTTTCTTTAGAGAATTGTGGAAAAAAGAAGGCAGATGGAAGCATAGGTTCAAATCTTTGATTTATCTAAGTCATTGGTATTTTTGCCAGACTTCTTTTTCAAGTCTGATGAGAGTCATATGAAGAACTGTTCGTCCTTTTTAAGTTACATGTGATATGGATACTGACTGGTGACAATGCTTATGTTTATTGTGGCCTTGAACCAAAGCCAACCAGATGTTTTTGGAAGGTTTGGATACAAATGTGAACTTTGAAGCCCTGAGTCATCGTTAGTGTGATAAAGGTGTGTTAATGTACTTTGTACAAGAATGACTTCTTAAAAAATTACATCAAGAAATTTCCCCTGCCACTCAGTGAGGTCATCCTGGCAACCAAAATGATTGGGCTAATAAGGACAGCAACAAACACACGCTTTTCCTTTTTAAGGAAGAATAAGCTGGAAGGGATGAGGGTGGCAGGGATCTCATGGGGAAGCAGGTCTATTGCTAGCACAAAAGAAGCAGGACTGCAGGAGGAGGTGCTGCTCTGGTGATCTTTTTTGGGAGGGGGTGAAGGGGAACTTCTAAAAATAGTAAAATATGATCGTCCAGTACTGGCTTTTGTTACGGTCACCCACTTGAGTTCTGCTTTCAAGATTTATTATATCACTCTTAAATCTCTTGGAGTCATTACAATCTTGCCTTTCATCTAGTCTGTATATAAATAATTGATCATCATAAGGATTGAAAACTGTGGAAATGAAGACAGCTTAACACAGATATTCTTTATGACATCAATTACAGGGGGAATCATTTGATGAGAACAGAGAATATTTCAAATGGTACAATAATGCTAGCTCCTAAAATTACTTTGTATTTGAAATGAAATGTGTACACTGATTGGTTCTGTTGCCAGCTTATGGAGAAAGTATATTATGGTTCAATGAAAAAGATGGTTAATTATCTGCACGCAGGGCTTGCTTCACCCCTCCCCTGCTTCTCTTTTACACTAGTGTAACTCTGTTGGAAGTCAGCTGTGTACAAATGGTGTAATGCAGCAGTGAATCAGGCCTATATTTTGTAAGTAATTTATTGCAAGCATTTGCAGTACTGAGGGAGGAACACACTTCAGGCGCGTTCACTGCTGAGATTTAAATTCCCTGAGCGTGCATTCTGTTGGCAGCAGTCACATGCACTGGGCTGGGGGTGTCGTAGGGTTAAACACTGAGTACTACAACAGTAGCTGAGCACAGTTATTGTATTAAAACCTAGTAACATGCTAAAATACTGTAAACAGCATCATTAAGCATGTTGAAAGGAAGTCGAAGTTCAAGTGATTTTTTTTTTTTTTTTTTTTTTAAGATACTTAGTGTAGTGTTGACTGGTGAATTTATATAGTTGGCTTGACTGGAGAGGACAAGAGGACACTTCCTCTCCCTTTTGTTAGCTGTAGTGTTGATATTTTATGTCATTCCACTGTTCATCCGTGTGCAGGCAATAGGTGGTTTGGACCAATTTTCAAACTAAAGGGAAATGTAGCAGTATTCATGCCATTCTAGGAAATGTGCAATGGTGTCTGGAGGGCTTCTCTTCTCCTGTGCCTCTACCTGCTAGGAACATGCTGAACATGTGCAGAGCAATAATGCCATCTTATTTGATCTGTCCATGGAAATAATGTCATGCTAAAAAAACCCACTGTACTTTAATCTGTGTGAAAAAGTGATAGCAACTTTTTTGTAATGAGTACTGAAAAAAAATTAATCTTAAGTGTAAAGTGTTAAGAGTTTGGGTTTTATATGAGCCACTTCTAGAACTAGACAACATCAAACAGAAATACTTCATGTAATTGTTTTATGGTGGACAGTCCCAGGAAATGATAGGAATTGAGTTGCGAAAGCAGAGTTAAATGGTGAGCTTGAGTTCCTGTGCATTTGCAGTCACTGAAGAAGGTCCCAATTAGCATGAGTGAGAGAGGCAGTATTAGTTCTGGGTGTGTTTCATGTATTTTTCAGGAGAAGTATCTCTAGTTTGAATTAAGATGTGTATCTGTTCCATTGCTATCTAATGTAAACTCTTTTGCCACAGGGTTGGTGTGGTTATATGTTGTAACTGCAAAGTTTGGGGAACTAGAATGAGAGAGATTAAAAAAAAAAACCCTTCTGTTCCTGATGATAGCTAAACATTAGCATTAATCTTGCTGAGGATCCAATTCAGCAAACTACTGTGCTTCGAAATCAGAAGGTCTTAGAACTGAAATATTTCTGTACCAATTTTCCACAGATACTGTGTGAATAATTCACATACAGATTGTGATGGCTGCTCTTTCTGTCCTTTGACTCTTGACCAAATTATCACAATAGGTCCTAATAGTTCCTTTTCTTATTGTTATTTATTCCTATCAGGGCAGACCCCAGTAGCCTGCGTTACTTATGCCATCCATGTACTAGTATCAGTAGGTACAAAACAGTTGGTTTGCAGGCAGAGCTATGCAGGGATATGCAAACAGCGCTTTGATGCCTTTGGATGTGTTAGTCTGTGTTGTGTAAGGAGTTTGAAGGAGATGCTTGATTTTAGTGTTAAACGTTTTGGCTTGATATAATGTTTTATGGTATTGTCTTAGTTAGACAAAGTGTTTGTCCTCTCTCTTTCACAAGCGAGCTGGCACCATACACAGAATTTCATCAAACCTCTGCTTCCAGGTAGGGTTTTGAAAGGCCATGGAAGACCATTGCCTCTCCCAATTTAAAGTGATGCTTGTGCGGCCAGAGAAGAATGTATTGGAATCATTGAGAGGGAGGAACAATGACCCACCACCTAAATGTGAGTAGGGTCAGCATGGAAGACTCCAGTGCTTACTATGCATTTAGTTCCTTTATGAAATATTATGTCTTCTGGGTTGGTTTTTAGAATTCTTCTCCCTCTACTTCTTTCTTTCATATCTTAGTGGTGATCACATCTAGCAACAGCTGGAAGAACATATGTATTGCATATTGACCCTGTCAATTATGCTTGTGTGAAATCTTATATCCTAATGACTATCATTAGACTGTTTTTGCAGAAGCTTTTGTGACCTTGTTACAAATAGCATATCATTGTAGATGAAAAGAAAAGGGAAAAAAAAAAAAAAAACCAGTAATAACAGTGAAACCTGCATGCAGCCAGGCATAGCAAATGAGCTGACATACATTTTCAATATATTAAGTTAGAAAGAGGGCTGGGCATCTAGGGGATCAAAAAGACAGAAGATCAGGGAACTTTGTAGGGCAAAGAAGTTCAGAGACAGACTGGGCAGCAGAACAGGTTGCTTGAACTGGCTGGAAAGAAAATTGTGGTACTATCGTACAGTAGCAGCCATTTTGAATATCACTTACTTGCACATTTTCCAGGTCAGGCTTGCACAAATCTCAATCTGAATAAATGTCCAGATTTTGGTACCAATCAATTGCATTTAGGTGGTTCTTAATTGTAATTTTACATAAAGAAAGTTAAATGCATATGATTAATGATAGGGTTTCATTTCCAAGAGTTTGTGGTTGCTTTAAGTTAATGGGAACCACAAAGTGTAATACAATATCTTGTTGATTTAGACAGTAGTTTATTTTCTGTATTTCTTCATTTGAGAAACACTCAGGTATGAAGAACAGATGTGCAGATGTTAGCCTGGTGTGTAGTGTGCCCAGAGGGAGAAGTGTAGGTCAGGGATGATTTTTAAAACAGATTTCTTTTTAAGGTATGGGATGTAGTACCTTTAGGGGTTGGCTTTCTGAAACTTCTAGATGACATTTCTAAATTGCTGCTGAGAAAACAAGCCCTTCCATCTCCATAATATCAAAAGGAAGCTGTGCCTAAGAAGTAAATACAAAATCTATTCCCAGTGCTGACAGATGTAATTTTTGTTTGCTATTTTGGAAAATGTTCAAAGTTGTTTTTCCATTGCAAATTGTAGCAGTGTCCCCTGGGAAAACAAGTATAACACTTCTAAAGTTGTGTCATCACAGTTACTGACTTCTGCAACTAAAGGTGTAAAAGTAAAGGTGAGGAAGTTATAGTATGTTCAATTGATTATGAATAGTGGTGGACATTACAAGGACATATACAAGAGGAAGTTTGAAGGGAGGAAGCAGGGTTTGTCTATGCAAATTCATGGATGAGTTACACCTGGTGACACTAAGTACTGAAATTTTTCAGCTATTCACTTAAGCAGCTAAATCTAATTGTAATAATGCAGCCTTTTAATGTCTTTTAGTAATTTCTAACCCTGGATCTGTATGCACTTTATAAAACATAGCATTATTTTATCAGTTGCTGTGGTGTATGTGAGCCCAAATCACAGACTGGGGCACTAGTTAGGTGTCCACTACATTAGGTTCTGTGCACATGGGACAAAACCATAAATTACAGTCATAGCCAGGACTGCATGTTAGTGCAATGCAGTTGCAGGTTGTACTACTCTCTGCTGTCTGGGACCACATGCAGTCCGTGTAGAGCTATCATTCTCTAGCTATCATTCGTAGAAGGTCTATCATTCATTGAAAATTTGCCCCATCTTAAAATAATTATTAGCTGACACTCCCAAGGTGGGTTTCATGTCATCAACTTCAGCTGCCTGCAGTTTAATGTCCTGGAACATGTTCTGAAATGGAGGGATGAACTAGGGGCACCCTGGCAGTGCCTTGATGTCTCGATTAATACTAAAGGGAGGATGGACAGCCAGCTCAGATGGGACTCCTGTAACTGTTAGCTGAAATCAGGTGAACCTCACCCTTTACTTGCCTTGGTAAAAGGGGATCAGACTCCCATTGTTATTTCATGCTCTCCTTTTTGTCTGAGTGTCCAGCTTGTTTCAGACCCTTCCTACCTTCAAGGACTGATTGCTTTCCTCTCCCCACTCAATACTTCAGTGATTACTAGGCTGGCTTACTGTGCAGCTTCCATTCTCCTGGAACCTGTGGGTTTTCAGGCAAGAAGGTATCTTCTAGCAAGGAACTGCACCGGTCAATATTTTCCTCACCAGCAATTCCTCAGCTTCTCCTTTTCTCTGCAGCAGAATGGCCTGAAGCCGCAAATTTCCATGTGGCATGACTGTATTGGCTATGTAGGTTGTTCTTTGCTACAGCCTCTATATTTTATCTCCCTCATCTGTATAAAAAAAAAAAACAAAACCAAAGGCAGGGGAGGTGATCATGGCTGTAGCCCACTTCACAGGGATGTTTTGGGCTAAAACTATTAATGTTTGTAAGACACTTGGAAAGCCTGTGCAAGTATAAACTTCGTCACTATTGTAATGTTCATTGAGAGCTTCTGAAGTTGAACAATGTAATTCTGTCAACAGCCTTTGCATTTCAAAAGATATGACCCATTACTAAATTCTTTTATGAAGTTAATTCAACAAAATATTTAAAAGTTTGATTGAACTCCTAGACCTATTGGGCTAATAAGAACTTTCTCTTCATCGAGCTCTTACAGCCCAGATTTTGTAGATATCCACATAAAAATGTAACTAATACTCCTGTAAAGAGGGAAGCTGAAGTACCTCCATGGCAGAACTTTCAGAATTGCTCCACTTGCTTCGGTTCCTTTCCCATTAAAATCATTGGAAAAACCTGTTCTTGACTTTAAGGGGAGCAAGGTTAAACTAGCACAGAATGTTTTGAAATTCCAAACTAGTAATTTAATCTTTGGATTTAACCATAATGGCCCTTGCAAATTTTTTTCCAAAGCTGCACTCAAAATAAACGATGTGTTAGTCCCTAATAAATGGTCCTTAGTAAAAGCATGTATTATGCTTCCTTTGAAAAGTCATTTATTTCTTACGGTGGGTTTCTGATTCAGCTGTCTCCCCAGCATGCTGTTTTAACATTTTCTCCCTTCTAGGAGTTTGTATAAACCCTGCAACTTGCTGTGTTTCTGTGCAGCAACACACGTGCATCTGTGCGTAACAACATGAAGAGAATAACCTCAGACTTACTAGCATGGTTGTCTTCAGATTGAAAAATACTTTCTGTAGGTTCATTTCTTAGAATCAGCTTCCTGATTTCTTGCTTATTAAATCATGGAGTGTTTATGGAATAAAAGACTCCCAGGCTGTCAGTCAGAACTCTAAAGCCTTTCGCAGACCATAAATTCACATTCCAATAGTTATAAATAGAAAACACTATTGCAATGGTTGTAAAACTCTCTCTCTGATGATTGTATGTTGTACTGCACCAACAAATCAGAAAAAGAGATGGTTGGGATACTGTTGTCAACATCTCTTTGCTCAGAATTTCCATCGAGCCAATAAGTGAGCTTGTGCTGATGATTTGTAGTATCTGTTATCACCTTTCGTCAAGCTCTGAAGAGAAAGGAAATACAGGATATTCCAGATGGGAGTCTGGTACATGTGTGCTGAGGAATCTGTTTGTGTTTCCTCTGATTGTTAGTGAAGCACAGTGGGGGTGCTGTTGCTTGTTGCATTATTTTTTGTACTAATGACCATATCCAAGTGACTTCTGTTAATGTGCTGTAATTTACAATTCTTTTGGGATAGAGCATTCATCTTTTCAGTAATTCTTACTGCTGTTGTATGCTTTGTAACACTGTAGATTAGAAGCTGCAGAAATTACTCTGCAGAAGAGTAAATTTCCTCCTTTTAACTGTGATCTGATGTTCCCCAACTTTTCCTTTACGTTTTTACTTACTACTCTTGGAATAGGTCTCACTAGGATACTAACTTCTGCAATGTCCTGGTTAATCAATACTGATAGAATTTTCTGAACATGTTTCCCAATTAAGTTTCTGGCTCCTTTATTAAAAACAGAAGTATCTGATATCAAAAATTAAATCTGCAACATGTCAAGGTTTTTTTTCTCTATAACTGCTGCTATGGAATGTTATATATCACTTTTGATTTTGGATATTCACTCATGAATCATTCAGACCTTTCTCATACATCAGCCACAGAAGAACATCCGTACCCAAGTTGTAGGAGCAATGGCAATCTATTGGAAAGGGTAAGAATGTTATGGGATGGGCTGTTTAGCTGAGAAATTAAAAAGGCAATATAACACAAGCCGAGATGCAGAAGCGGGCAGAAGTTCATTAAAAAAAAGTGTCTGACTGCATGAGACCAGTGATCCATCTAGCCTGTTTCTGTCTTCAGCCGAGGCAGTAGGAGACACTGTTTAGGGACAGTGTGCAAACTTGGCCACTTCCATGGTCTGTTCTCATACTCTCTCAGCATCACAGCTGGTTTATTAGGGATGTTAGAGGCTGTACACCTGCATAGTCTTTTTAGTGTTCATGGACCCGTTTCTGATTAATTTCCCTCATTCCCACTTGAAACTGTTGATACTGTCTGCCTCAGCAGCCTCCTGCAGCAGTAAGTTCCAGAGGTTCACTACTTACTGTGGAAAGTACTTTAATCTGATTTGAATCAGTCTCCTATTAGTTTCATAGTGTCCCCTACTACTTTTTCTGGTATTGCAGGATTTTATTCTGTTTGATCCTGCTTACATTCAGCTATCCACTTTTTTCTGGTACTGTAAACTGTGATCATATCTCCTTTTTGGCTTTCCCCTCTCAACAGGAGGGTCCTAGACTATGTAGTGTAGGAGACACTACATAGATAGCTGCTCAGTCCCCCTGATGATTTTAATTGGTCTTCTCTAAATCTTCCGTAACTTCACTACAAAATAAAGAAACCTCTTACCTATGTGCTACAACAAGCATGTCAAGCATGAGAATCTCCCAAACAACCTCAGCAGTACAGGTGGAAACAAATAGTTCACTGAGCGTCTGCGGTGGCATTATCATCCTTTTTATGCCTTTGTCATCAACTGGTCCCACTAATCACAAGATACCTTCCTGCTTTTGATGTGTTCAAAGAATGTTTTACTATCAGTTTGGGCATCATTTGCAAGTCACTCTTCAAATTCTTTTTTAGCCCTCTTTATTTCCTGTTTACATTTGAGCTGCTTTATTTTATGTGATTTTTCTGTCCTCACTTCAGAAAGCTTTTTGGTTTGGTTTTTTTGGTTGTTTTTTTTTTAAATGCTGATCTTCTGCCTTTGAAAGCTTCCTTTGCTTTCCTATTGAGCTATCTGTACAGAGGGGGTTTGGACTGCTTTGTTTTCTTCTTGGTCTGTGTGTCAGACCAAGCTTCTAGTATAGTGTATTTCATGGCTATCAGGCTTTATGTAGACTTCTTGGCTTTTGAACTAACCCTTTCAGAGTTTTTGGAGGGAAGAGCGGGGTGTTGGTTCTTACTTTTTTATAATTGCTGATTTTCTTAACATAATTTTTTTCTTGAAATAGAATAGCCATGAACTAGATTTATTTAGCCTTCTCTCTTTTTCTAGTTTTAAGCTGTAGTGTATGATGATCACTAACGCAGAACACCTCTCCCATTAATAGCTGTTGTCCTGTGCACCAGCTGAGACCAACTCCAATATGTTTTTTTTTTAAGTAGCAAGCATTTGTGTGTCAAAAAAATTAGATTTCTGTATCTTAATGAAGCATTAACTCAGTCTGGTGAGGTTAATTGTAGTCTCTTTGAATTTGTACCTGACTTAAATTTGCAGCTTCTCTAATTTCATGAAGCTTTTCCTAAGCCAGTGATTCTGGCATTGCCCTAATCAGAGGGTTGGTGGCACAGCTACGCTATTATTATTAATGTCCATGCTTTTCACCCACAAGGATTCCATTGTGCTGCTTTTTCCCCCTAATATTTTTATGCTGTGCCATTTTATAATATCCTTCACATACAGTGCCCCTTCCTGACCTGTGTGTCCTATTCCATCATTACTATCAAGTAGGTAATACCACATCTCATTAGTTATCCTCCTTCCCTCACACTCCAAGAAGCCTATTGTATCAGGGTTATCATATGGTGCCAAGCATTTTAGCTCCCTCTAACTTTTCAGGCTTCTATCATTAATGTAGAAGTACTTCCAAGTATTGGCCTTACACCGTTGTTTACTATTGCCTGTGCAATTCAGCTGGCGTGGTAGGCAGTCTAATTTACCCTTCCTATTCACTGAGAATGTGCTGCATACTTTCCTCCTGGCTCTTTCAGAAATGCGTTGCACGTTAGTTATGACCACCTCATAGGTTGCCTCAGTCTGAACTGAGTGCTCCTGCATCTGTTGGCTTGTCCCCTGCTTCTAGGTTTGATGCTTCCCAATGACTTTTTTTGTTTTCCATAGCGATATACTGGTTTTTATAATGAACAAGTAGCCCATGCATCCTGCACAGGTTTCTCTTGTTCCAAATGGCTTCCTGGTTCCCAGTGTAGCTAAATTCCTGCTGTCTACACTGTCATCTCCTTCATGCCCTGGCATTCTGGATCTCTTCTCTTTTGGGCCTTGTACATGGCTTTTTAGAGGATATTACTATGGAAGTCCTGCCCAGCTCCTTTTCAGCAGTCTGATTTTAACCTTCAGAACAGCCCTTTTACGCCGCAGTACCGAAGTGGACAGTGACTATAGGCTTTTCCCCTACAAACTGGCTATTTTGTGAAAATTCCTACCTTTGCACCTGACCGACATTAGCCTGGGGTCTTCTTGGACATCAGAAGCTGTCATGGTTTAACCCCAACCAGCAACTAAACACCACACAGCCACAGTTAACGACAGTTTAATAGGTGAAGCAAAACAAGGAATTAATTCACTACTTCCCATGGGCAGGCAGGTGTTCAGCCATCTCCAGGAAAGCAGGGCTCCATCACGCATAATGGCTACCTGGGAAGACAAACACTGTAACTCCAAATGTCTCTCCCTTCCTTCTTCTTCCCCCAGCTGTACATGCTGAGCATGATGTCATACAGTATGGAATAGCCCTTTGGGCAGTTGGGGTCAGCTGTCCCAGCCGTGTCCCCTCCCAGCTTCTTGTGCACCTCCAGCCTGCTCGCTGGTGGGGTGGGGTGAGAAGCAGAAAAGGCCTTGACTCTCTGTAAGCACTGCTCAGCAGCAACTAAACATCCCTGTATTCCAGCAGAAATCCAAAACATAGCCCCATACTACCTACTGTGAAGAAAATTAACTCTATCCCAGCCAAAACCAGCACAGAAACCCAGATATCTGTGTCTGAATAAACAATCTCCTGCTTCCAGCTAACTCTTCCTATCCTTGACAATTCCCTTCTGGTGCAGAAGCATCCTGAGCACGAGAGGACACAGTGACAGAGACTTACACTGTGGATTAAGAAGACAACACTGAATCCTTGTATCAGTTTCATGACTAAAATGAAAGTTAATTTTACAGTCATTAATTTCATAAGCATCCTATGTAAGATTCTCAGTTCAGCTAATATTGCAATAATAGTAGTTTATGCTTACACTTACAAGAGAGGCTAATGCCCAGATTGCCAGGCAATAGCCTTTGGCAATGCCTTCCAGTTAACCCAGACTCCTGACTGACAGTGTTGCAAAGGAGTCACTGACTCAGGGCCATTAGGTTAGTTACTAGCCAGCCTGTCCTAGCTGGGGCAAGCAGCACCAATAGCAGGCTTGAAGGAAGGACATGTTCCAGGGATCTCTGCAGGAAAGCACAGATACACCGCTGTCAAAGGATACTGAGGAGGAAAGAGTGTTTAAAAAAAGGTGTTTCAAAGAACAAGAAAAAAAGAGATACTGTCCTGGTTTTCAGTATGGACACGAGCATTTTTGGTAAAATTTTGGTAATTCTGTTTAAGGCAGATAAAGAAAGCAAAAGTCAAGGGATAAAGTTGGATGCTCTGCTTTGAGAGAAAAAAGAGAAACTCACTTGGAATGAAAATAGCATAGGAATTTTTTTATTTACTTTGAAAACTTATGTCATTAGCTGTACTGGAAGCAGAAAACACAAAACCTCTGAAGAGATTTACAAGCAATGCAAATGTTTCAGATTTTCATTAGAGAGGAGAGTCTCCACAGACAAAAGGGCTTTCAGAACCTAAACACCTTCGGTGCTTCAGTAAACCAACTCAAGTTTTGCCTGACAGCTGAAAGATATTCCCTGTGGGTCTTTTATGCTCCTGTCTGCTGGGTTGATTGAGTAAATATGCAGCAACAAGGAACATTCTTATACCCTGTGTCTGGCATTTGCTGGCTGATATTTTTAACTTAAGGCAGATACAGTTTGATAATGTTGCTTGCACAGCTCGGCAGTATTCATCAAATACGGAAATGACTTTGATAAATACAACTTGCTGCATCTTCAGTTTTTAGCAGCAGTCATGTTACATTTTAAGTTTGAAGAACTCAAGTGTGGACTTCGGGAGGGTGTTAAATCACCACTGGAACTCTGAGTAAGAAGAGCTTGATGGTCTGTTCCTGGAGACAGAGTTAAAACACTAACTGTAAAGTCTGGCTGAAGAGCCTGTGAGGATTCTTTAGGTAAGGTGGCAGGAGATTAGAATTCAGAAACTTTCCTGCTTTGAGAAAGGAAACACTTTTTCAGCCTAAACAGGTATAGTTTTCATAGGTACTAGGTCTGTGACAAGCCATGTGAGGAGTTTTCCTGATGGAGGGCCAGCAGGCTGGTGGACAGCTTCATGGGTGGCAGGGGCAGAGAAGCCATCTCCAAGCTCTAGGGACAGGCTGGCCAGGACCTTTCATTTCTCCCCTCTGCAGACTGTTTGATCATGTTTTGAATGTGACATCATAGAGATTTCTCTGACAAAAGTGGGTCTCAAAGTTGTGTCCTGCTTTCTGTAACCAAACAAAACTCTCTGCAGCCGCTTGGATCCCTGCTTAAGCACTGAAGGCTATTTTCAAGATCTGCCTCTTGATGTGTCCTCATTTTGGCCCCAGCTATTTTTAGCTGAAACAGTAGTGATGTTATTAGATCCATGAACGTACTGATTACATTTTTTCAAAGTAAAAATTCAAACTAGCCAATAATGTGTGCATGGTTTTTTAATAATATTTTTTACATAGCTGGAGTTGTGGTTGCCACAGAGATGTTTTGTGATCATGTTCAGGTGAAGAAATGGACAATGATGACAGAAGCTGAGGGGAAGACTGATTGTAATAGCACAAGCTGTAGAGAATTTGGGTTTTGAACAGCTCTGTAGTAACACATTACACATTTCCTGTGTGGGTTGATGTTTGTGCTAAAACCTCTCACTTTTTGTGAATATTTTCGTGGATTTACAGCAATTACTCAACTATTTACAAGGAAAAAAATATGACCCCCATTAATCATAACTAATCAAATTCAGCATGTTCAGTCATAAAATTTTCAGTCACTGTTTTCACTACTTTAATCTTTATTCATATTTTCCAAGTTAGTCATGATTCATAAATTGATATTTACAGCTGCCATGTGCTGGTATCTGAGAGCTTTTTCTTTTTTTTAACAGGCAGTTTAACTGTCTGTTATGTAGCCTGGAGAGATGACCCACTCTAAGCTAGAATTGCTATCTTTCTGTGAAATTAATGTTCATGCAAATAGTGGGACTGACAGCTCCTGGAGATTACAGTACTTTGTCTATAGGAGAGGGGGAGAAAAGTAGGGCAGAGGGAGCTTGCACTGTGTCTTGGCAGTGTACCTCAGCTCTGCTTGGCCGGGTTGAGGGAAATGCACAGCCTTCAGGTTACTTGAACTTGGTCACCTCAAACTGCTGCTGTGTAGCACGCAGCGTGGTGCAGTTTTTTAACTTTTTGAAGTCACTTGGTAGAGGACAACCAAATACTCACTTCTGTTGCTTTTCTCCATACTAATTGTTAAGATCCAGTAGGAACTTTAAATGCAACTAGTGAATTTGTCACTACTGGCTGGTGGCTGGCTCTACTGGTAGTTCGAGACCTGCACAGCACTAAACAACAGAGACATGCTGTGCTCTGGTGTGTACTTGAAGAAAGGCCATTAAGAGCTGAAATGTCAACAGTGACCCCATGCACCTGTAATAAATGTAAACTTCGTAATTAGTAGCAAGCTGTCTCAGAGGGCTGCAGATATACTAAGATTAATTTTCACTATGGTGTGCCCAAAGTTCTTGTATAACATAAGGCAACCAGTTAATGTTGTCAGTAGAGACTATCAAGTTACAGCATGTCTGGCTTGATGACAGAGCTAGACTCTAAGGTCTTAGTGGCAACTGTCTTTCCATACGTTTTTCTGGAGCTTAGCATACCTTACAAGTGCAGAACAGAATACCTGTAGAGGCACACCTCCATTGTGAGCATGTGTGTCTCTGTTCCTCTGCTTCATTATGCATCAAACTTACTATAGTAACCGTTATTTACAGGGTAAAATAATGCCAGATTACATGTGTGTATATATAGATATATTTTACTCGTAAGTGCTGGAGGTGCCAGAAACGTAGTCAGTGCACACCAGCCCGCAAAAAATTCACGCACTGAAGAGCTCTTCTACATATCTGTTTCAGGCTTTGCTGCTGCCTCTGAAGGGCAGGTGGCTCTGGGTTCATATAAAGAAGTCTCAGCCGAGGGTAACTGACACTGGAGCACACTTTAGGCAAAAAGGCAAAAGGTATCATAAAGCACGTCTAGACTGGAATTTGTAGTTGAAAGGAAAAACTATTATCCTTTGGGTTGAAAAGTGACCCATGGCTTTAGGCATTAGTGATTTTTGATAAATGACCTGGTCTTCCCTCTCCCCAGTGTGGGAGGCAATTGGTTTCCACTGTAAACCTGGACTGTAGACAATTTGCTATATCGTATTTGTAGCAAAGGTAGCATAGCCTAATACAACAGAGAAAAGAGAGCTTTTGAAAATGTCTTCCTTGAGTTTATTTGGAGAAATAATCAGAAATAACAATAATAGCACTTCAAACTTGAAACTTTAAATACATTTATTAACATACAGGGTCTTTTTTTTCTCCTATTTTGTAAAGTACTTGTGTTTTCATGGAATACATATTAGCATGATTTCTGGCATGTTATAAATGTGACATTGCTATCGCATATGAACTGTTTTGGTCAAAAGCCATGTTAACTGCCCCATCAATTACACTTCTAAATGCCTGTCAAATTAAAAAAATGCAGCTCTGGGCCCCTTAGGGTTTTTCCTTCTTTTAGGCAAAGACTTTTTTGTTTTCACTCAGTACTTTTGATCTCCTTATCATTCTGGAAATTTTCTTGCTTGGGTTTGGTTTTTTGGGGATTTGAGGTTTTGTTTTTCTTAATGAGAGAAATATCTTTGTGTGGGAAGCAAAAGGACCGTTGTGAAATCCAAAACTCCTTGGGATACTGAAAGAGTCAGGGCATTTAGAATTTCTTATGGGTGGGTTACTATTGTAAGGCAGCATGTAATGTGTTAGGTAAAGTAGCAAAGTTGCAAAGGTAATTGCTGTTACATCTTATTCTGTGTGTTTAAAAAAAAATGCTTACCATACTGTGCAGTGTATCTTAGTAAATGTTGCCATTTCAGCCATGGCCAGGTATACATTTGCATATAATTTCCCCTTAGTATATTTTTGTGCAGAACTTTTTCTGAGAGCCTAAGACAAAATATCTGTGCCACTTCAGAACACACAGGTACTTAATTCTGCATGTTCAGTAGACCAAACATTATTGAAATGAATGTGGTGGAACACAGCTGGAGTTAAATGAACTATTGTTCTCACAGGGTAGGCTAGATTAAAAACCACGAAAAAGAAAAAAGTTTAAAATCCTGTTTTTTAATGGCTCCAACTACAAGCCTATCTCAAGACAAGCAGCTGGCAAACATATGACATTTTTCCCCCCCACAGATCTTATAAAAATGAATTTCACATTCATCTAGCCATGTCTTTCTAAGGGTGCCTGCTGGCACGTTATTCCTGAAGGAAGAGGTCCATCTGGGAAGGTTGTTAGGGGGCTGGCAAGGCACCAGTCCTAGCGCAGAGACAGTGCACAGTGATTGGGAGCAAGGCACCCCCAGGGAAAGCTCAAAGCTTGTCCCCAGCCTCTAATGGACAGGTGTGCAAACAGGAACCTGGTGAGGGTTACCTGCAGCATTGCTAAATGTTCTTTCCCTCCCAGATAAGCTACCAGTAGATGGGAAGAGCTCAGTGCTTCCTTGTCTACTTGGACTGCAGTACTCTGTAACCCTGATACTGCAGGACTGTATGACTGTGTGAGAACCTCATGTAGTCCTGAGAGCCTCTGTGTAACATTATTTGGCTTATACATATTTTATTATGTTTGGCCGTTGGTGGGAGTCAGATGAAAATTATTTCCAGATTACAATAAAGGAACTTCAAACTTAATAAGTGTTGTTAGATCATTGACCATATTAAAATAAAATTTTAAAAGGCTATACATCACTGTTCAGAGGAAACTCTTTAAAAAAGAAAAAAAATGTGTAGCATTATTGGCCTAAAGATACTGCTGAACCTTGGGAAAAGATTTGTGCCACGTTTCTTATGACACTAACATCACAGAGGATATAAACCAGTCATTGGCACTCTCTCAAGAAACACATCACTGTAATTCATTATAACAATACCACTGTGATATTTGTTCATAATATTTATGAAAGCTAGGCTACAAAAACAGTATGCACTGACTGTCAGTGGTGATGTATCATTCTTTAAAAGAGAATATACATGACAAAATGTTTTAAATGAACTCTAAAAATATACTGGCGAGTTAAAACAATTTGGCTGGTCTTGCACTTCATGCCAGGAGGGGCTTCCCATGATATGCTTCTGGATGGCCTTTTTGAGGACATATATCAAATAGTCATGTATTTATTATGGTCCTAGTCAGTCTTCAATAGCGATGATGAATGTTGTGTAGCATACGTAGTCATTACAGCTCCATGTAATACTCTGCGCAGTTTCCAGTTGCTGTCTTTTTTATGGAAAACAGAGCTGCCTGTGTCATGTCAACCCAACAAACCCAACTTTTACCCACAAAATGTTCCCAGTGGCATAAAGCTTTATCTGACCTGGCAGGGGGGTACAGATGCCAGGAGCCCTGGAAGGAGGCTTCTGCTCTGCTTCCCCAGTTGTGTCTGTGCCCAACAGAGTCTGGGGGAGCGGTCTGGCTCCTGTGTGTCTTGGGAGGCTTTATAAGCCCTCACAGCTTCCAGCAGCGTGCTGGGATTCACTGCAGTTCTGACGTCAGTGTAAATCTGGATTTCTGGGCACTGAATAAAGAAGCACACTTCTACAGCTGAATGGTCCTGATGACATGTAATTTTTCCATCTTCCCCATCAGCATTGTGGGGAACATAAGTAGCATGAATGTTCTGACATTTGTTGCAACCAGGCATGGTCTCAGTCCAGTTCCTGGTGAGAAGAGTCCTGGATAAGCTGAAGCACAAGAGTAGGCTGCATCTTGAAAGTGCTGAGGTTGGTCTGAGGCTGAGTAGCAGATTAGTTTCCCACTTCACAAAGAGGTGAGAGATTTTGCAGTGGCTTTGGAATGTAGTTTACTAGGAAGGGAAGTAGAAACCCCAACCTCTGTCTTTTCCCTGTCTCTCCAAGAAACCCTCCTACTCTGTTCACTCTAGTTCATTTCACCCCAGTTGCTGGATTACTTGCTGTGCTGGGGTGAGGAGGGAGAGATGAAAAGCAAAAAGGAAGGAAAGTCGCCTCTTACCGCCATGCAGAAAGGCTCCAAAGAGAATTCAAGCTTGTGTCTGACAAAAAAGTGGACAAATCTAAAATGACTTTTTAAGCTCAATTTCCTGGATTCGCTACCCTTTGCATGAATGCTTAGATTTGAGAACAATAAATACCATCACTGCAGGAAGCCCCAGATTTGAATTGTGTGCATGCACTGCTATTTATGAATCATCCATTTTTACTTAGCCACTTCCATCTAAGGTAGTTGGCTGAGTTTAATAATTAAATAGCCTCTCCAGAAGTCCTCTGCAGATCAGCTTATTGTTCTGAAAAAAAGGAATCTCAATGCTAGTTTTCTGAAACAGTTTTTTAAACAGAAATTATTTAGAAAAGATAAGATAAATGCCACACTAGATTTAATGTGCCGTAGTCAAGGGCTACAAGTTAAAAACATAAGAGTGGAAAGAGGAAAAAAATGGCAAACTGAGATGGAATTAAAAAAAAACAATAGGAAAAGCAACTAAGAGACTGTGGATAACAGGAAGGAAAAGATTAAAACTGGAGCAGAAATGCTTAGGTAGTGCTTTGTGCAAAAGAATATTTACTACCTTGTACCTTTAGCTTCTTCTCTATCACTCTCCCTCTCTTTATCTCTCTTTATTTATACCTGAAGTTATGTATTATTTATGTGTTATCCATTTCATCTCATGGGCTTTGGGGCTCTGAAAGTGTAATAATCTTTTGCCACTTTTTTCCTAGTTTAATTAAATCTCATGTTTATGCATTTCCTTAAATTGACAAAGCTCATTGGCATGAAAATTTCCTATTCTCTTTCACTACTGAGTGCATTGTTTATTTGGAAACAATACCAGGTATTAAGAATCAGTGTTCAGGTACGGGCATTTTAATCATATTAAGGATGACCGATTCATGCTGGGATTGCACCTATGCCAAAGGTTATATCAGTGATTCTACCTGATAATTTAGACATGTAATTGCAAGCACAAATAACTGTCCACATATATAATGAAGTTTCACCTGCAACACTAGAATCAAGGCCAAGGTGAAGCTGTCCAGGAACCAAGGCTATACCCTTCCTATTTTATTGGTCTGGAGGAAATAAATGGTATTGCTCCAGACCAGGGAAGTAAGAAACTCAAGAGTCCTAGTAGCGATAAGGAATTGTTAGTGAATCTTTCTGGTTGAAATTGTCAGCGTCCTTGAAAGAAAAATTAAAAATGGAAAGCAGTATGCATTTGGTAGCAGTTTAGTTCCCATTTGAGCTTTAATCAAGAAGACTTAGTAATCAGTATATCAACATAAGTGATTACTCCAGTTGGAATAATTAATAGAAAATATGATGTTTAGATTTAAGTGTAAAAAGTCAAAGAAGGATTTAAAAGCAGGATGTAGATTAGAAAGAAAAGACTGAATATCTTCATCTGGCCTAAAAAATGGTTGCTTAATATTTGCATACAAGGTAGATGAAAAATTCACATATTGGATCGTTTGTAGATAGAGAATATGTAAAGTAACAAATAAGATGTAAAAAAACCTATGAATATACTTGTCAAGCACACTCTAAACACCCTCCAGATGATCTTATGAGATCATGCATGCTCTTGAACAAAAATTCGAAAGAGCAGCCAAGAAGATTTCAGTATCATCCAGTCTGAATTTTAACTCCAGTCTCAGTTTTAAGCTCTAGACCAACCCTAATCTATTCCTAGTCATTGTTTTCTCAGTCCATTTCTAATATTGATCTCAGTGATATAAGCGTTTTATTTTTGCAAAGCAGAGGGACAAGGATATTTTTTTATACAAGTACTGTATAAATAGCTGAGGCTGTGAAAAGTGCCTGCATGTCAGCTGTGTGCAGTGGAGAAAAACTATGGATGTTGCTGTTTATTCTGAGTATCAACAAACATTTGGAATAACAAACACTTGTTAAAAGAAAAAAGGGTATGCAGGATTTTACTGTCAAACGGCATACATAGCTGTGATCCAGTAGAACATCTAGTCATGCAGAAATAACAAGTTTCTTAGGGAGCGTGTTGTAAGCCATATTATTCTAGAAATCTTTTGACCTACAAGAATTGATGACTTCAGTTTCCATTTCCAGACGGAAGTTTACTTTGTGAATGGGGAGAGTCATGTTACTTTTGAGCTTCATGTTTTCAAATCACTTCTCTTCCAATGACTTTCACCAGTCATGAGCTGTATAGAGGGACAAAAAGCAAGTTGTGTGTGGTTTTTCACCTCCATCCATGCTCTTTATGAAGGCTTTTTTCTTTCTTTTCTAATCTCTACAATAATTTATAACATTCCTTCTTTAAACACTCTACTTTCTTAAATGGCAAATTATATTCCATGACCTCTTCCATATTAAGTGCAAAGAACAGAAAGAAATGTTTTCCAGCCAAATGAGAGTGCTCTATCTCAAGCTGAATTCTAATAAATGCCTACAGTTTATAATTGATATTTCCAAGATGGTCTCAAGGAATTTAAAACAATCTAGAATTTAATAGCAATCAACAGAATCGAGACAAAGTAAAACTATTATGCTGAACTTATCGAAAAGCAGGGTTTAAATTGATGCTGCATATTATTCATTTTGACAGCTGCAAATTCACATTAAAGATAGCAGAGACTAAAAGACAGCAACTGGAAGAGGAAATGCTAATTTATTACTTACAGAGAAACAACTCTGAAGCTAAGCTCTTCAGTTAAAATTATGAAATACTTTGCATTTCCAAGGTACCTTTGATCCACAGAAGCCCCAAATCACTTTTCCAATTATAAGGACAGTCTTAATTTCCTATCATACCAGGTGATAGGCAAGAGTCTCTGGAGTGGAAATGGAGCAGACATCAGTCAATAGCAACCCTACGCAAAGACAAAATGAACAAATTTTAACTAAATGGCATGGAAATGTTACATCACTAAAGCATGTGTCCTCATCATGCTATGCTGCTTGTGTTAGAAGAATGGGGAATGAAGAAATCCAAACCCCATTCCGAACTGCACTACTGCTTCGTGTATGATTTGAGACAGGTCACTTAATTTCTTATGCTTCACTATAGAAAGGGAATAATGCTGTCTAATTTTAGTGGTGGTGTGCTGATAGCAAAAGAACAATGTAGTGAATTCCTTCTTAAAGGAATCGTATCTCAGCATTTGGGAAGGCTGAAATAATGCAGCTTTAAGAATGCTCTGTAAAATTATTTTAAATTATTCAGGTGGAAAAAACATGTAAACTATGTAAATACAAATTACTATATAATTTAGGAATTTATAAGCAGGGGGATGTAAGGTTGATGTTTTGCTATGCAATAATTTCAGTTTCCTATACAAGAATAAAGTTATTTCCAGCAATTGTCACTTTAGGGAGGTTCATATGCATGGGAAGACTAAACAGGGGTGTTATACTCATTAATTGATCAAAGTAGCAAGTATTTTTAAACCATTACATCTCTAGTGGTATCACTCTAATGAAAAACTATTGGATGCAAGCACAGTGTCCTGTAACATTGAAGAGAGGGTTATCAACTTTCTAAAACCCTTGAACAAGTCATAGCTTAAATGCTTGATGAGGCAGGGAAGGATCATTCTGATGATATCATGCTTCTAATGTTTTGTTTCATGAGTGTGTCATCTGATTCCTAAGGTACAGTGTGGATGAAGAGTCATAAGACTCAATTTTCTCTCTGTAGTGTGGAACAATCTCTTAACTGACATCTTAATTGATTAACATTGTTGCCCCAGATTCAATCTGATGTCTGTTCCACTTAGCAGGTGTTCAAAATATTATATAGAGAGCAGTGAGGAGGAAGGTGAGTACCTCAGAAACCTATGGGGTTCGTCCTTTCCCTTGGGAATATTTATAGGTACTGTTGCTGTCACTGCTGTCCGTGTTTGCAAATGCTAAAGACTGGGGATTTTGAGTTGGTACCTTTGGTTAATGACAAAGTTACAGAAGTAGTGAATGTAAATATTCAAATATTACACTCTGCTGAGCAAGTCCTAGGGCACCCCTAAGACATGCATCAGGGCAGTTTACAGGGATGGTCCTGCATGGCTATAAAGCTGAGACTAAATTCCTCAGACTAGCGCCTTCTCATGGGATCAGGAAATCGGATCAGGAGATACGACTGCCAGAGTTGGCTCAACTCTATTGCAAAGAATAGGCCAAACCACTTTAAAAATTAATGAGCTGTATGAGTTTAGGACTTCTAAGATTTATAGGCTAATGGATAACCATCAGAAGGAGAAAATACCATATGAAAACAAACACTTGGGAAATTTAGAGCCCTTATGTCTCTCCTGGTTTACACTGATGTAAATCAGGATTAGTTGCACTGAAGTCACTTGACTTACAATAATATAAGTCGGAAGAGAATGGGTAATTTATGCTCACTTTGCAGTACCACACAGATAGAATTAAGTGGTCTTTTTGGAAATGAGAAATGGGTCTTTTCTGAGCCATTTTGCAGGGAATTAAGAATGGCAACCAGATGCTTCATTCAATGCAGATTTTAGACGGGGAAGAAACAAACCTTGGGAGACTTTTACAGCATTTCTCAAGAGCGTGTGCTGTTATTTGCCAGCTATAAGTCTGTGAAATTTATATACACTGTGGACTATATTAATTTTCAAATAAATGTAAAGTATACACAACAAGAAATTCTGATAGCTTCCTATAAACACTCTAAAATAGGGTGTTTTCTATTCTAAATAGTCAGCCAAAAATGCAATAAATCTACAGCACAGCACAAGAACTTTGCTGCTTATCCCTGGCCATTCACTAACTCTTTGTCTATTTATGAAACTACTGCCGAGTGAATCTCAAAAGGAGGCCAACTATTCACCCTGGGTGAAGCTTCCATGTCTAGAGTCTTATTCTGGGAATTGACCCCTCAGTCAGAGCAAGAAAGAGGTGCCCAGCCACGTAATGCTTTCCCCCCTCCAACACCAATTTAAAAAAAAAAAAAAACCAAACAAAACAAACAAACAAAAAAACCCCACCAGACAACCAAAAATGCTTCAGTAAAGGAAAATGTACTAGCTGGGATCGTACCTAGTGCAGTAGGAAAAAGGGATGCATCAATACAGAGAGAGGCCTTTTGTTGAAAAGTATTTTGCCAATTGCTTTTCTATACATCAAAAACTGGATTTTGCTTTTCTCTCCCACTGATGGGCAGTTACTCCTGCAAGTAAATGCAGTGGTTTGAGGGAGGCTGCTCCCACAAGTACAATCCTGCAAATAATCTGTCAACTGGCTGATAGATTATGCAACACAGAGCTAAGTTAACAAGATGCTGGAGCAGCCTAAGTTCCTATTTAATTTGTACACAACATTGGCCTCCAAATTATAGGTTTGTTTTTCATCTGTTTTCTAGGCCATGAAACAAAAATACTCCGTCCCTTGGAATGCACGTGCAACAGTCAATTCTCAGTAAATCCCAGGATGTATGTGAAATTAGGGAATTTGTCTGAGAAAGAAGTATTACCTTACAGCTTGAAAAAGTGTCTCCTGTTGTGTGATTAATGTCTTATTCAGGTAACTGGGACTCTCTAATGCTGAGCATGCTTTATTCACCTTCCTTAATACAGCAGAGTGTTTTGGAAACCCATCATCCTTTTGAGTTCAGGAACATGCTGAAGGTGATTGTCAGGACTTCTCCATTCACGCCTCTCAGTTATCACACAGTTAGGGCACAGGTGCATGATGAACTTGGGCTGTTATCGACAGAATAAATGCCTTGGGCATCTGTTGTGCTTTTGCTGCTCTGAGTCATACATTATCTCCTGCTCTAGCACAGCTCTTTTGGGTAGCCCCATCCCTGTAACAACTTGCACTTTCACCTTTCAGGTGAGAGCATCCAAGCATCACTCAGCATGATCGGGTATTTTGTAATTGTTGCAGTTTAGTTTTGAAAAGTTCCCCGTGATCTAGTCACATGGCCACCACCACCACAGGCTTTGAAACTATGCAAACACATAGCTAGAAGGCAGCTCGGGGTGCAGGGAGCTTACAGTGTAGGTGTGCAGAGAGAAATGAAGGAAATGGCAAGGACCAGGCAAGGAGAGAGAGCATGATGCCCACTTTACCTCAGGCCTTGCTGTGTCTGTGTCCACTCAGCAAAAGTGGAGAAGGCAGGAAGAGATTTCATTATGCATAGGTATAGTTCTGCAAGAGTACTTCTCATCACCTCTCATCAATTAGGGGCTGCAGCTTTTTTTCTCCCGTTCAGGGACCCTTCTCTTTCCCTTGCCTCCCAGTCCTGGCAAGACTGTCTCCACCACCACCAAGGCTGCTGTGGTGAAAGACTTCTCTGAGCTTCCCTGCTATGGAGGAGTGAAAGGCAGAGCTGCAGGCAAAGCACGGCATCAGCAGGCTGGGTTTTATGGCTTCAGATCTCAGAGGTGAAGAGATATCTGACTTTTCTGGGAGGGGAGGCAGGAAATGACCTCTGAGAGAGATGCTGGTAGAATGGAGGTGGGGTGGTTTAGAGAGCAGCTCTATCCACCCGCCCATCCTGAGACAGCACACTGGTTGCTCTGGGTAGCCCCCCTGCCCCAAACACACAGGCCTTCGTTGCTTCATCGCATGGTGGACAGGCTTCGATGGTGCCAGGAAAAGATAAATAGGAGCAAGCTAATATGCCCATTTGCCTCTGCTTAGAGCAAAGTGCTCTTTGGAGTAGAACTGGGGGTCTAACCTGAAATTCAGCGGTTCTCAAAAGGAATTCTGTCTTGGTATTCAAGCCTGTAGTTAAACTTCTTACTTAAGTGTGAAAGTAAGTAATTTACATCTAAAAAGTATGCTTTTTTTTTTAAAGCTGTTCAGGGCATAAATATGCTTCAAACAATGTTAAGAAGCTGACTTAAAGTCAGGAAATCCCACGTACCAAGGTAAACTTATGTCATTCTGCTTTTATGTATTTTGGGGTTTTTTAGATTTGGGACCAAATAAAGCAGCCTTAACCCAGACTTTTCTTGTTAGTTGTTCTAACGTGGCTTAAATATTGATTTTTTTTTTTTTAAGTTGCTGTTAAGTATGTGACAAACTATTAATCCATTAGTGAAGATATTGATATTCTCAAAGATGTTCCCTAATCTCCTTCAAATATTGATTTAATATTATTATAGCATGGCCAAATACTATATTACTCTTTATCTAAATTAACATTTTTTCAAGATATATTTAGGAAGGAAATGTGTGTTTATTGATTGTATGAATGAAATTACTTTAATTAAGGAAACAGGCCTACTGCCAAAAATGGCATACATGACTATTAGTGCAGGCTGCTTCCTACAACAGCCCAAAAAGGCATCATCAAAAGCAGATGCCTAAATTAGTTACAACGTACATCCTGGCCAGACGGATGCTTCAGGCACTTGGCCATTTGTAGGATAGATTCTCTTTCCTTTGAAAGCAAGCTGGAGCACAGTAACTCTTCAAGGTTTTCTACCAACCATCATTTAAGATTTTTCAGCTTTAAATTAAAACCTACTTCAGTGGAGCTTGATTCTCTTGTCAGGAGATTCCCATGTCAGCTTTCAGCGCACTCATTTAGATTAGAGCTTGGAGTAGAGGATACAAGATACTTAAGAAATGTTAGAAGTTTCATCTTTTTGCCTGAAAACACAGGCAAAAAAGTGATGACAGTAATGACTACTGAAAAGGAAACACCAGGCTGTTGTGCTTTGTTTTATTTCATAGCAACATTCCAGTATTCTGACTTGCTTTCACAGCTTTTAGCCTCAGAATTAGTTAGAAATCCAGTGTGGATTTCCAGTGCTGTTCCTTCCTCATACAATGAAGAGGAAATCCTAAAAAATGGCCAGGAATCTACAGTTTAGTAACTTGCCATAAGAATGTGATTTTGGGATGTTCTGTAACTGAGAAGTTCGTGTATTTTCTGAATCCCAGCTTCGTAGTTAATGGGGCACTATACTCACGACTCTTCCTCTGGTGCATGAGAATAAAACTACTCCAAAAGTAGGCATTGTGGAATGTCTTTTCTCCACTCAAACTGGAAATTGTTAAAAAATACAGCCTCTGAACCCAGCCCCCACAGCTGAGAGTCTTAAAAACCTGGAGATGGGACTTAAGAGGGAGAATCCCACCACAGCAAGGGGTATTACAAAATGAGCCACGGAAGCAGTGGTTATTGATCAGAGGATGTCCTGACAGCAGGGGTTGCCTGGATCTGTCTAGCTTTGCCTGATGTGACAGTCGAGTCCCAGGAAGCCTTGTGGCCTCGCTGGAGCTGTGGCATGGGCTGTAATCAGGATCGAAACAGCCATTCACTGCTTAGCAAGAACCAAGCTTAGCTGTGATGCCAGTGATTTGGGCTATAGCATGCTCATCCCTGCTACACCCTTGGCAAGATGTTGGTGGTTGACTTGTGCCTGCTTTGAGGCATGCACCTGTGTGTGAACTGTATGGAAGGGATAGTGATCATTCAGGAGAGCATGTATAAGGCAAGTTGTTTGTACCCCAGCCACAGGAGAGCACCTGGGAGAGGAAGGAGCCTTCTCTGCCGAACCAGCTTTCCGACAGCCCGTGAGAGTGTGTCTGCCTTTGTAGCAGGGAGTAAGTATAAGGGCATATGCAAACAATATATGTGACAGGAAATATGGGAGAGGCTGTAGCTCTGCCCTTCAGTGCTGACGGATGGTAAGCATGCTTCATGTTATGCTGCAGCATAGCCCCCAGCACTGTCATAGCTGAGCCTAACCCTAAGGTGAGTAGCCTGGGCACCTGAGATGTTTTCCAAGCCACTGACCTGACTGCAGCAGCCATATTTAATTTAGCCTTCCAGATTAAGGTTTCCTTCTTTACCTTCAGCATGAGGAAATGTGACTACAGACCTTCCCACCTTGTTCTCTATATATTATAGATGTGTCCATACCAGCAGAAGACATTTCAGCATATAGCACCTAATTGCATGCCATGGGAAATGGAAGAACATTTCTTCCAATATTCCAAATGGAAAACAGGAAAGTGTTTCTTCTGGCCTTTTTAACAAACAGAAATAGGATATTCCTGATTCTGGCAAGGTAGAGTGTGACTAGCCATGGGAAATATGAGCTATCAGGACTTAAAAACTTATGCCGCTCATTTTTAGTAGAACTGTTTTAAGCAATGGATAGACACTCGAAGGATTAGCTGTACAGCTCCATCTCCTGAGCTCTGCCCCATGGAGTTCTTTGTGTGATGGTGTGAAAATGCGCTGCTGAAGTGTTGACCTCCTCTGCTCTTGCAAGCACCCTCTCTCTGAAGCCATGAGGTTTCTCTATCCTCTGTGCATACTGGCAGGGGATAATGATTTCAGTAGGACTCATGGGATGACTTACATAATTGTCACTGTCTCATTTTTGTAGTCACTCTGTAAATGCCAATAAAGTCTTCCAACCATCCTATATAACTATAATGCATACGTATTATAGCTGTAAATATTGTGATTGGTATCTTAGCACATAATGTTTGCTCACGCACTTACGCACATGCACAGATATGTCCCTTCTGTTGAAAAATATCCAAATATGATAAGGACACTTGCAAATCCAGTAACTAGTAGCCAGTATTTATTGATGATTTGACATATGTTTGCTAAATATATGCATAAGCCTTGAAGAAAGACTGGGTGAGGGGTCCTCAAATCAAGACATACAACCAGCAGCTGCTTTGGATTAAATCATTTTAGAGGTTTAAAACCATATTGGGGATTTAAGTGTTGTAGTATACTGAGTCACCAGTAAGGGGAACCCTTTTTGCAGTAAACCTTCAAGCTTTTAGTGCTTTGATGGAGAGCGTGGTCATAAAGATAATGTGACATTTTCGTTCCAAAAAAATTATGTTTAATCAGAAGGCGAACAGAGATAAGCAGTTTAAAATGAAATCTGAATTACAATTTCAAATCTACTTTTTTTTTTTTTACTTCTCAATGAGATTGAATAGGAAATGTGAATGAACCTGCATAATGCAGGCATTAACCCTTACAGCAATGCTAAAGAAAAGGAGGAAAGTTGATTTTGATGACAGGCTTTGAAACAATATAAATCAAACCACCCCAGAAAAGTGGCTGTCATCAGGCATTGTTTTAACAAGAACAACAAATGGTTGATTTATTGCTTGAAATCATGTCATCATAAGTAAAATTTCATCTGTGGCCAAGTCTTCTTGCTCCAAAAATGCAATTTCCAAACTTAGGCACTACCATTCTAAATATTCTCAAAAGTTATAGTTTTCAATAAGCGTAAAGATGAATCTCAATACTGTAAATGCTATAGCAAAACCCCTGAAACTATTTTAATTAATCTATATTGCTGTACAATGTATGTTATATCAGGAGAAAATTGATATGCATGTGGATCTCTGTTTACATAATATCCAAAATCACTATAGTCTTTAACTGTCATAGTAGATGTATTTTTGTATTGCCCAGAGAGAGAAATATGTTTTATTGGGGTGAAGAGAAATTCAATATTTACTTGGCTAAATAACCTAACTATAGATTTTCTTATATCAAATGAGCAATTCTGGAACTGGTGTGATTGGTCTGAGGGACCTCCTCTCCCTGTCCAGTCCATGCATTTCCATTACATTTAATCTGGAAAAACATTCTATCTAGTCAGATTTACTTTTTCACTACTAAATACCTAGTAACTAACTTTATGAAACCACTGAATACACAGATTCAATGCCACCCATAAAATCTGTAAATAAATACCACTGTAAATCTAAGCCAAAGTTTCTGCCATGCTTTCTCAAATGGCCTTCCCTCTAGACTACTAATTAGCCTGTCTCTCTAGCTTTGAATACTCCATAAATGCACTATGCTGATTGATAGTGCATCAATATTAATTAATAATTTACCACACTGTTGGAATTTTCCTCTACATGTAATCACAGCTCCAGCTCCTTCTAAACCTTTCTTTCTCTACCAAAAAAAAGGAGGAACATCATTTTACTACTTTCACCCTATGTTGTTTAGTCTCCCCTTGGGTTTGTCTGCAAATATTTAGAAAATTCTCTCTAGGATACTTGAAAATTCACATGGTTTATACAGTAATGTAGTTCCATTTCACAGAAGTGTGCTGCTGCTCCTAATTGGAGTTAGTCTAGCATGCTTCATGTTTTATTTATATGCACAGTACGTATGTGAAGTGCTCCAAAGTATCTGTACTCTGTTAGGAACTGGAAGCCTAGCTTTCAGATGGGGCCTCCATGGGCTATCCCACTGTAACCCATGGATCAGCTGGGTGTGCTGCAGGGGACTAGCTCTGCAGCTCTGCCTGGGTGGCCAGGAGCTCATTAGAGGCACAGTCCTGCCAAAAGGCAAATTGTTCAGAGTGTAGTTAGTGCACAGATTCACATAAGCATTTCTGAAGCAGTCTATGATTTTTATCAAAATCAGAAACAATGTAGTTCATTACAGAATTATCAAATTCTTTAATGTCACTCTATTCTAATAATGCAACAGGTGCTCCCTAGGTGGGATAGAGTAGCCCAAATGCTCTAACTGCATTTTCACACTGATCACAAATCACTTCCTAAGAACATCTTTCTTTCGTGAGAGTCTCTTTGTAAGACCATATAAACACTTTTGCATAAAAATGATTCCCAAAAAACTTACATTCAGGCCAATATCTGCTTTGTAATTATGAGGTCTTAACACAAGTGAAAAGCCAGATCTCTGAAAGACCCTACAGGTAATTTACATGGGGTGGGGGGGGGATGTATGCTCCAGCTGCATTTGGATGTAGCGTACAGTACCTGTCATTCAACTAATCTGTGTAGTCCCCCTTTTGTGGGGAAGAGCTGAGGATTTGCAATTCATTCTTGTTGCAATTCATTCCTGTTGCAATTCGTACTGCTCAAAGCTTATACAATCATTCTGTCTTCCAGGTGGCTGTCAGCATCTGCGATGTTGCTGCAATGTCCCCAAAAGAAACTGCCTTTGCCCAAGACAATATGAATCTGCAGGTTTTTTGGTGATAAGCTTGCATTGATTTTGTTTGTGCCACTTCTCTGCTTCCTGAATGAGAGATCAGTATATAGTACCAGGCACACCAATCAAATACCCAGCACCAAGCAAACTTTCCTTAGGGTATGCTTTCCAATTCTTAATTATTTAAATATGATAGATGAAAGTGTACACTCTTAAGCAGTGTTCAAAATACATACATATGTATTTAATTTACATTAATATTTTATCTTCAAGGACAGCCTCTTCAAAGCACAAGAACAGTCATTCTAATTTGTAGGAAGTCTGACCGACCTCATAAGATGATGGGCTATGTGAACATGGGGAGAGTAGTGGATGTTGTTTACCTTGACTTTAGTAAAGCCTGTGTCAAAGTCTCCCATAGTATCCTTGTAGGTAAACTGGTAGATTTGCCCTGAATAGGTGGATGTTAAGGCAAGAGGAAAATTGGCTGGCCCACCAGGCTCAAAGGGTTGTGGTCAGAGGTGCAAAATGCAGCTAGCAGCTGGTTCCTTGTGGTATCCCTCAGAGACTGACACTGGGGCCAGAACATTCAACATCTTTATTAACAGCCCAGACAATGGGACGGAGGGCATGATCTGCAAGTTTGTGCACAACACTAAGTTGTGGGGAGCAGTCAATATGCTGGAGGGCAGGGATGCTATTCTGGGGGACCTTAACAGACTGAAGCAATGGGCTGACAGGGACCTCATGGGTTTCAGTGAAGGTAAGTGCAGTGTCTTGCAACTGGGACAAAATAATCCCATGCAACCACACAGACTGGACAATGGAAGCAGTGTTGCAGAAAAAGACCTGAAGGTCCCAGTAGACCACAGGCTGAAAAGGAGACAGCAGTGTGTTTTTGTGACAAATAAGGCCAACAGCATACTGTACCGTAATAGCAAGATTATAGCCATGTGGACAAGAGCAGAGATTATTCCCACCACATCTGGGGTATTGTCTCCAGTTTGGGGCTTTCTGGCACAAAAGGGATGTTGGCGTACTGGAATGAGTCCAGCAGAGGCCACCAAGATGGCCTCTAGAGCACCTGACATACGAGCAGAGGCTGAGGGAAGTGGGCTTATTCAGCCTTGGGAAAAGAATGTGGAGAGGGGATCTTATTGCTGTCTACAATGATCGGAGGCTGTCGAGAAGACAGACTCTTCTTGGAGGCACACAGTGATATGACAAGAGGCAACAAATGCAAGTTGTGACATGCGGAATTTTTATTAGATGTAAGAAAAAAGAATTCACCGTGAGGGTGGTTAAACACTGGAGCCAGAGGCCCAGAGAGGTAAAGTCTCCATCCTTGGAGACAGTCAAAACTTGACTGGACAAGGCCCTGAGCAGCCCCATCTAGTTGGACTTGTTCTGAGCAGGAGGCTGGATCAGATGACATCCCAGAGGTCCCCTCCAACCTAAACTGTTCTATGATTCTGTGATATTGCAACAAATTCCTTACTACGTATTGACAGAATCAGTCAATATTACTCTGTTAGAGCCATTTACAAGGTGTTTTGTCAAAGATCTATCTGTCTCCATACTATAGATTAATGAGGTTTTCATTATCAGACTATGTCTTGTAGAGGAAGTAGCTATCTCTAAAATACAGTGTATTTTTTAAAACAAGGATGGAAAAAACATAGGCCAAGAACAGGCTCTAGCTGTTATGTTAATTTTGCTAGAGACAGTGAGGATGAATTGGGCCTAAAATGTTTTTCTGGTCAAAGAGAACAGGACTCTGCAGTGAGAGCAATCCCATTGACATTGCAAACATAATCAGAATTCAAGACTTCATCTTGAAATATCTATTTTATAAAGTCTGGGTATTGTAGGTTGACATGATATTTTGTATGAGCTTTAAATTGTGTCAGAGATCTCTTCCTTCGTGCATTTGTACTGTATCCCTGTAGAGACGTTACAGTGTTGATACATCGCAACACTTGCACATTTGCATGTTGCAAAAGATGCTGTTTACTAGTGGCTACGTATTTCCAATCCCAAATGCAGTACTGCATTTTTGCCTGCAGAAAGTGACCTACTTCCCCAGGACTGTAGGTTTCAACCAGGAAAGAGAAAGAAATCTATCACAAATGTAAGTTAGTGGTTAGGTCCCCTTTACCTCTTGGGGTAATAACATGCTGCTTTTGGGGCAAAGCAGCAATACAATTTCACTACAGTGATACCATATGTATCAGACTGCTGAGTAGGAAATTCTCCCTAGTGTTTATTATGTCCCAATAGTGGGACATAATAGGATTTGATAAAGAGAAAAGCCTGTGACAGAAAATACATTGATAGTTTCAGACTCCTCTGTATGGTCAAAGAAAGTTGTTTTTTTCCCCTCTTAACGTTAATGTAAACTTTGTAATCTGCATAGGCAATAAAATCAAAAGATCACTTGGGTACAAGAATAAATGTAACATTTTTGTAATATGGCTGTACCAAGATAACTGTCCTTGGAAGTTACCGGATTTTCTACTAAAAATAAATAGTCTATTAGTTTTTTACAAAGGGAAAGTTTAGACCCTCTCATGTCATCTAGACTTTTATACTGTGTTAGCAACAGCCATTCAGAGCATAATATTTCTGCAAGTTTTCCCATGCAATTGAGGCTTTTTTTAATCCAAACATAGGAAGGTCATACAAAAGACCTGACCTAAGCAAAAAACCTGCTTATACTGACAGTAGCTAGAACGGAGAGAATGCAGGACCTGTGTCAAGTCCCCCAGGTTCTCACAGCCTTTCCAGGTAGGAGGGACTGTTTCCTATTTAGAAATGCATGGAAATATCTAAAGGGATCTGTAGTTTTTCCTTTCCATACTGGTCCAGAAGCACCATAACAGGTTGCCTTGCTCATTCCAGGGTTCAATTCTGAAGGATTACTCACATAAAATAGGACTGATCTTGGCCATAAAGTTTTGTGTGCTGGTCTCCAGAAAGCCTGGCCAAGCAACCTTGAAGCTCAAAACTAGTTTAAGAGGAGTTTAGATTATTTGCTGGCATTGGCCTATATGAATAATCAAGTCTGATGTTTTACTGGTTGGATTCCCTACAGGCTACATGAGGACAGAGAATTCCACAGAAAATAATATGTAAACTGAATATATATCATAATTTAACTCACTGAATGCAAATTTTCCTGGCACTTCCTATTCAGAATTATCATGGAATATACCATCTGACTCCTGCAACAGCAAGAGCTACAGATTAATTTGGTATTGGCCAGAAGGCATTTCCCCTCCTCTTTATTAAGGCTGCTGTGTTTCAGTTTTGCGTACATCTAGTGGAACAAAGATATAAATGGAAGCATTTGGTTACCTCCCCCGACTCATTTTCATTTTCCAGATCTTTTTCCTGATGTGTCTTTGCTATAGTGGTCCGGTAGACAGGTTACTTGAATGGGGTGATGGGAAGACTGTGTGTGGTTGTGAATGACAGCTCAGCATCATACTGAATGGGGTTGAAACAACATAGAGATTAATGTAGATGAGTCAGTGTACAAACTGACAATAGACTGTGGGATGTGTGGGGTGTATGGCCTTTGATATGGTAAGCAACAGTACAGGGTTTTCATGCCAGTGAAATATCCAGTCAGTATTCCCCACAGTGGGATACAAGACATTCATTCTCAGGAATGTGTATTTTTGCTGCTGCATACCAAGGCTGTTCAGCATAATGTGATCTCTTTACAAAAAGAAAGGGGAAGTATCAGAAGTACACCCGTGGCAGTGATCCCCAGGGCCGGAGTGAACAGACCCTACTAGAACAGCCCCAGAACACAGGAGGGTAACGGCGAGCTTCACCATCACAGCTCATGGGAATTTAAAAGCACTTCTTTCTTTGTTGTCTTTGGATTATTGGGTCAGTAATATGCAAAGCTTACGTCGAACTTCTAGTAAGTAGTTGCCCACAGGAAAGCCATGGCTTTTTAAATGGTTTCTCTGGTGCCAAATGCTAATTACAAGACTGTAGATGTAGCGTACATTGTTCCTTTCATCTTCAGGATATCCCAACATTTGCAAAGTAGCGAGTTAGATACTGTGTTCATGGACAAAGGAATTGGCCCCTGTGCAGCCCCCAGACCTGGGAGCAGTTTGCGTTTTGTGGAGCTGAAATGTTGATCAGGCCTCAAAACAGTCCCACCTTTCAGTTCCTTCCAGAAGTCCTCTCTTGGGAAAATCCTGAAGTTGTTCCCTGCTCTCAACAAGAATTCACGGAGACCTGCCCGTGCAGCCTCCACAGGCACGTAGGCATTTCAGCCACACGCATCCTCTCGCAGCACTCGCTGCCTTTTGCTCGCAGCCTTTGCCGGTGGAGACACAGCATGGTGATCGACGGACGGAGCCGCGCGTCTCCCTTCATGTCGGAGCCACGCTCCCGCTCGCCGTGCAGCCTCTCGCTGCCTGCCTCCTCGCTGCGCCCTTTGTGCTGCCTCCCTGCTCCCTCCCCTTCGCCGGCTGTGTCCCACCTCTCCCCTGCCTCTGCTAGCAGCACCACAAAATTGATCTGGCTCCGGAGCTCTGAAATACCAGCGAGGGACGGGGATGCCAGTCAGTTTGATTTCTGCTGCTGGGCTGACAGGGAAACAAAATGGAGGGTTGTGATGGGAGAGCACAGAAGGTGTAGGAGGAGAGCTAACGGCAAGCGTGAGGGGAGGGAGAAAAATCAGGCAGCAGAAGAAAGGGAAGGAGCTGTGAGAGAGGTGGATGGAGCAGAACAGCAGTCGTGGGGAGAAACTGAAGCATGAATAAAAACTCCTTTGCTAATTGCACAGGAGGTGGAGGGTGAAATCCAACAGGAAATGGTATAAGTGGCTTTGTGGCAAGAGTGAGAGGAATAATTAATGGGGATTTCTAGTGAAATAGGAAGAGGAAAACTGACCTGCTCAAAACAAAGCAGGGAAAACTGGGAGGTATGGCAACTTCACAGAGTTCAAGTTTTCCTTACAGATCTGTCAGCAAGGGCTATTTCATACTTGGCAACATCAGCAGTATCAAACCTGAGAGTTCAAAAATCACAACTCTAGCCCTCCGCAGACAATTAAATTTTCTTTAAGGTAACATATTTTGGGTTCTCTTTATATGTTTTCAATGCCTTATATACTTGAATCCTGCTTTCATGGGACTAAAAAATATTGTAAAAAATTATCTGTGTTCTTCAAGAAATCACTGGAGTTTGAGAACTGAAGCTTTATAAATTCACCACAACTGGTAACAAAATTGTATGAGTTGGTATTTCACTGGACTGTCACTAACACTGACCATATTAGATTAGATGAGAACTCCTGTGGTCCAGGAGCATTTTATCATCTACATAGTTGATGGCACGCTGAAGTGGGTCTTTTTCCGGTTTAATCTGATGCTGTATCTTGCTACAAGGGTAACTGATGGTGCCAGAGGACGTAGCAGTTCCTCTCCCTGAGGAGGAGTGGCAGTGAGCCAAGACTGAGGAGTGCCACAGAAGTAAGACTACGGGTGAGGTGAAGGGATACAATCACAGGATAATCATGTCCTGGATGGACAGTAATACTGCTTTCCTAATCCATCTTTAAAGTGTGGTAAGGGAGTGGTACCTATACAGGGTTTTGATGTTAACATGGTAACACTGCCAAGACATTAATCTGCAATTATATTTTGATTTCATGACATCTTTTAATAACAGAGTGACTGTCCAGCTCTCCAAGGTTAAGTACCCTCGAGCTAGAATACTCCATTATCATCAGTATTAGGATCCCCTTATCCTGGAGATGTTCCTAGAATATCAAGCGGAATGAGTAAAACAACAAGTAAACCATAAAGTTAAGGAAGGTTTTTAATCAACCTCTACTCACTGCTGAGACTTCAACTGAACGTCTTTTTATTGGTAGCTACATATGTAAGGAATAATAGTTCTAGCTACTAGTGTTACTGCATACGTGGGAGACCATATAAAAAAATCCTTAGTTTGGAAAGCTCTTTCTACTGTAGATGCAAAAGACTTCATCAATATAAAGTGTTGTAATAAGGATCCCTTTTTTTAATACTTGGACTAGATCATTTGTCATGATAAATCTCATTTCTGGACAAGATAGAGACTGACTGGAGACACAAGCGTAAATAATGGCAGGAGCAAACGACCTTTCAAAAATTCTCTGCAGCCTCTGCTCCATGTGAGGGGAGAATTTTTTGGAGAGAGACACCCAGCAGCATGGACATTTAAAAATAAAACACAGTGGAAACCCCACACAAACCATACACTTCCCTACATACACACTTCCTCAAGAGAGGAGAATGAAGCAAAGATGATGGATGTTAGTCTTGTCAGTTAATGTGCTACTCAATGGAGTTTAGATGCTATGGGGATGAAGGCAGCTTAAGAGCTTCTATAGACTATGAAAGAATAATTCTATCACTGCCAAAGCATGTAACACCTGCTCACACAGGGGTTCTGACATCAGAAAGAAATTTTCAGCAAGGTCATAAAAAAGCTTCACATTAGGGGAGCTCAGATATGATGATTTAAAAATCATGATAAAAGCACATTAAATAGAAAATCACAATAAAAAATTACTATCATGATGAAAGTTAGGTAGAAAATAGGCCCATTAATCTTCCTCAAATGAAGAAAGAAACAACCTAGCTGACATGAAACACCTTATTAGAATAAGCCATCTTTAATTAATTAATGGAAGCCAACTTACAATGAGTTTGTTGGTCCATCCCTTATTTACTAATGTTTATGGACTTGAGCCTGCGAGCTGATTTTTTATGAGATAGTGATGCCTGGTACCAGTATATACAGTGGGGGGAAAAAAAAAAAAAAAAAACCAGCTGGTCCCATTCACTGGAGTAGCCAGTGAGGATCCTCAGCGTTGTCAGGATGGAGTCCTTCTCCGATGCTCCTTGGAAAGACTCTGTTGGAAATGGAGAAGATAGATTTTGAATCAGCTAGATGAGGAAGGGGAAGAGGGAACTGAATCTAAACTTTCCACATGCCAGACAAATCTTCTGACCTGTGAACTGTGGGGAGTGTTAAAAACAAAAGGACACACAAAATGGAAACACCTATGTATTTTTTTAAAGAGACCACATAAGCCTGCTTTCCTCAGTGTTTCCAAGTGACTGGAGGTAGGTGGCCCCTACTTAGCACGCTGATGCTGGAGATCCCATCTGGAGGTGGCTGATTCTCATTTGCTCTTCCAGACATCGAAGTCCTGCATATGGGTTCGAGGTACCAGGTCAGAGCCTGTGAAAGCCCCCCACTCCTTAGTGTCATATGCTCTTCTGGTTCTAGCCCTAGTCCTCTGGGAGTTTGAACATCCTCATTGTCCGCGCAAAACTCTTACATCCGTTTCAAATTACACAGGAGGATGACCATTTCATTAAATGCTTCAGCAAGATTTATAGAGAGCACTTTGTGACTGATACTAGACGCTAATTCCTCTAGGTTTTGTTTTTAGAAAAGCTCACACTGTTATTACTTCTCTGGTCAAAGGTTACACTTCCTGCTCTCCATCAATGCAACTGGCATGTAAGTGTTTTCAGGTATTAGGCAGATCACCTTTTTGCAAGAACCATACCAGTGCGAATCTGCCTGTAACAGTTAGCAAAGTTATAGCTGTCTCAAGAAGATGTGTCCAAGTCTTCCTAGTAGTCAGGACTAACTATATAATTTCATAGTCTGAGAAATTGTGGGAGTCTTTTTAATGTACCTCTGTCTACTCGTACAATTATCATCATCAACCATCATACAGGTAGCCCATATCACAAATTTTAGAAAATTGTGTAGCAATAACCACCATTAATAAAACCTACAAAATAAGCAAAAATACATGTTTGTCCCCGAACATTTTGTACGGTGTGGCGCTGAATCCCTTCTGTTAAGGGGATAAGACCATGTCTGCAGGAGCAGGCAAACTCCAGCATGAGAGTTAACACTCCATGTTTAACAAGAATTTTTTTTTTAAAGTAGCCACACAATCGTTTGTCTTTTCCACTTGTTCTAGTTCTTTTCTTATTAGATGTTCAGCTCTAAAAGTTCATTGTGACAGAAACCCAGTGTGTTTGAAATACCAGAGGGAAGATGCTCTGGAGCTGAGCTACAGTTCTTGGACATCCACGTCATCTCAGTTCATGTGTCTGGAGTGGTTTGAAATAATGTCCACTCCGAAGACTGCTTCTGTTAGCTGAGGAACGCTCTTGCTCTACCTCCACTTGGACTGTCTTGAAAAAACAAGCATCTTTCTGCACTGCCTTCTCTTTTGGTTCCCTGTCCAAGCTGGTGCAGCCTACTTTGTGCTGAGTTGTGAAGAATATTCCCTTCTCCTCTCTACACACATTCTTACTGAGGTAAATAAGGCCCTTACAGTAAATAATAAGGCATGACAAAATCTACCTTTATGCGGAGGTGGCAGTAGTTCCCCCTTTCAATTGACTTTTTTTAAGGTAACTAAACAAACCTTTCCGGGCCCATCCACTCCACTAGCCACCTCACATTCTTCATCCCAGTTTTCATCTTTGTTTCTTCAGATAAACCCTCCAATCTTACATCATTCCCCTGGGGCAAACTTTGAAGGTCAACTAATTTAGCAGAGTGAAGTTTAATTTGCTGAAGGAGGGGATTATTAATTTGTTGTGGTTCCTTTTGTTGATTTTTCAGGTTTCCTATATACAAGTCACAGATGCATATGCAAAGGGACAGGGAATATTAGTTTCAAATATCTGAAATGTATATGTTGAAATGTAACACTCATTTTGTCATTGGGGATTTTTTGCTTTTTCAAATTCTTTGTGTTTCTGCTAGTGTCAGTTTGCTGATCCCAGAAACCATAGCGTGCATGAGCAGATCATGATCATCAGCTCTGAGGTTCATTCCTGATAAATCAGCAGCTAAAAAAAGAGAGTAATTTATAGAAAATTAACTCCAAAAAGAATTATATGGAAAATGTTTTTGGTGATTTAGTGTGGCAAACATAAGTCCTGATAGGACATCAGCTGACAAGCAGCCAGTAAAGACCTCCACTACCTTATGAAGTTGTATCTGATATAATTGTTATACTTCCAAATCTGTGATACCTATCAAAGCCGTAGACAAAAGAGTACCCCAAAGAGCAACCCCAGCTTTGCCTTACATACGCCTACGGGCTCTTTGTGGCAGAGCTCATTGCTAGAACAGGGGCCTTTGGTGGGTTACGATGAGTTTGGGTTAGAAAGCAGAGCTGATGTGTGGAGATAAATCGCAGCCCAGTGTGTTCTGTAAGTTTTGTATTTTGCTCAATCTCCAGCATTGCAAGACCTTTTTTCCCCAGACTGTTAGCTCTTCAAAGCAGAGACACAGTCTTTGCAGGTACTCACTTGGGGCCTTACATGGCGTGGCCCCCATGCTACCAGTCTTTATTTCAAAACAGGCAGTGTATGACAAAGTAGCTGCTTGATTATCCTTTACTTTGTCCCCATAGGAAGCAATGCGGATCTCTGTGCGGAATGAAAGGGGGAGCGGTGTGCAGGGCAGCAGCACTGGCTGTGACCGTGAGCCCTCTGTGCTCTTATGAGCAGCAGCAGGAGCAGCAGTAAGTCACCGTTCAGTGTGCAGCTGCCATGGAGGAAGTCAGGTGTCTACTGAAGTTTTCCTAGTAGTGACGCTGCCGGTTTAACACACTTATTGATGTCTATGCAGTAGCATATACCTCCTCTGAACACAAGCTAGGCAACTCACATACACCACTCAAATCATTTTTTATTCCAGTTTTCCAGTTTATGTTCTTATAGCAGCTTTTCCTGGTCCAGAGGCAACCAGCACAGTCCTCGATCTCAGGGTAAGCAGTGACAGAAAACAGACTGCAGATTTGTCCTTCAGCCACTGCCACTGCTTTTATTATGATAATCCCTGAGAATCCTAGGATATTAACCACAGGAGGGCTGGAGATACAGTATCGCTGATGCTCTCTCTGCTATGGCTATAGACTTTGGCCAATACCTATGGAAAAATACATTATGTTGATGATGGAATCATAGAATCAAAGAATCGTTTAGGTTGGAAAAGAACTTTAAGATCAAGTTCAACCGTTAACCTAGCACTGCCAAGTCCACCACTAAACCATGTCCCTAAGCGCCACATCTACACGTCTTTTAAATACCTCCAGGGATGGTGACTCCACCACTTCCCTGGGCAGCCTGTTCCAATGCTTGACAGCCCTTTCGGTGAAGAAATTTTTCCTAATACCCAATCTAAACCTCCCCTGGCGCAACTTGAGGCCGTTTCCTCTTGTCCTATGGCTTGTTACTTGCGAGAAGAGACCGACCCCCACCTCTCTACAGCCTCCTTTCAGGTAGTTGTAGAGGGTGACAAGGTCTCCCCTGAGCCTCCTTTTCTCCAGGCTAAACAACCCCAGCTCCCTCAGCCGCTCCTCATCAGACTTGTGCTCCAGACCCTTCACCAGCTTCGTTGCCCTTCTCTGGACACGCTCCAGCACCTCAATGTCTCTCTTGTAGTGGGGGGCCCAAAACTGAACACAGTATTCGAGGTGCGGCCTCACCAGTGCTGAGTACAGGGGGACAATCACCTCCCTAGTCCTGCTGGCCACACTGTTTCTGATACAAGCCAGGATGCTACTGGCCTTCTTGGCCACCTGGGCACACTGCTGGCTCATATTCAGCTGGTTATCGATGAACACCCCCGGGTCCTTTTCCGCCAGGCAGCTTTCCAGCCACTCTTCCCCAAGCCTGTAGCGTTGCATGGGGTTGTTGGTCCAAGTGCAGGACCTTGCACTTGGCCTTGTTGAACCTCATACAATTGACCTCAGCCCATCGATCCAGCCTGTCCAGATCCCCCTGTACAGCCTTCCTACCCTCAAGCAGATCAACACTCCCGCACAACTTGGTGTCATCTGCAAACTTACTGAGGGTGCACTCGATCCCCTCGTCCAGATCATTGATAAAGATATTAAACAGAACTGGCCCCAGCACAGAGCCTTAGGGAACACCACTTGTGACCGGCCGCCAACTGGATTTAACTCCATTCCCCACAACTCTCTGGGCCTGGCCATCCAGCCAGTTCTTTACCCAGCGAAGAGTACACCCGTCCAAGCCACGAGCAGCCAGTTTCTCCAGGAGAATGCTGTGGGAAACAGTGTCAAAGGCTTTACTGAAGTCTAGGTAGCCAACATCCACAGCCTTTCCCTCATCCACTAAGTGGGTCACCTTGTCGTAGAAGGAGATCAGGTTGGTCAAGCAGGAACCGCCCTTCATAAACCCATGCTGGCTGGGCCTGATCACCTGGTTGTCCTCTACATGCTGTGTGATGGCACTCAGGATGATCTGCTCCATCAGCTTTCCCAGCACAGAGGTCAGGCTGACAGGCCTGTAGTTCCCCAGGTCCTCCTTCTGGCCCTTCTTGAAGATGGGCATCACATTTGCTAACCTCCAGCCAACTGGGACCTCCCTGGTTAGCCAGGACTGCTGGTAAATGATGGAAAGGGGCTTGGTGAGCACTTCCGCCAGCAGCCTCAGTAGCCTTGGGTGGATCCCATCCAGCCCCATAGACTTGTGTGTGTCTAAGTGGTATAACAGGTCGCTAACAATTTCCCCTTGGATTATGGGGGCTTCATTCTGCTCCCCGTCAACTTCTAAAAGCATAGTGACAGTATTAAAGATTCAGTGTTAATGGTGTATAAGCACACCTTACAGAAAAATAAGAATTTAAGAAATAATCTCATTACAAATGCTTTTGTGACTGAAATTAATGAAAATACCGTATTAGTTGAGGGGAAGACGTGACAAGATTGTTTTGTTTCATCAACATGAGCATGGATGAGAAACCTGCAAATAATAACAGCTGAAAGAAAAGCCAACAAGTCTGTTTTCAGGGAGAGGTAGGACTTCCAAACATTCAAGTTCAGATATGAACTTGTGTGCATTTGATACTGAAGAATTCAAAAATGAAAAACTTGTGTAAGGCAAGAAATAGAATATGATATAGCTGGTCCTAACTCCAGCTCAGAAATTCCATAGGAAGAAGACAACAAATGTTCTGCTGCAAGAGGAATATTTGGGGCTTACCACAAATACCAAATGACATCAGTGTTTTCAGTGCTGTGTTGACAGAAGTGCCAGTTGCTCTGGGTTGTATTTGCACGCCTCGTGCTCATCGTGGTATATCACTACACAGATGTTTTGCATGCAAAAACACGCAATTTCTTTAAAGACACCTTTTTGAACTATGTTTTCAGAATCACGGACTTGCAATAAAACGGAAATTGTTTTGAAGTGAAAAGTGAATATGGCTAAGAATTTCTCAACTCAGTACTCTGCCTGACTAGTTGAGTCATATTTAATTCTGCCTTAATTTTGACACAGCAAAAGAGGTCAAGAAATTTTCTGGGCTGAGTTTTACAGTTTGTAATTTTAGAAGCAACACTGAAACACAGATAACTGTAGCAAGTTATTCACTATTTTAAGACCCTTTTCTGCCAATCATGTTTCCTGATAAATAGTTTGAGATCACCGTACTTTGTGATGATTTAGGTGTCTTTAATCTCTGATGGTTCCATAAAGTTGCCCACATCAGCTTGTAAGCAAGCATTAAGATGAAGTTCATTTGTTTGTTGGCATTTTTTCCTTGATTTCTCCACTAGTCCAGATAAACTCTTGTACTGCCCTTACCACGCTAGCTGAGAACCACCCAAAAGTGCGTCAAACAACATGACTAACATTTCACATGTGGTTTGTTCTTTCTTCAGTCCTCTCCCTGGGGAGAAAATTGCATGCATAATGGAACATTTTGCTTTGGCAGAGTTTTATTATTTAATTGTTGCTTTTTTTTAAGAGTCCATGGCATGTGTTTATTTGAAAATTGAAGAATTATGTCTTGTACTTAGAGCAGAAGTTGGTGATATTTGTGCTGATGTTCACTACTACAAAAGCTCATTCTTGGCTGACTCTTGAAGTTTTGGGTTCTTCAAACCCAAACGTCCACTTAAAGACATGGCCTAATGTCTGAAACTTCCGTAGCTATCCTCTAGGAGTTCAGGATAGGCAATAGACAATTCGTTTGATGTGCTTATAATAACACAACCTTGGGTTACTACAAATCTTTCCATGCCATCCTTTCTGATAAATATGAAAGAATTGTGGGATCTTCCTTTGGTTCTTAACATTGCGTCTGCTTGGTATGTCAGGCTTCTGTTCCATATTCTGCAACCACCTTGTGAGCTTCTTTTGAAGCAATGTATTGATTTTAAAATTGCTCTCTTGACTTCTTCATCATTGTCCATTTTTATTTAATAGATTTTCTTTCTACATAAGGTTCTGGAGGCTCTGTGAAGTAAAAGGGGGAAAAAAGGCAAACAACAACCAACAGCTGGTTTCTTACTTCTGGTTAAAGATCCCATGGCATTTCTCAAGGATAAGCTGATAGTGCTAATTTTCTAATCAAATTCTGTTTGGTTAATAAGGCTTTTATCCCCTGTATCTAAACTATGACTGAATCTGGGGCATCAGTATTCTCTTGTGTTGCGCCTTTGGCGTATTGTATGATGCTGCTATGTGTTGTTAAAACATTTTATTGCTGTCCTCTTAGGGATTGTTTATGCCAGGCAGAGCGGCTAACATGCACATGTTTGTGTGTACAGCACCCACACTCACACACATACTCACTCGTACATAGTCAGTAGGCAGTAATAAAAGCACTTTGCTGCTAAATAAATTGAAAATAGTATTAATGCAATAAATGTCCGAGCAGGATTGATTCTGTGTATTTTATAGCATCTGCTACTGCTCTCTGTTTTCAAGCTACTAATATGTTCAAGTCTGCATAATATTGTTACTTCCAGATGCAATACTGGAGTTTGTCTGAGAGTGCCAATATTGGCTTGTTTTATTTAGCATTAAGTTTAGGCAGAGATTAACCGCTCAGTATGTGAACAATATCTTGTAGTCTGTGTTTCTAATGTATATGTTAGTTCTTTTCAGTCACTTGTATCCATTTTCTATCAACTGCAGAAAAGGTATATCTTCTATACCTTGAATTTAGGAAAAACTACTGAAGCTCAACATCAAAGATCAAATGTAGGTGTTATGAGGACAGTGATGACTTCAAAATTATGAAAACCTACTAAACTAACTCTGTAGTAGGAGAAACACCTTCTTGTCCCCCTCTGATTTCTGTTACATTCGAGGAGCATAACATGCCATTATTCTGTATTTACTCTTTCTATCTAGTTCATTTACAAACATAAGGCACAAGAAAGCAGTGATTAGCGTATATAGGTATGGAAAGACATGTTACCAGTTAATGTAATGAAGCAGCATAATTCATTCTTTGCTGTCTACGTTATGTAGAGGGAAGCAAATGTGCATTAATCATGCAGAAAGCAGGAAATTGAGATGTATGGAAGGGAAGAGTGATATGATACATGAACCCATCCCCCAGCCTCACAGAGCTGGCAACAGGTCCGTTTTTGAATAATGTATATTTTGACAGACATGTCATTTGACAGGCAGGGCTGACCAGAAGGGATGTAAGGAAGCAGCTACTTATTAGCAAGAAAAAGGAGGGAACAAAGCGTTATTACATCTAACGCAAAGTAAGACTGACCCAGTTAGCATCCGCTAATGCGGAGGTGCTAGCTGACTGACAGGTTTCAGAGAGCAGCCATCCCTGGGGAGTCGTCACCGAGCACCGACGTTTCTGATGGGTGGCACATCCTGCAGGCATTGCTACCAAGGCTAATGCTGCTCAACATAGTTCGGTCCCAGCTTCCTGACAGCCCTGCTCTGCACAATTCCTGCATGGAGAGGCGCGCGTGGGGAAAGGTGGCAGGGATCACCTGTCCCTGGAGAGAAGTGCAGGTCCCAGGCTTGTAGCCTGCTTGCCATCTCAGGAGAAGCTGTCTGCAGTTTGTCCTGGGGCAGAAGCAAAGTTCAGCCTGCAAGATGCTACCTGTGCAAAGAGCAAGGGTGCGGGCTCGACAGCCTGCTGGGGCAAGGGCAGCCAAGGGGCAAGACTCGTGCTGAGAGGAGAGAAGCACAAAGAGCTCCCAGCTCCTCCACTCGCCGTGCGTGATGTGTGCCCATGCTGCGCGTGTCCACATGGCTCACAGAGGGAGACAAACTCATTCGAAATCTGCTGTGCCAAGCGGAGCAGCACTTGCGCGTTTCTCCCTAAAACTCTGGCTCCTGGGGTGCAGGACCAGCTTGGCACTCACTGTGCCAAGGCATGCAAGGCAAAATCCCGGAGTCTGCTCAGCTGGTCCCCATCAGAGCCGTATCTTGGCATCCTTCTTCTGTCACCCTTTCCCCAAGGCACACATCACGGCAAGGCCAGAGAGGCAATGTCTGGGGTGCCACTTCCCTCCTGCACTCCCGGCTCCTCCAAGAAGGGGTGGCACGTCCCAGAGAGCATCAGTGCTGCTTTGACAGGCCTGAACTCTCAGTTCCTGAGATCCTTTGCAGGGCTGCAGTCCCTTCATCACGCACTGCTTTGCAGAGGGAAAACGGGAGCTGAGTGGGAGTTGGTCCCGACCCTGATATAGCTTCATTTTAACCCCTCTTCTGTTGCCAGTGGTGCAGGTTGGTGGAAGTGGGACTTGGGAGTGAAAATCATGGCCTTTGCAATCACAGCACTGATGTGTGGGCTCTGTTATTCTGCACTGGCCAAGGCAGATGTTGCTGAAGGGGCCCACCATATGCTCTGCTCGATTAAATTTCAATTCACAAAAATGCTGCATATGACATTTATATATACTTTTATATACATATATACATTTATACATACTTTGAATTGAATAAGGTCATAAAAATGATGAAGATTAAACATAAAAGGAAAATCACAGAAAAGGCAACTCCAGCTGATGTTCACCAGTCTAGCATGCTCAATGCTACTTTTTTAGCTGCTTCTTATTTTTCCACTAGTTGTCACTTAAGAAAAGTTAAAATAATTTTTCTTTATTATGAGTCTCATAAAAAATGATCACTGTTTATTTTATTGCTGGTTTATTTCCTTTTCTCCTCTCAGCTCTGTTTTTGTATACCTGTCTTGATTTTAGATTTAGTTTGTGGGAACTTATTTTGCTTTTCTATTTCCCCAAATTCCAAAGTGCTTTATACTTAAAAGAAGTCCGATAGATCCTTCCAAGGTAAAAGATATTTATCTTGCCTAGGTAGTCTCATACTCAGGCAAATAACATGTAATAAAAATAAGTCCATATGGAGAAAAAGGATGCTTATGAAATTCGTAGGCATAAGCATTGGGTAAGTCTAAGCGCTCGTGGTGGCTGTAGGTAACAGATTTTTACATTGACTTTGTTATTAATTATTTTGGGGCTGTTAACTAAGAACTGTGGTTCAGTTTAATGACACACAGGACGAGGCTCTGTTACTTTCTGCTCTGTTACTTTCTTGATCGTTCTGCTCTCCTTTCTCTTTTCCCATCCTCCCCATAGGTTCCCTCACACCAGGACAAAATCTGCAGGTCTGTACTGTTTTGCTATGAAAGAATTCTTTTTCAAGAGCCACTGGATGATACTTCCAGTCACTTTTTTGCCACATCATTTTGTCTCCAGCTGCCAGAAGAAATTTGAAATGCATTATAGTCACTACTCAAACTGATAACATGTGAGAGGTCCAGAAGAAATTGTTTATAAAATTTCTGACACAGTATGTCTTGTAATGTTGCTCTGTGTCATGTTCCATAGTTTTATGTCCTAATCTGACATTATGAGATTACATAATGCATTCGATCTTTAAACAAGTATTTCTTTGAAATGTTTGACAGAGTTATGGCACTTCAGGTATTATTTCATATTATGGACAGATAGGTCAAATCTGCAAACAATTTAATGGCCATACATCGCTACCCTTGTCAAATCAATCCTCCTAGCAAATGTGCTATCAGCGGTAGGAACATTTAGAGGCCTAATCCGTCAAGGTGCTAAACATACTGGTCCTCTTAACTCCAAGTGGAGCTGAAGGCTCTCAGCACCTCACTGGAGGCGGGCTCCAATTAGCCTACTTTTATAGGACTCCTGAATGCATGGACTTCCTGCACATATATTAGGATTCAAACTGCCCTTCAGATTTACTTCACTGAAACCTGACAAGAAGCTATGCAATCATGGACTAAAATGGCTCCATATGCTTCTTGGCTCCAGTATGTGCTGAGGATTTCTCTTTTTCTTTCTCTCAGCTGAGAATGCTGCCCTCAGTTCTGCTGAGCTTCAGAGAAATGTGGTGTTCTCATTAACACTTTAACCCTGATCCCAAATAAATTACCTCACGCCACCATTTAGCTTAGCAGCGGCAGGCAAATTGAAAGGATTTGAGGTGTCAAAAGGGGACCAAACTTGACCTCTGAATCCTAGGAAAGAAGTCTTTCCTTGTTTAAAGAGTTGGAGGATAGAACAGTGCCTGAAGTGTACACAGCCTCGCGGAGCAAACATTGATATGATTAATCCTCAAACAGGTTGTCCGAAGAATGCTTGACAGATCTGCTAACTTCCTTTATTGGAGCACTGACCTTGTGCATGTGTACATTAGCTGAAGCGCTATCCGTACAGGGAGACCATCAGTCTCTCATTTTATCTGGCTTGCTGTGTAACTCAAGGGGACTTCCGCTCTGACTCGTCCAAACAGACAAAAGTCCTAATGAAGGAAAGAAAGATTGCACTAAGAGCCAGATGCTGGACCTCTAAGATTTCCAGGGCACTTCTTCTACTTTTTTGAAGGTATCATGGGAAGAGCAGCTTTCATTTCAGGGAACCGCAATGACTGCCATATTCCTGCTTCTCCCCAAAGCTGCCATTTTCATACCTCCTCCCTGAAGACGTACCACAATATCTATCTTCTGATGTGCTGTGAAAGCCATAAGGCACTTTCACCCCCTCTGTGCATAGTGCCCGGGCCAGGAAAACGCACCAAGGGGACAGCCAACGCAAACGGCAGCAGATGTCACCAGACGCAGCACACGCGTCCTGGCCCCATCTCCCCACTGCTTAACCAACACCCTTTGCACATGCTTCTCTGTGAAACATTTCAGATATGCAATGCGGGGCTGAGGGAGAAGGAGACGGGGTCATGACCAAGAAGTCTGAGAGGGAATGCGTGTGCCTGGGAGGCGATGGGTAGTGCAGTATGTTCCCTCAAGCCTCATGCAGGTGCACTGAATAAATCAGCCCCAGATTGCTTTAAAGTATGCACGAAATTTTTTGTAGCCAGAGGAGCATGTAGTAAGGGTGTCTGGGAATGAAAGGAGGGTCAGCACCGGCTCTGTATCATTATGAAAATTAACAGTCTAAAGCAGGGAGTATACAGTGATTGTAGGGAGTCTCAGATGGTCTTGGAGCACCAACGGAAAGAGGAAGATGATAAAAATGCAGCTCTGGAATTGGACCTTGTTCTTAAGCCAAAGTTAATAGGAATAAGACCTCTGAATACGCTGACTGCAAATGACGATTTGTTTCTGACTCTGCAGAGCCCTACTGAGAAGAGCCCTGGAGCCATGACATATAAAAAAAGGAAAAAAAGACTTTTAAATTGGCACAGAGAAAATAAATTCCATGTCCTAATGCTGACAGTTTAAATATGTAATTTTTTTTTCCAGAAGCCACTAAAATAAATGCTGTAAATAAATAGTTTTAAATATTTCTTCATGGTAACATGGTGTCCCTGCTTGCTAGGAAGACATTTGTGTTCATGGAAGAGCCAAATCAGTATGCACTTATTGCAATACAAATATTCAAATATTCCAATATAAAAGTTCATTTTATAATAACAGATTACTGGTGAAGTAGCATTTAGCTGTAATACCACACTGGTGTTGAGTAGTGATGTCAAAGCTGATTTTACCATTTGATGAGAAAGAATCAGCACTAAATGAATAATGGGAAAATACGTTTTGTAGCACATTACATTTATGTAATTCCTCCCTATTTACCTCTTTCTTCTGCAGTATTGTTCACTGTGTTTTCTTCTTGCTATTCCAGTTTATTACAGCAGTATGAACTCTTCATATATTGACTGAGTCTGTGTACAAACATGCATGTACACACATAGTATCCTTAAGCTGATTTGAATAACTTTGACTCATGAATAAGTATCTCAGGAGTGCTCGGTAAGTCTCAGCAAAGGCACACTATAAAAACAGAGGAAGTTTCTTATTAAAGATTTCCTAGTTTGTTAAATAATTCTGGGTTCTTTTAGGAAGTTCATAAGAAGGGACATTTCAGGAATTAGTGGAGTGAAATTAGAGCATTTTGATACTGTTTCTAATACATAGAAAGACATAATCTTATTTCTGCTTTTCTCATATACTTAGTGGTTAAAATCACCTCACATTTGTAATTTTGAGCCCGTGGTTTTAATTGCTTATTGTTCTCTAAAATCTTAATCAGAACAGCTGAGATTTGCTGTGGCTCAAAATTATTTTCTTAATCAAATAAAAATGTTTAACAATTTCTGATAAGTTGAGAGAAAAATAGGTTGGTTTGTTCCTGTTAAAAAAATTCCTGTTAAAGTTAAAAACAGATGTTGAAAAACTTTTCCGTGCATTGTCACGGGAAAGTTGTCAGGATACTTGTTCTGCTACTCTGTCTGTTCCTGTCCTTGTAAAAAAATCTACCACACTCAGCAAAGCCTCCAACAAAAGCAGGGTAAAAAAAACCCTCCACAGTAAACCAATAAAGAAATTCAGTTTGTATGAGCTTAGAGATTCAGTAGTGTTTACTAATGCAATCTCTGCAGATGCCACTCCACGAGTCACTGACGGCGCCTGTGTCTTGGCAAAAGCATCTCTAGGATGCAAGCGAGCGTCTCCTGCACAGTGGCCACGGGGTCCAGACCCTGTGGTGCAGCTGCATTTTATACAAGCTATAAATTATTTAGTTTGGGGATTTTTAATTTTTATTCTCAAAACTGAGGAACGTGATATCATACTGTTTATGGTTTAATCCTGTATAAATAGTACTCAAAATTGTGTATATGTATCATCTTCAACTAGCAGAGCACTACAGTGTGTGTGCTTAATTTTAAGTGTGTAAGTAACTTCCATGGAAGTTAAAGGGAATTTTAAAAAGTGTGCTTTGAATGTTTTGCCAAATATGAATAGATATCCAAGGAGTACCTCAGTCAAGTTTATTTGCATTCCCTTAAATATAAAAATAGCAATTACTTTAAAGTTATATACACAGGTGCCGTTTCTGCAATTGCAATGATCCATAACAGCAAGATGTATCCTATGGGCTTGAGAAAATGTTTGGCAGTTGAGATTCTCTACGCCTTACACGGTTGGAAAGATTATCTAATGGTTTTGGCCATACAAATCACTGAGTCCTAAGCCTATGATGACTATAAGGGAGAAACAATTTAGTAAGTAAATGCTTTTCCATTCACAGATAACCAGAAATACCACTTCACAGATATATTCAATAGAACTGAGCCACGTGATTAAACTTTATCTTTCCTTTTTCCTTGTATGATCTACTGGTTTAAATATTTAAATGACTGCTAACAGTTTAATATAGATTATCTTGATCACACAGAAATATGATATGATTAAGTTCCTCAGTGTAGTTGTCTGTATTGACTCTCACATATCCACTTACAATGGCTATTGTCTGAACTCCTGAAAACAAGATCTCAGTGAGGGGATTCTTTTGTTGGCTAAGTAGCCATGTTTCTTCCTGGGGAAATGTGGAAGTGCATGTATACCCTAGGGAGAATTTCTTAAGAGATGCATGACGAAGAAGTTTGCCTTCTAAATTTCCAGATAGCTGAAGCAAAGAGGGACCAAGAGAGAGTCACAGCCTCAGAGCTGCTGGCAGGAGGCGACCGCTGGGGTCTCTAGGCCAGCCTCCTGCTCAGATCAGGACTACTGCCGTCTCCAGGGCAGGCCAGCTATGGCTTTCTATAGTCAAGTCTCAAGACCCCCAAGGATGAAGATTTGGCCACCTCCCTGGGTGACCTGCTCCAGTGCCGCACCCCTCCAGGGGCAATGTAGCAGGGCTGCTATTCAGCAGTGTGCTCAGCTAGAGTGGAAGGCCCAAGGGGGTCACTGACAAGTGCCTTAATGGAGGTTTGTAGTTTATTTATATTCAAATTGTCTACTGGCTCCCAAAGAGAAGTAGCAAATCGGAAACCAGGCACCAGGCTGGCTTGTTATTTTTGTTGCCTTAGTTTTGTCTTCTCTGAGACGTTCACTCGCTAGTGGAGGTCTCCCAAAAGCAGAAAAGTTTAAACAGAAGCAAACCTAGACACTGCACTTGGAGTGGAGTGAGACTGGTGAGTCTCGCTTGTGTTAGAGGGTCACACTGAAGTACCTCTACGGCTTGATCCAGCATCGCCTGGCGAGAGATGATGTGAGACACTTAGAGCAGATTCTAGTCTGGAGTCAGTTCCACTTAGCTAGCAGTCTGTTGTGATCTTGACGAGCTTAGAAATGTAAGCATTACATTCAAATGTGATGGTGGAAGCAGGTTGTTGCTTGCAAGTTTGTTCCAGCCTGCAAGCTTGCTACAGCTTGTGAATTTAATTTTAGCTCTGGAACTTGCTCTAGTTTTGTAAGGTTACTGAAATCCTGAGAGAAGCCAGATTTCTTACATTCACCCAAGAATAGCATGACAGTGTTTTCTTAAGAATTAACGCCCCCCAAAAAAATAGTGCCCCCTAACATCAAGGGGTTGAACCAGGTTTTCCCACCTGTCAAACACATGCTAGGCCATTGCTATTTGAGAGCAATTACCCCCCCACCCCTTTCCTCCCAGCAGCTACAAAGATTTAATTAGTGAGTTTTTCCCAGCCCCAGAAACCAGGAGACACAAGGCAGACCAGCAGCCAAAGTTGCTTGGTGCTGTGGTTTATACTGTGCCCTGCTTTGCTTTGTCTCTGCCACCTGCGTTGTCAATAAAACAAAAAAAAAGTTTTAAAAGTTAGAGCAGCGTTGGTTTGACTAACAGCCTGCTCCTTGCAAAGTGTTTGTATTTAAGCTTACTGAACATTCATTATGTATCAGACACTTAGCCTTGTAAAATTGATCCAGGAAAGGCTCACCGCATCAGCCGGGCTCCTGCCTTGCCGGTTGCGTGTTGAGGAGTGCATTGCTTTTGCTTCCACACTCAAGCGGATAGCACAGCACAAGCTCTCTGGAGCAGCCTACCAGCGAGGGCACAATAATAGCTCTTTTCCTGACCATTAATTCAGACATCATGCAATCAGTCAAATGAATCTGTCCTCCTTTGCGGCTCTTGTGGAGATTGCTGTCCTCTCAGCTCCAATGAAAGGGATCCCGACTCGGTAGTCTGTGTCTTCCTTTAATTAGAGCCGGTGATAACCCACGGACCGGCTCGTTTTGCCAACGGCCATATATCACACAGCCCTTGCTGCCTGGCACCAACAGATTGCTGTCTATAAACAGAGCACCTTTGATATGAAGATAGCAAGCATGGGAACGCCCCATGAGACCACAAATACAGCTCTTGTGGCCCTCCTCTCTGAGGCTGTCCCACACAGCCTGGTTGGGTTTTCATGTGATTCCCAAGCTTTAATTCTGATCCCATGTCAGAGCTGAAAGTGGCACGTCGGCCTTGAAAGAGCCCTTTGAAAACGCCTGTGTAGGCAGTCTCGTTGCAGCGCCGAGCTTAACTACTCTGGAGCAATCTGCATTTTAAGGAGAAACAGCTTTGGCAGGCCATCAACTTTGCTCTGTTGCTGCTGCATATTTTATGTCACCACCATATTACAAAATGAATACTCCATATTACAAAATTAATATTGGAAATATTTCCTCTGCATTTTATGGACTTTATTTGTGCTTTGTTTTCACACGATTGTCTTACCTTTGTCTCTAGAGAATTAATAGTATTATTATCAAGGGCAAACAAGCCTGGAATTAATCTGATTTAATGTTTAATTATTACTTATGATGTTTTTTAGATTACATACCAGCATTGTAGAATGCTGTTTTACAAGCTAGAACAGAGACATGCACAGTAAGCTGGGACACTGGGATTATTCCAAGACCTCATCGGTGAGGTTTTTCAGCAGCAGCAGCAGCCATTATGTGGTGTTGGGTTTAGTTTAAATTGCCGTTGCTCTAATCAAGGGAGCAGGCACAACACTTGGACAGGAAGCTGAAAAAATAATAAAAATTTTAAAGCTGAGCTGAGAGCACCCACCTGGATAATTTCGTATTGAGCACAGCTCAGGCCTCCCAGCCTTCCTCTTTGGCAGCAGCTGTCGTCTGGAAGGTTATGCCGAGCAACTGCCATGAAAAGGAATAAAAAAGGAGCTGAAAGAAGATTACTGCACTGGTTTTTAGTATCATCTATGTAAAGGCGATGGGTTATTTCTGTGGCTTCTTTTGAAAGCTGATAGGGCTGGGTTCCCCTTGAGCATACCTGGCTGCCTTGCCTGCAGAAATCCTGAACAATACAGATGAAATTTTGGCCTCTCTGAAGTTCACAGACAGACTGCAGTGGGCGTCAGTGAGAGGGAGGGGGTGAGACTCTGGTTTTCCCCTAGTCTTGACTTTCTGCCTGCCACGGGAGTGAGGGCAGGGATCTGGCTGTGTCAAAAATCCCCTTGGCAGGGGGCACTGGCACGAGCTGGGCAGCTGCAGCCCTGCCGCCCGCCTCGCTCTGCAGCCGTGAATTTAGGAGAGGGCTGTGCTGTGTCAGAAAGACAGAGCCGGCGTGGCGCACGGCAGTGCTGCGGGCTGCTCTGAACGCTGAGGATGACCTGAAGATGTTCAGTGCAGGCCTGTGAGCAATCCCTTCCTAGGAGGACAATGAGAGCGCACAAGTGAAATAGGGCTGTCCTCATGGTGTAGGGCTCTGCAGTCGGGGAGCGGACACATGATAATCTTTTGAGATCATTTCCAGGCTTCCTAATTGGTGTACGTGGTGAAACTCTGATTCTCAGCACTGTGTAGGCATCAAAATCAATAGCAGAGCAGCACCCTCCTGTTACAGACGGGCTTGCAGCCCCGGGGTAGGGCAGTCCTCCGCGCTTGTCTGCGTTGTTCCAGAGCGGGGAGGGAGCTGGAGCTGCGTCCTCAGGTCTAGCAGGGTTGGAAATACTCGATTTCTACTCCCTTTACTGAGAAGAAAAAATTACTTCCATATTTCTCTTTTTCTCTTCTTCTTTTTTTTTTTTTTTTAACTTGAAGAGTGATGGTAATAGTGGAGCTAAAGGGTGACTAAACATTGAATGCAAATTGTTTAATTTAAAATAGAGCTTATAACCTCCCGGCAAGTTCCAGACAAATTGTTCCTAAAAACTCCTTATTAAACATTGCTTACTGTTGTCCACATTTGAAATTTAGTTTACATAAAGATTTAGGGGTAGTGCTAAATAATTACATGGCAGGATAATCTGTTCTTCTTATACATGGTTATAAACATTTAAAAAATCTATCCATGGAGTAGTTCAGGAACAACTATTCTTCAGCAGCTATTTTGGGTCAACTCAATGCATAGTCTATTAGAGGTATTACTTCTGCTGCAGAGTAATGAATCATATTTGCAGTCAGGAAGTCACTTGTGTAATTGTCACTAAATATAACGAATACAGGGCTATTTAAAGGGTTTCAGGATTGTCTGATGTTCTGGAAGACGCTGTTTCTCTGGAGAGGAAGGGTAGAAGCCCCTTATTCCAGCTGCTCTCAGTGGTTTAATATGGAAGAAAGGGAGCTATCAGGATTTGTGCAACAGGATATCGTCGTGCTTTTGCAATTCCTATATAAAATGAAAAGAGGGCTTCTTAATTTGGAAAATTGACCTGTAAGCTGGGTATAAAGGTATAGCAGAATTCCTCTGCGTATTAAAGCCTAGCTTATCAATTTTAAAACCATTCCCTTTGATTGTTTATTCTGAGTCCTGTGTTAACACAGGACTAAACCCCATATTGCAAATCAAAGCAGAGACTCTGAAAATACTCTGATTGTTGCAAATTCCCTGGTGCTTCATTTGACAAAAAGATGGATTAGAACAAACCCCAGAGTGTTATTATTACCACCTACATGAAAGATTGTTTCTTTTATTTGTATTAATTACTGATTAGTGCTTTCTGTGTCTTCAGCTCTTTCAGATGTTTTGAATGAGATGTATTGCTTTCTATAGTTTCTTATCTGAACGGAACCCTGACAGAAAACTGGTATCTCAGCCACTGTGCACAAGGAAGTCATTGATGTGCTCAGATGTTGTACTTCAGGGAAAACCCTCGGTGAGATTCTTGGAGAGGTAAAAATAAGTTCACAGATAATACTGCAGACAGCTAATTTTCCACCCGACAATAATGTTGTGAGTGAATATGGTAATTAACTTTAAATTGGAGCGCAGAAGGAAAAAGGAGCTGAGCGTGTAGGGTTCCTTGGGCGCGTGGTGGCTGGGGAGCAGCCCAGAGCTTGCAGCGGTGCTGGCTGCAGGAGGGGAGCGGGGCAGCCCCTCGCTGGACGGGGCAGGGCTGTCCCAACAGCTCCTCCACGCAAGCTGGCGTTGCTGACATCGTCTGCCTGTGGTAATGCTTGGGGGCTTCTGTTTACTTGGAAAGAAACACAATGGAGTGGCTCCTACCCAGTGAATTTGCATGCTAACTGGGACAGAGAGGGTGTGGGAGGTGTCCTAGCCAAAGGCTTCATAGGCAGTTTGGCCTCTTACTGCCTGGTCGAATGTTGCGGGTCAGACAGCAACCCTGGGGCTTGCAGCTGCTCATACAGCTCTTGGTCGTTACAGCCTGGTCGTTGCAACGACCTCAGCTGGGAGGGCCTTCTCACACGAATCCTCCTGGTCTCGCTGTTCAGGATGAGCAAAGGCTTTTTCTCTGCCTGGGAAAAGGCACTAGAAGAAGAAGCAGTTACATAGGTAGGTGGAGGAGGTTGTGCTTAAGAACCTTAAAATGTTCCTGAGCCCTCGTTTAGCCTGTGGAGATCTCAAAACAGAAGAATCCAAGGCAGGTTGCCAAGAGTTAGGACTGCACTTCGGCATCCTACCTGAGAAGAAAAAAAGAGGCTTCCAAGAGGCTTCCTGAGGTTCAGGGGTCTGGCTTTCATACATTTTCTGCATAAAAACGATCACAACATCTTGGATGTGAGGAAGCGAGGCAGTTATTTCAGGTATCAATTAACATCAGACCAATATTTTGTCAGGTGACTGCAAGAAATTCAGTGGTGAGCCTTTCATGGCCCAGGTTTTGTTAAAAAGGGTAGTTTTAAAATAGCCTGTTGTACGTCATCGGCTGATCTGTCATTTTCCATAATTCATGAGCACTAGGGCAAGATTAGACAATGGAGTCTTGGGTGAGAATTCATTAATTTCCTCCATGTTTTTAGAAATGTCAGAGGTGTAAAGCTGAGAATAATAAAAGTCAAACTCCTTAGATATATCTACTGTGCTAGGAAGAATATTACTCTGAGCATCTCTGATAGTATACAGTGTCTTAGTGTGCATGTGTCTTTAATTGGTATGCAAGGAGTTTATCTGCTTTACTGCCTGCACTTATCAGAAAAGATATAAAATGGGATGGTGATAATGGCTGCCTTCAAAGAAAAAGATATGTTCTTTCAAGGGTGTAAGTGCAATAAATCTTTCTAGTTTAAGGGCTCACTGGAAGCAGAAAGATTCTGTTCTGCTGACAACTGAATGTGGGGAACTTTCCCAGGGGAAAACAAATCATGTTTCTCTATTCAAAATATAGTAAAAAGTGACTGAAATGTGGTACTCCAGAATGTATATTATAGTATTTCCTACTGACTCCTTTACCAATTAAGACACACTAATACATTTCTCAAACAGTTAATATAAGGTATCTGGCGCTGAATACACACTTAGAATACACTTGTGAATGACTCCCACAGTAATCTGCAGTTCAAATTTAAAAAAAAAAAGAAGACTAAAAACAAGCAGTCGACTTCAGGTCTTTTTTAAACTATACCACAGGAATTAATTTGCCTGGAATAAAAGAGACAATGCTGACTTCATTGCTATTCCAGAACCATTCTGCACGTCTATGAAAAGCAGACTTAATACTACAGGCACCTACCGGGTCTTGAAGGGATCTTTTGTGAGCTGAAAAGAAATCAGTATATTTACTTTAGAAAAAAACACATTATTCATAAGAATCAAATGTTGTGCCTAACTGTTATGGAGAAACAAAACAGACAAGGGTGTTTTAAATTGATCTGTCAGTATGGTGCTTTCCAGTGCTCACTTTGTTCCTGCAGCCAGCAACTGATGTTAGCATGAATTTAAATAATTCCTCTTGCCTTGAATAATGACCACAAAAGTTGAGTAATAGTATCTAGGAAATATCCTAACTTTTGAGGAGCTTCCTCTTATCTAGGGCTGTTTGTTTGTTCCTCATCTCCCCCCGCCCCTAATTGCAGGGAGGTGCTCCGCACAGCACAGCGTATGACTAAACATAATACAATTTGATTTGTGTTGCAGTGTTCTCCAAAGAACAAATCTGTAAAATTACAACATGTGAAAGCTTAACACAATGATATAAAATGGCAGTGGCACGGTTCATATCTTAAACTGACAGACTGATGGTGATTATTGCAAGGACAATGCCCTGCATATGTCAAACGATTTGCAAATAATTTATGTCACCTTATCCTCCATTATTGTTTTTGCAGAGGACATAAACTGTGTCACTAATATTAAACTGTCGGCAAAAAAAGCCTACCTCAGCTTTTCCCTAGCTGAGAATGCAAAGACATCTGCGCAGAGACAAACATGCATATGGCCATCATTTGTCCAACATCTTACACATTGTGAAGGTTTTTTACTTGAAATGCCAACCTATGTGGCAGATGATGTATGTGTTTCTTCAGTCCTGTGATTACCAGCACAGAGCTGCTCTGCAGTGCTCTTCACCTCATCAGTTCCACAAGCTGCACTCCAAGGTGTGTGAAACATTTGCAGGGAGATGGCATCTGACATGCAGCAAGGCAAAAGCATTCTGGTGTGAATATTTGACTCCAGATTTTGTTCAAATCAGGGTCAGATTCTGACCTGGAGAAATTAGTGTGGGTAGAGATTTAGCACTACAAAATAGCAATTTGAAAACTGGAATGAATATATTTTAAAGATGGGGAAGCAGAGGAAAGTGGTGCTGTCTCCTGGGTGATTCCCAAGGGGCTGTAAAAGAGAGGGGAAGGGGGAAGGCTTTATAAATGACCTGGGCTTTATTCTTTTGGAAATAAGCAAAGGACACGGCAATCTTAGTCATTTCGATTCGTTAAGTTGCATCACCTCAACTGCTGGGTTCTTTGTTTAGGTTTTGATGGTTCATTTATTACTACCAAGAAATGCCTTTGAAGGGTGATTTTCAGAGGCTGCTGTGGTTAAAAAAGCAGCAAAGAATGCAGTGCGGTGGTTGGAGTGTGGAGCTGGGAAACCAGCCTCCAGCCTCCTGCTCTAGATTTTGCCCTGCTCACATTTGGGACAAATTACTTGCAACTGCTGTGGCTTGACTTACTCTTCTGTCAGGCAGGTTTTTCTGTCTGACTCATCCACTTGGCTTCGTTTGCCAAGTATTTCGTAATCTTTGGCTAGAAATCACTCGTTTGATTGCAGATTGGTGATGTTTCAAATGGGATGCATCAAACAACTTCTGTTGGCTTCAGTGCAAGAGATGGCTCCAATTCACTGCAGTGGGGAGGACAATATACTGAGAAACTCACTGAGCTGATTTAAGGATTGAAAGAGAACTCCATTCTCTTATTGCTACCAGTTTTTCCTCTTTTGGAAGCCTCATTTAAGCATTTTGCACTTCTAACCGCCTCAGGAGTGAGGAATCTGCTCCTTGCCCTTCCAAGCTTTTCTCAGCCTACTTCTCAGTAAATCACAGTTTATGACTACATTGATAATTTTTTATTACTGTAATACAAAAATGCCAAAGAAATTTGAGAGCACTGCATTATCCAAATGAGTTTTAATCTTACTTTCCCTTTTTCCAATGTTGAATTCTGTCAAACTTCAAAAAAAATTTAACACCTTGTTAATTACCTCGTTATTGGAATTGTTTGTGATTAGTGAGTTAGAAGAGCAGATTTTAGGCATCATAGTTAATGGAAATACAATGTGTTTCCTGTGGCAGTAGCATTTGGACTCGCTATAGATACACAGAGCAGAAGGTGGTAGGCTTGCAGGATGCTTCTCTCTGCCTAAACAAATCCTGGAAAGCACGCTGGTTTCTCTATTTGCGCGAAGGTGATTTTACTGGCACAAGGAATCTCTTTCAAACTAGAGGGAGGAATGCAGTCCACAGGTGTGAAAACCTTTCCTAAAGGTGAGCCCCTTCCTCTTCCCAGTGCAGGAAGACCCTGAAGGGGCAGCAAAGGCAGGGGGATCACGAAAGGATGTCAGGGAGAAGGGGCAGCAGGACGGGCCCCGGGAAGATGCACTGAACCAAATGAAAGCGCCTCCGTAGAAACAGGTCTGCGGGAGCTGTCCTCTGCGCGTCAAAAGCATTTCCATCCGATGATGGGCAGCGTTTTCCACAGCAGTGTTTTCAGGCTTTGCTACAAGTGTGCTTTGGCGTAACAGCAAGACTTTTGCACTCACGCTTGCATGTAATACACACGTCGCAGTCAGGTCTGTGACCTTTACACACACGTGCAGAAACCTACCTGCCTCTTACAAAACATTATAACCTACAACAAAATATGCTGGAGAGAAGTTTATTTAAGTAGATAAAAAAGTACCCTTCCCATAATGCCCCCAAACTACTGATCTTCATCGACTGGTTCCTTAAACATGCCACAACACAGACTTAAAGCTGCAAATGAAAGAGATCATGGAGATAGTCAGTAATCTCAGCTATATACTTCTTGGCTAGGAGGCATCATAGATCAAGATGCTACGCACTTCTGAGGGAAGGAGCCGACAAAAACTGCAAAGGAATTTTAGAGAGGAATTTACAGGAATCAAGCTAGAAACAGCAGTGGACCTAAAGGGAAGTTTTTATTTTCTTGACAAGAAAAGAAAGTGGGCAGCTTTTAATCTAACAGTCCAACTGATAACATCTGAGAGATGAAGGATAATTTTCACAAGATAATCTCAAGCAATGATCCCGTGCATCAGTGACAAAACTGTTGATCTCAGCAGTGAGAGAATGGTGTGACCAGCAACAGATAGCTTCAAAGTCAAGAAAATCTGGCCAAAATTGTACTTTGTAGCTAAAAGTATAGAGAGAAGCGATGTCATCAGCCATTAGAGGATGACAGAGACAACCTGAGATGTATGACTAGGGAGGTGGACTTGCTGCTGACAAATCTTTGGCAGGACGAAGTGGTAGAAAGTGTAAATTCATGCTGAGAGAAGACAAACTTGGAAGAGGAAGATGCTCTGGGGACTGGGTCATGCCATAGTTTGACCAGACCAGCTGGGTGATGGCTGGTCTTCTTTCCAGCTCCACAGAATTTGTCATGGCTAAGCTGCACTGGTTCCTCTCCACAGCGCCTGCAACAAGGTTCATTCAGATACCCTCTGATGGCTGCCTGCTTAGCCTAGGAAGATGGTCTTCTGTTTGCAACAAGCCCTTTGCTGCTGCTTTTATTTTCTATGAACGACCATCCTTTTAATTCTTGTTTCAAATCTTTGTCACTGAACTGAGGTCACAAACCCTGGAAGACTGCTGATTTGAGCAGTGCTTGTAGGGAAGGTGACCATCATACCCTACATCCTCAAGATCTCTAATTTTCTTCTTAAATGCAGAATAAACTTATAGGTAAAAAGAAAAAATCTAGATGAGAGAGCATTTATGTGACATAAAGCTTGCTTACAAAAATGTCTTTATTGACAAACTGGGTTACCATCAACATTAAGCCAAACAGGAGAGGCATGAGTTCATGTTGACCTCTCATGTCAGCTCACTATGTCAAGTCAGCCTCTGGGCACGCTGGCTTGGTAGACAGGAGTTACTCTGGCTGCCACAGATGCCAGCAGGGGCAGTTTGTCTGTGTAAACAGTGGGAAGTTCTTCACCTCAACTAGTACTGAACTTGAAGTCTGCAGCAATAGATGGGAATGCTTGATGCTCTCTATGGAAAAAGCCTGTGCCTTCCTTCCAGCAAATGAATTAATTGGAGCCAGAAAGGGTCTCTCAAGCTCTATTTTTTTTTTCTTGTAAGCCTCAACAAGCAAACAAAACTGCACGCAAAGTTTCTGCTTGCTTTCAGTGGTGGCACTTCTCTCCCCGGCTGAGTTCTTTGACCATACTCAAAGCTAACAGTCAGTTTTTACATCTCATTTATGAATCCAGAAAATGGTGTTTCTGTGGGCATTGCTACGCAGTCAGCTCCTCAGCTCCCCACAACGGTCTTGCAGGGAGAGGACGCAGTATGTCACGGTGAACTTGGTGGCTTAGGGTTGTAACAGCACACACAGACTTCATTTCAACGTAACCACTTCTGTGTAGGCCAACGCTTTTTGTATTTACATGTGAAATACTTCTGACCAGGTGGCTGGAATTTGTGGGCTCTTTTAATCCCATAGGTGACGAATGGCTCCAGTATGGCTACAGGTACCTGGGTATAAACTTAATTCTATTGATGTCGCTGATTTTTGTTTCCTGCACCCTTATTACTGCCTTCACACAATGGTTTTTTGCGAGGCTGGTAATTGTTCCTATAGCAAAACCTTCCAGCCTAGACAGGCCCTAGAATGTTAAAGTCATTTCAACGTTTCCTTGGAGGCGATTACACAAGGGACCTTGAGGTCCCTGCCAAATGCTGCTTTTTTACAAAGTTGGCGTTGGGGGTGTGAGCCAAGTGTTGCAAACTGTGACGCAGATGAGTGCATGTTAGCAGTTAGTGAATGAGACAGGAGAGAGATCAGCCAGGAAAGTTTCAAACTTCATCAGGGTATAGCCTGACTTTGCCAATGCTTTCTACTTCCAACTCCTACTTTTATCCTAAGATCAGATAACGAGTAGCACTTTTTCTTTGTAACAATTCATTAATCAGAGAAATGATCCTTGCTAGTGTTTAGATGTTTTACTTAATTTGGTACTTCTGGCCTGCTGCCCCAGTAGTGCCAAAATTATTATTTCTCACCCAGCAGGTGATAAATAACAACTTCAGTCATGATTAATACCATGAATTTCTCAACCTGACTAATGCAAAAAACTTCAAACCTGCAGAACAAGTGGGTGCTAATTGTTGTGAGAGCCATTGGAGCTGCACTCTGCTTGTAAAGAAAGCAAGCCACAGGAAATGAAGCGTTTTCTAGCAGCACAGCTGATCCTAAGAGGCATCATTAAGTGCATCTCAGCAGCATTCCCCATGTGCAGGGCTGTGCTAGGCTCTTTTTTTCCACAACACTGAGCTTTAAGTACATTTGAGAAGCAGGAGATTGCCAGGTTATTTTTCTTTCCTTGGGCAGGAGGAGAGGAAATAAAATAAAAGGCAGAAAATAGCAGATTAATATCTCATTAACACCACTCAGTACTCCAACTTTTACTAATTGATATGTGAAGATGACAGATCCTAGCAAAAGCTGCTACCACCGAAGCTCCTTCACATAATGTCTTGAAATCTCATCACAACATCATAAAATGTAGCATGAGAGACTCCCCAGCCAAGGAGAGCTTTCTTCAGAGAGGAACAGGAAAACCAGGGGCTCAGGAAGGGCCGTCAGCTGGAAACAATGATCCAATACTACAAATTAGCCTGTGGCTGAAATCCTGGCCACTTGAATTACAAGCTGTTTTGCCACAGCCTGTGGTGGAGCAGGAAGGTTGCTCCATTTTCTGTGCTGTACATGCAGCGGTGCAGGGTACGCGGGCTCCACAGTTTAGCTCTGCATACGATGCTCTTCTGGTCAGGCAGACGAGACCTTCACAACATCTGGAATTGGCACTGCGCGTTTCTGATAGGAGCAGACTCCAGAACCCAGCAAGGACGCGAGCAGGTAACTGTGCTGAGCGGGGTCTGTGCTGAGCAAGATTAGTCCCTTCCACAATCCCAAAGAAGCATCTCAGGAATGGAGGCGCAGTTCTGTTTTCACCAGGACTTTCCCAATTGTTTTAGCTCCATCAGGCACGGAAAGCATCTGCCACTTTCCAACTAGCACTGAGCTCAACTTGAGTATCTCCATATGAAGCTATTAATTTGAGGAACAAAAAGACTGCAAGAAGCAAACCACGATAGGCAAGTGATTCATACGTTGTTCAGACTCAGTAATGTCTATTCACTTGTAGTTATGAGTGCTTTTATGACTTTGTGTACTGTTTTGGTTGAGTGACTCCCGCAGTTCCCGGTGGGGCATATTCAGAGGATATATGTTAAGCCATGGTGCAGCTGCTCCTGACATTCTTTCTGTTAGAAATCTAGTTTTTGTCTTAATTTTGGGAAACTTAAGAAGTTCCAGCTGTCTGCTTTCTTCACCCAAAATAGCCTCTGGGAGCTTGGGATTTTTGAGCTCGAAAAGCTAGGAAAGAAAATCATCATCCACGCTGTCCTGCTCCATGAGACACACCATAGGCCTTCCTAGCCCGATTCCTGCCTCTGGTGCAGCAGTTGTACTTCAGTCGTGGGAGATTGAGAAAAACACACAGCCCAAGAGTAAAATTCTCACAGACTGCACTTGCACAGCCTTGTCTACTAGAGGGCCACTCAGCCTAATAGAAAGCCCGCTTTCCTTGGCCTTGGATAAGGCATGTTGGTTGACTTGCTCAACTCCCTTGGCTAGAAAGGTTATTGGTTTGGGGTTGGGTTTTTGGTTTTTTCCACCCTTAACTGGTTTTATTGCTGGTCTTGTTTCAACTTTTCATTCTTTTTCTTGAACTGTGCACAGCATTTCAGGAACAATTAGCATCAGTGTCCTTTACAGGATTGCAGCTTCCCAGAGTTAAAGCATGGCTTACAAGCTTTGGTCCTCAGCGCTCAGCTCCCTCTGCTCTGTAGCACTAGTCATGCTAGCAATGTCATTTAAAAAAAGCATAATGGTTTCTTGTATTTATGAAGCACAAAGTATGTCCTTTGTCTAGGATTTTAATAGTTGCTTTCAACACTGGTAGCAAAGCCAAGATTTCCCTTGTAGTTTTAAGTTTAAATATCGCCTAGAACGAGGTGCAGCCTGAACTACAAACCAGCCCTGGGGAAAACATGCCATACAGAAAGTACACTCTTCAGTCAAGGAAGTAAAGAATGCTTTTTCCCATTTAAATTTTGTTTTACTAATTAAGTTATCAAAGTCATACACAAGGAATGAGGGGTGGTTAAACCTTCAGAAACTGTCAGTTTAGCTTCCAGAGCTCAGTCTCTGCTTGTCCTCTCACTTCAATATTGAAAACTCCATGTAATTTGCCTGTCTCCATATCCTTAAGTGCAGTCTGAGTAGCTCAGGTGGATTTACACAAACTTTGTTTGTAACAGATCGGTATCTTTTGCCAAACCACTTCCACAGAGTTTATTTTCTAGATGAGACATTCAAAGAGGGTTAATGCATATGGCTACTTCAGTGTGGGGTTTTTTTTTTGTCCTCTGAAGTTATAAAGCTTGCTATATGTTACCATACAAAATTTGCAGTAACTATCTGTTCAGCATTCCAAGTGTTGTATTACCAGTGCTTGCTCTGCCTCACGGAAACCTTGCCAAAATATAAAAACGTGCTTTAATTCAATGCTGCTTCAAAGCAATTGCTAAAATTTGGTTACAATTGGCTAATGGCCAGTGCAGCCTTGAAAGAGGAGGAATAGATGCCCATTTGCCCTTTGTCAGACTGCATATAAGTTAATGCCTGTGCATAGGTGGGTTTGGAAAGCCATTAAGTAAATTACTCCTGTAGTTCACTTCTACTGGTAGCAGAAGAACTGCCAAAACCACAGAAGCTAGGTTAAAATCTTTACTCATGAATGGTGCTCTGTAAATAGCAGGAGGTAAAAGGCAAGTTTAACTGCTCTGGATTAAGATACTTCAGTTTTCACACAGGATTTCCCCATCACCGTGGCACTGCTAGCTTTAGAGACTATTAGAGAGTGTTTTTCTCTCAAAGTAGTGTATATCATAATATTCTCTCCAAACTAAGAAAAACCCCACAACAAATTCTTTTCCAGTTTTTCCAGAAGTTGCATTAATGCAGAAAGGAGGTTTGAAAGAAATATCTGGGTTCTCAGCTACTGACCGCTTTGATAGCAGAAATTGACACTAAGCAGTCACAAGTTGATGGGTTTCAGTTTGAAAAGGTATTCAACATACATGTGTGAAATGTTAAGACTGAAATGCAGGACAAGGGCAATTTTCCTCTCCTGGCAAGAGTAATTTGATAAAAGGCCAAGGCCCCCTTATGCATTGATACTTAGGTCAGTTTGACTCCAGTAGGATTCTTGTATCAAAAAGCAGGCAGTAAGAATTCAGCTCCATTTTCCCATCGAGCTGACAAGAGCGGTCCCCTGCAGGGAATGGGTAAGCAGTAGTGGTTCATGAGCCACAGAGTCAAGAGAGACCTGGCCAGTCCAAGGTACGCAGCTGCCTTCTACTCAGTTTTTAAGAGAGAAGGAAATGGCAGCCAAAAATCTCATGACCACTGCACAACCAGTTCAAGCCATTAAGTATTTTGACACTGAGGAGTATAGTCAAAAGAATGTATTTCACAGTAAGAAAACACAACAGTTCCATCTAGCCAAAGAGCCTGAGCTGGTTCCCAGCTGTGCCCAGGACTTCCCGAGTGCACGAGGATTGGTTTTGCCACCAGCACATTCCTGGGGTTGCTGGCACTTTTGGAAAGTGTGAAGTACAGCTGACAAAGCAGAACAGAGTGGTGCCATTTAATCCGTTTGAAGAAATATGAGTCAGATTGAGTCCTTGCATACACACAGGAACTCTCTCTTGCAAAGTTCCACATTGCCAGGGTTTGTTTTTGGAGCACCACAATGATATTTGTTTGTTTACTACTGTATTATTGTGCCTACATGTACCATAGGATAACTTAGAAGCAGAAGGACCAAGGCATGTCAGCCACAGGGTCTCACCGAGTCCTTTTGCTATGAGAACAACCCCAGCAAGTACGTCAAAGTTCAGAAGCAACATTAACATACTGGAAGTGGAAACAGTAAGACAGACACTTACCTAGCAAATTCATTTCTTACAGAGCAAGACAAGCTGAGGATTAAAACTGGGAAATCATAGGAAGAAAAAAAATGTAAATCCAAAAACCAAAGGTGAACAAGAAATAAAAGCAGAGGCAGGACACACATAAGAAGAAGTAATGACAGCTGGGAGCTACTTTGACACAAAATAAGAAGTGACTGAATAAAATCACACCACTTGTGTGCCGCAAAGCTCCGAGGCATTTTTGTCACTCCATTCCTGAATGACTTCTGGCTGAGGCAGGCAAACTTACAATCTCTAATGAGTCGTTTCATTCCCAGCTTAATACTTCTAACTAGTTTACCCTACAACTGTCTTCTGCGTGTCCTGCCAAGAGGATCCCACTCGTTAACTACAGAGACATAAAACTTAGTAGGAAAGGCATTTAGAAAGATCAGAGAGAAACTTTTTAAAGGATTTTATTTTTTTATACAGATACAATATTTTTTCAAGGTCACTTTAGAGTAAGTGGCATACAGGCTATTAAAATGGAAGTGCCCATACAGTCATTTCAGGTTAAATGTGCACAGTATATTCTACAACACAAAACTGCATTTAGAGTTTTTTCTTGCTCCAGAATGATTTGGCAGCTTCAAAAAGCTAACACACATTTCCATTCTCAAAATCAATTCATTGAACAACAAAACCCAAAACTGAAACGCAATCCGCTCCAACCACCACCCAACACGCTTATCTCAGTAAGGACCTCTTAGCAGATCGGGCTGCAACAGTTGCAGAGCTGTCTTTATCATGACCCTCAAAGTACTGCTGCTCTATTCGCCGACAAAAGGCTGTGAGATTACTGTAGTTTTTCACTTTTTCAGAGAGTTCATCAGTGGTGAGTTGAGTAGTAAGGATTGTGAACAGATGTCCAAATACCAGAGCATCTAATTCAGTTGGTCTGTAAAAACAAACAGAAAAAAAGAACAGGTATTTTGGAAGGCAAGTCCTGATCAAGAAAAACCCTGCTGTTCTGAATAACTTTTGGATAGCCATGCAGTCTAAGAACTGGGAAGAAAACAGACAACATTGAACTTGCCAAATGCATGAAAACTGTGTATACAGCATATAAGCATACTGCTAGTTCTCAGTATGGCATCTTTCTTTGCTTTTGGTAGCTTGGAAATGTGGAAATAACACTTCTTAAAAGGGGCAGAGTTACTGATCCAATATCAAACCATGCTCCACCTTTTAGTTCTGTAACAAGGGCAAATGCTTATCAGGTCTTTTGGGGGTTTTTCTTTTTCCTCTGCAGATGTATATAAAAAAAACCCCAGCTATTATCTCACAGAGAAAAAAAAAAAAAGAAGAGGGGGGAAAAAAGCATAAAACCCCTATTCCCTTTTTGTCTTTTTCAATAGCCAGAAACTATTCAACCAATAAGAAAAGGAGCTCCAGGGTGACAGCAGCTGGAAACATCTCATTTTTGAAAGGGCACTACACAGAGGAAAACAGGTATTTTGGGAAACAGAGGTCTATTGAATGTTTGGAGTCCTACCTTATTTTAGGTACAAGCCTTCTGAATTGTCATCTTGGACCTTTGTATATAAGTAGCCCATGTGCAAAAAAGATTTTTTTTCAAATATATTAATAACTTAAGAGTCGTTCATTACTAGTGTTAAAGGCAAGCAGCATGAGGGTTTTCTAATTGATAATTTTTTTGCCTTTCTACTTGTGGATCACTAAGAACTCTCCAGTGGAGATGTGGGCCCTTGTATAACAAACTTTAATCTGTCAGCAACAGGCTGCTTCTCTTATTTACCTCTTACAGACTCCCAGAAGTCACAGACTTAAAAATACTGCACTGAGAACACATTCTCTCTCAGTAATAGTTCAGACAGCTAAAAAGCTTAAAGGTTGAAACTGTACCAAGAAAGCCTGGTTAACAAACAACAAAAACAAAATCCCCAAGCTACAATTCTTTACAAATACAGAAAGAAAATCTAGGAGATACTATCTTTAAGAATGATTTGAGAAGATGCCAATCAAACTCATCTTCTATAATGCATATTTCTGTATCCACTCAATTTACACTACCAACCTAGTCTCAACTTGGAAAAGATTAACGGGCAAAGACACATGCAGAAAAGTAACCAAGACCATATGCTGCCTTTTGAAGACATCTCCCTGTCCAAATGTAGTTAACTGAAGTCCAGACCTGAGCATTTCTAGTCTGGTCTATGCAGAGAAGACAAGAGGGAGCTAATGTGATGTTATTTAAATCCATAACATTTCAAAAAAACTGAATTATTGGAGAAAAAAAAAAAAGAGGCATTTTGCAATTGGAAGAAAGGAGTGAAAGCAGAGGACGTCCCATGAAGGCCAGGTTGTTCCTTTTTTCTCTCCTGGGAATGTGAATCTTAGTTTTCACTTTGCAACTGATCCTTTGTTGGTACAAGGCTAGCTTCTCCCCCAGTTCTTACAACTCACAGGCACCCTTACGCTAATTCAGTTCATTCAGAGCTGCCGCTGGCGTTAAGAAGGGCAAGAGAAGCTGTCCTGGTCAGGATGGCATGATGTACACTCACTCCCCTGTACCTAGTAGAGAATGTTACCCAAGAAATACAAGTAAAGCTTTAAATGTATCATTTTTAATAAGAAACTAACTGTATAAAGGTTTGCATGTGTAGCCTACATAAGTTGTGGTAGAATCCATAGAGAAGATAAGCAGGAGTAAAACTAAATCATAAATAACAAAAAAAAACCAACAGAAACTTACAGAAACTTTCCTTTTACAACCTTTAATTACTTATTTCTGAAATTTCATGTTTATATTCCAGTCACACACTTGTATTTCCTCAACTAATCATGTAGCATTAAAATAAAACAGGAGTTTTCCATACATATATATATGTGGATGTATATCTATATCTTGTATTCCTGGATGTAATATTTCAGTAAAGAGTAACTTACTGCTTATTGAAGAAATATGGTTGTGTTCCTAATCTCTGGGAGAGAGCCTGACAACACTGATCTACGTCTTCAAGCACCTATCAAACCACACAAGAGATAAAAGATCCATATTGTCAGGAAATACCAACATTGCAAAAATAACCTCCTTACTGTATTTGCACTGACAGTGGGAACAAGGAACATACAATGTTGGAACATCAAAAGCTGTTAAAGTCAGTCAAACCCACACAGTAGGGAGGTAGCTAAGTGTTACTCAGTCTAACATTTGATGTAAAGCAATTCTGATTAAGTGCTTCCCATAACATTTATAACTTAGCTTAATTAAAGATACTAACTTATACCTCAAAACTGCCTTTTTTGGTTGGTTTTTTTTTGTTTGTTTTTAAGACCTCTGACAAGGGAAGCCACAATCCTGCAAGGCGTCCCTATTAATGCCATACAGGAAGTGGGGGCTGGAACTTACAACCTACTTTCAGGACTACGGCCTAAACTAACATCACCCGAGATGTACGCTCACGGTAAGGCATTCTTCCTCCCACCCCACCGGGTTGCACACAATTTAAGATTTATTGCTGCTGAAGGCAAATACCTGACTCCAGATAATGTTTTAAGTACAGAATATATTTTTTATTACATCTGTTTCAAGAAAGTATTACTCTCCACAGCCTTTAAAAAAAAAAAAAAAAAAGAAAGAAAAAATAAAACCAGGGTAAAGAAATAAAGCTTCACTTTCCATACTGACCTGTTCAAGTGTCTTGCCAGCCCATCCAATGGCTTTCATCTTTCGCCTTACCTCCCATTGCTTCTGATACGACAAAATGCGGTTAAGAGGCCATGGGTAAGGGGAACCATACCTCGGGTGAGTAATCTTTGTTTAAAAACAGAAAGGTACTGTGTTACAATGTAAGAAAATAACAGATACCTCTACGCACAAAATAGCTAATATTCACATATTTCTATCAGAAAGGGAGCTGTAAAAGAGAAAGCGAGTTGTGTGATATGCTGTAATTATTTGCACAGAATTTATAGTTTGCAGCATAACCATTTAAAACTATTACTTCAGAAACATATACAAAACCCGTATCTGTTTTGCAGTCAGCTACCTCCAGTAATGACACAACTTCCCTAAAATGTATATGCAAGCGAAATTAAAGTGAAAAGACTGTATCATTAATGGTATAAACCTCAATGTTTCATTTATGAGTAGGGACTTGCAATTGTGAGCAAAAGTGTTTTCTCATTAAATTTTAATTAAGATAAATGCTGCAGAACCACTCACCTCCTCTACTGTAACATCATCACACCACTGGAGATAGAGCTAGGAACAGAAAGAACACTTACTAAAACTTTCTAATAAAGGAGAATACAGAGACAATCATTTCTCACTAGTAGAATTTTCTTTTCTGTATTAGATTAAATTTCCATTTAATTCTTTCTGTAGACCTCTGAATGTAGAAAAAAAATTAAAACTGGAAGGAAAAAGCCCCGTTGCGAGTTCTTACTTTGCCAGCACCAGGACCAAGCAGAGACTGAAGGCTCGCTCCCGTTGCCCATGCCACACACGACTCAGCGCACAGGTTACCAGCCCTCAGCCACCTGCAGCTTGCCAGCATTTCCAATGCTGTTCCTGAGCTGGGATTGTACCACGTTCACTGGCCACGGACGTGAACCACAGGGGATCCCAGCCTCCCACTAGGCGCATGAGCACGCACACCGTGGAAGGTGACAGCAGGGTGCCTGGCCAGCTGTGGGGTGGGGTAGGATCCCAGGAGCCACCGGCATTTTCCATCTGTGGAAATCGGTTACTTCTACAGCCACGTGACACGCTTCAGGTAGGTCAGGGAAACCATACCTGTGGCTTGTGTCTACGGGAACATCTCAGCAAGCAATCCTTAGGGTACAGAGAATTTATTCCTGCCTCCCTTCACCTCAAAAGTTGATGACCTAATCTAAGAACAAGCAGTATTTCCAATATAGGGAAAAATGCTAAAGCTTTCTTGCCTATAATCACTTATGTAAGTGTGTGGAGTTACTATGGTTTGCTGTACCTCTGCTGTCAAGAGCATATTATTGACTAATTCCATGTAGGCTTTCATCTCAGCTTTTTGGACTTCATCCAACCCATCACTGAGAGAATGGCCCTAATGGGGAAAAGAAAAAAAAAAAAGGCACACATGTAAGAAAGGATATTGGAATATTCAGCAATGCCTGACCCAAGGACCTTTGAAGTCAGTGAGCTTTGGCTCAGATCCTGATCTCTTACATAGTTCAATAACAAATTACATATGCTATTTTTACATACAGTGTCCTTTAGAATTAAAAAATAAATCATCATTATGTAATATAGCTAATCCACAAGAAATGTAGCCTAGTATCAGTTATCAGTGAACACTGTTTGAGCACATAGCCTCCTGGTTACTGTTCTCTGTGGCAAGAAGTAAACACAAGTTTACATCTGTGATACAGCTTTATCAACTGCACAGTGAAAAGACAATGTTTTTAAAAATATGGGGCGGGAGGGGACGGGGGGGAGGCAAAGGCAAATTTAAACAGTATCTGACACTTCAAGATTTAAAGCAGTCAGTTCTGTTTTTAAGAGCTCTGAGACCCAGAGACAGGGCACATAGAAAAACAGTCTCAGAAACTGGCACTGGTATGCAGCTATCCCACATAGAATTTACTTCCAGAATTTGAGTCCATGTCAAAGAAAAACATTTCCACCTCAACAAACTCCTATTCCAGGATATCTTTCTTTTAAAACAGCACTAGATTTCTACACTGTTTTAACAAATTAAGTAACATTCCAGAAGAGCACACCAAATCAGCACAATGCGAAGCAGGATTAACATGCTATTCAGTAGTTGATGAAAACAATGTACTATTACTACCTTGGCTTTTACAAACTGGACTATGGGCCCAAGTTCAGATACGACTTGATTTCCCACATGAATAAAGGGTACTTTGCCTGTAAAATGAGAAATATATTTTAGTAAGAGGTTTTTATACATGTAAAACATCATTTCCAATTTTCAAAGCAATTAAATATTGCAGGTACACCTGAACATCAGTGGTTTTGTTCAAATGAGCAGAAGTAAAGCTCTAACACAGCTCACCCACCAAACTTTTGTACTAACAAACATCTTCCTCCTGATCTTCCTCCTCCTGAACCTCTTCTACATGCAATACTTGCAATTGTGGATTTCAAAGTTATTAAGTGAGATCTATCAACTTGTGTTTTAATAATGAATTTTGCTTTGCTGGAAAGACTTACTTCAATGTTTCTCTGAAGTACAGCTGGGAAATCCCAGGAAAGCAGACAGAGCCCTTGGCTAGTTTTACGACACAACGCGTTCCCACCCTCCCTTCCAACCCACTGGCGGGGAAAGGGCTGCTGAAAGGATGATGGGAGATGTGGCACTGTGCCCAGAAAAGCAAGCAGGGGGAAGTGCAAATGCACACTCAGCAAGCAGGGTCTTGACTCTCCCTCCTCCAGTCCTTCAGATTTCCAACAACTGGGCCAGCTGGCTCCTGTTGGCTGCCCCAGTCTTCACCCTCCAGTTGTGAGCTGGCATTTTTGAGCCCCCATGGTCCTGGGGTCAGGAACAGGTTGTCAGTATGAGACCCACAGCTTCACGATCTGGGGGCTGGGAGGGGGAAGGAGGTTCTTGATCATCATGGAAGCAAAATGGAGTTAAAGCTTAATACTAGTAAGGCTCAACATTCAGTCTATGAAGCTGAGCCCTGAGGGTCCAGCTTGGAGCAGGGCTAAAAACAGCCAGTCCTCAAAAGGAGACTGGGAAATGACTGTGTCACTGGTGGAACTTGTTGGGGGGTGAAGGGCTCCCAAGTCTGTATGCACCACCTTCTCTGCTTGGTAACTTTTCTTAGATGCAGAACTGAGCCAAAGCTTTAAGGCAGGCAGAGATACAAGAGGAAGCCCTGTTACACAGCAAGCCACAAAGAATGACAGAAGTTGCCTTATGCCCCTTTTTCCCAGCTCTCAACATGTGAAGCTGAGGGCTCCTGCTCCAGTCCACCCAAAGCACATTGGTCATTCTGAAAATCTTCCTCCAAATGCAATTGACAAACATCAACCTTAAATTTAAGACTAAATCTTGTAGGATTACTTACATGATTGCAATCGTCCATAAAATGGAGATAAATCCTGGATGTTTTGTATTACTGAGAACATGCTCATGCCCAAAGGCAGTAAACGAGCCTGCCCCATGCAGTGGGGCACAGCACACTTACGTTCCCGCCTCTCGCTGTGGGCAAACTCTGCTCTCGATAGACAGCCCAAAGAGCAAGATCAGTACCTGCCTGTCTCCAAATATCTTATTAGCAACACATTCACTCTTTTCACTGAAACACAAAAAACCTACTGTTCAGCCTAGCTCAAACACAGTTCATGCTAACACCAGATTCAGTCATGGTTTTTATCATGAGATTCACTTCTCACTGGCTCGATCAGCCTAAGGGTAATAAATGAAGTGCATCACACCAACAAAGGCTTCATCTGCATCCATACGCTGCTTGTTGCAGAAGGAAACGCAGACCTCTCTGAGCTGCAGAATTCAGCGGTTTCAGTCAGACTGTACTTCACACACCAAGACAATCTTTTGGTATTCTGCTTTTGACTCCCTCAGAATGGATTTCGTCATTACAGCGACTATGAGATAAACAACCATCCCCCCAAAACGATGAGATGCAGATCTGTCTGCTGCTGCTGTCAGACAGAGGGAGGTGGGGAGGGAGAAGGGAACAAATGAAAACCTCCTCTGAATTATCATGAAACAATCAAAATATTATAAAGAAAGGAAATGGGGAAAGTAAATAAAAACAAGAACTCCAGGAGTAAGGGCAAAAAGAGCACATGTATTTCTACCTACAGTTAAAACTGAAGCAGTATCATTTTCCCCCTTGTGCTCCTTGTTTTCAGCAGAAGGAAGGAAAGGTTCAGATCCACATTATAACATCAGGGGCATGGGGTGCGGGTGGCAGAGAAGAGAGAGTATGCAACTGTCACCAGCCCTACTCCTGTGCGTGCAAGATGCTCCTCTGTGCACGGATTCAGCATTTCAAAGCTGCCTTTACTTACTAACGAATAATTTATATACCTCCATATTTTGCTGTACTTTCACTGCTGCCCAGCAACTGGTTTTTGGGGTTTTTTTTTGTTTGGTTGTTTTTTTTTAAATAGCACAATTCCAGCTTCTTTGACTGAAATATCAGTAGCAGCAGCAGAATCCATAGAGTTGGCAGGCATATACTGACAGGCACTTCCATGTGGCAGGCATCAGCCAAAGCCAAGTAATCAGTAAATAAGTATCTTCTCACACAATGAAAATCTGAGGAGGAGTGCAAGGATTACCAGACTTTTGCGCCCTGCATTCAGCAATTCTCTCTGATTTTTAGGCAACCTTCTGGAGCCAGCCTCTGGAGGTTTTTAGGCAACCAGTCAACTCCAGCAGAAGGTTGACTCTGTACCCTTCTGATACTTATTGTTGGTGGGTTTAGATTTTTTTTCCGGTCTCATGGATCAGAGGAAGATTTAAAATCACCTGTCACCCCTGACAGTGACGATGCACCCTTCAGTCTTCTCCTGTATCAACATCCTGGCAATCATCTTCCAGACAGGGTAACAAAAGATACTCCTCTGGTGTTGTCTCACCCCAGCAATGGGAAAATATAACAGCATTCACTGGAATATTCCCTGGATGCAGAATAAAGCCACTTTTGGAAATCTAAGTCTTTCTGCTTCAGGACACAACTACTCTCAGGCGTTTTACAGAATGTCTGCCAGGCATTTAACTATCTGACTGCTATATATAGGTACTGCAGTCACAGGCACGGTTACACATTGTGCCAACGTTACTTTGCATTTGACTGTTTTAATTGTGTAGAGGAGAAACTGCGCTGGAGAGGAGGGGGGAAGGCAACCCACACACGGTAGCACTGACCGACTGTTATCAGCAAGACAAGGCGCAGTTGCCATGGTATCAAAATGGAGGTATAACGTAGTAATCTTAATGAAGGCCACACTTACCAGATGGGGACATGTACTCGGCATTTGCCCTGCAAACCACCCGGATTGGCAGATTGCACATTTGCAAAAAGGCCTGGAAACAAAGAGTCACATTTAAAAAGCATTAATACACCAGTGACAAATAAGCGTGTTATTCTCAATACATTTGACTATGTTTTAGCTAGTTCTTAGCACACGCTTAGGAAGTATAGCTCCTTACATACTGCTTTTAGGAAGAAAGAAGGGTAGGTTAAAGAAAAACAAGATTTTCTAACTTCCTTAGACATCTGTTCATTATCCAGTCATTGACTGGAATTCTTCTAATGAAATTTCATCTACTTTTACTGTTTTTCTTCAAGATGAGCAAAGAAGCAGTATCTGACAGACACAATTAGTGCTGTGGCTGTACAAAATTAAGTGACATTTTGCCCCTCCTGAGAACCATAGTACTTGCTTCTTCTGGCTAAAGCTGGCTAACCAAGTTCACATTGTGTAACACAGCAAACACATATAGCGCCTTCCCACATTACATTTACAATAGCTGCCAGAAGTTTTGCTCTATCATACTGTCAGAGCACAAGTCTGCTTTGGGAGGAAGTATTTATTATCTGTAATTTACGTGAATCATGGAGTGCATAAGTGATCGATTTACTGTTTCTATCTGTAACCTTAGATCCAAAGCATACTCAGTAGGATACTGACTTTTGTCGGCACCTGCCATCACCACAAAATCCTTAGTGTGTTTCTGTTGAAATAGAAAAATATCAAGAAAAATACTTGCAATTTGGACAGGATGTGGCAAATAAGGAACTTCTTAAACCTCTAGAGTCTCTCACAACTCAGCTGAAGTCCTAGCATTCATTTTGTCTTTGCAATTAGGCAGGTCAGAATTCCATATTCCAAAATTAAACCTATTTATTATTTTACCACACAGTGGCTTGAGGTTAAAAAAGCCTACACCAAGAAGGCTACCACCATGAAGAAAACTGCTGCTGTAACTTGGCACTTTCTACATGAGCTTCCTCCTAGCTCTTCAGTTTGCTGGATCTGGCAGTAAGCTGCATGCTTACAGCTTTAGATGCTCAGACCCTAATCATAGACATCAAAGTAACCCAAACCTTAACCTTGAGATTGCTCATCTCTGCACTAAATGAGACCGCAAGGCAGGAACTAACATTGGCATCAGCCCTGTTCCTAACTTTGTGGCTTCTGTAGTACCCACAGAGCAAACAAAAATAACCCAAACAGCCCCTCTCCTTTCCCCTGCACTCTTCAAGTCCTTTATTCCCAAACCCTAATCCAAGCACTGATACTAACTATATCCCGGGGAAAAAAGCCAAAAGCTTTGGTCCTTTTCCAACCAAATCCAAGAACTGCACAGTCCATTACGACACTTGGCTCTTGCAGGTTTAGATGACCTAACTCAAACCCAAATCCCAATTTAAAGCAAGGAACTACGGTCGCAAGCTGCTAAGCAAGATACTAATTACGGCTGATGAGAGCCCACCTCAGAACTGTAGAGGCCCTGCAAAACCCACCACAAACATGGGTTTCTACATCTTTTGATTTCCTCAGCCTAACTCTAATTTAACGAGCTGCTTGGGAGCAGAGAGAGAGAGAGAGAGAGAGAGAGAGAACTAGTCATGGTCAACATCAGCCAAATACTGCAAGTCCTGCACTACTTAGCAATAAACTGGTCTCTAGAGTGCCAAAACCTCATTCCAACCAGAACCTCTATCACCGCTTAATGGAGCAACTATGATCCAAAGAAAATACAGGGCACTGGCCACATTTGACACAACCCCACTTTCTCAGTCTGTGCGTCCACCAGAGTCCACCAAAAATCAATGCTCTTCCTGTCTTAGCATCCCAAACTCCATGCAAACAGTAATACCCAAAGGACCAATTCTTAAACAGGAATTTAAGACATCGGTCTGTCTCAGTCCTAGATCTCTTCCTTTGCTTGCTGGCTCTGTAGGATCTAGCAATGTCCAGACTGTTCCAGCTACTGCTATATGCATCACGTTTTCTGCCCAAACTGGGGCTTCACATGCAACTTTTTTGGAAATAGCTAAGAGACAAGAATGCAGAGACTTTAGTTTAGATTAAATACATACTCCTCCACCATTGCTGGACACGGTGTAACCCACCAAAAACATGCACTCTAACTCAACTGGTACACATACTTGGTTCTTCTGAAAGCTCTACCAGTACCTAACATCTCAACAGTACTGTAGTGGAACCGATGGTATCAAACAACAGCTTCAAAGAATTTCATCTTTGGGTGGGAGGAGTGGAATGAATTTGTACCATATTACTTAATCCTTAGCTGTTGAATTTCATCTCAAAAATATGTGAAGTTTCATTTGGTCTAGGCTTACCAAATGAATTTCCTTCTCAGTAAGACACTAAATTAACTCTGCAATTCTGCATTAAGCTAGAGATTAATTTTGGAACTGCCATGTACTATTCTCACTGCAAGTTCAGAAGAAAAAAAGTCTGAACTGCACTGGAGTTAGGGCAACACATGAATAACTGAAAAGCTTGTAAGTGCAGAGACACATTTAAGCAAAAGGAGGTGAATCAGACAACTATTTTTACTTTCTCATATCAGCGTGTCAAAAATGAGACATGCTGGCACAGAACACTTAGGTTACATGAGTTGCTTCAGCAAATTATTGCCTACTGTACATTGTATTGTACATTGGCTCCCATATAGTACAAGGTTTCTACCAAAAACACAGTTTGTGACTGTGAAAAACAGTCCTTAGCATAGATGCTAAACTATAAATAAAATCTTTTCAGTGTAAAGAGTTCAGCCAAGTTTCCATCAAAAACCTGAACTAAATTCCATCAAAACCTTTCTCTCTCTCCTTCTCCTCAATAAACATCCACAGAACAAGGAACATCAACCTTTATTACATTTGGCAGGGAAATTCTACCTCAGTCTCTGGCCTTGTGCAAAGGGGATCGAGAATATGTTGCCATTTCAGCATCTTGGAAATGCAAACACACTGGGTCCATGTGCCTTTTTTGCACTTTGTAAAGAAAAGAGGAGAGAGGAGGTTGAACTAGAATTGAGCTCTAATGTGGGAACAAATATTAACTAAATAAAAATGTTCACTGCTCTGCATAATAAAGAGCAGATTCTAGAAAGCTTAGAAATAAGTCAGTCTACCCTCAGTGAGGTTTAAAGAAAAAAAAAAGAAACCCTGAAGTAAACACCAAACCAAAAACCTGAGAAAACTTTCTTGGAATAGTCATCTCCAGTTCTGATGAACATCTTGTAGATGGGAGACGAGAACTGAGTTTGAGAAACTGAAGAGTGATTCAAGATTAAAATTGGGTAAATCCATCTGGTTCTGTGCTCACCCCAGCAGTCCTCCTGCGAGGTTCAGAAACACTGACCACTGGAGCTGCCTCTCCAGCAGCCTTACACGGCCTGTTCCAGCAACCCCCTTCCACATCCACGTGCCAACACCTATTCCACTTCAGCCTTTGTCTGTAATTGGGATCAGCTTTATATGAGTGCTGAAATAGTAATGAAAATACAAAAACAAGAGAAAACAGAACAGCAAAAATGCTGAAGACAAAATCATTTAATGCCATACAATAAACCTAAAAAAAAAAAAACTAAAAACTGCTATTATGTCTTTAAAAAGATAGAAGCCCAGGGAACTAAAGACCAGTATGTGGAGCTGGAATTTGTACCCAAAGCATGACCTATTCAATTTCAAGTGCTCCTTAAATATTGTTCTGCAGGAAAGTGAAGGAAAGCTCCACAATAAGAGAGAAGTTTAATCCTTACTGGATCTACACTTCTGAACTAATCATTACCTAGAGAAGTAGGCCAGCATTCATTTCTTGATCCAGCTTAAACTAATGGTCCACTGGATAGCCTTCAAGTTGACTAAAAATACATGTCAACTGATAAGAGCAGACAGTACTATCCCAAACTATGAGGGCTCAGCCTAGGAAATAAGCCTTACAATTTGCATTGCTGTGAGAGTATTTACATTCTTTCATTGATGTGACTGACAGGCTTTGGAAATTATTAGTACTAACAACACAGGTGTGCTTGACTTTTCTAGCACAGTAAATGCATTTCATATTTATGGAAATTATGGTTTCTTTTAGAAAAAGAGATGGTCAAGGATCGTGACCAATGCATTCTTATAAGTATCCACTGCCAGAAAACCTCAATTTTTTTTCTGATGCATTCAATTAGATAAATTAGATTTTAGACAATAACTGATGTTAGACAGTAAGTGGCATGAACCAAAATAGTTGAAATTGGCACAGATCAAATAAATCCTACAGAGAGAATATAGGACAAAGCAGCAATTTTTGTGAGTCTTCATCCCATTTAATGCTTTAGCTCAGTGATCAAGGGAGATTTGTTCCCTTTTTGACCACTCATGGAGAATGTCAAGAACCAGCACATTTGGTGTGCAGATGGTATCAGACCGCCATGGCTTCCAACTCTGATAAAAGATGCAGTGGAACACTGACTATTCCAGCTGAGAGCATCTTGTTTCCCTTTGGGTACCGCACATACATAATTTCAGCAGGCAACTAAACCCTTGCTTTTCTTGTGAAACCAACAGCAAATGGGACTGAGCTCAGCTCCTCTGAGTGCTTTTGGAGTGAAGGGCGAGAGATTGAAGGCTGAAAGCACCCCAGTGCAGTTCTGCTGAGATTTATGAAGATATCAACACCTCTTCAAAGACACAGCATCAACAGCTGAGCAATCTGAAAGATCAAGGGCCCAGGCTTATTCTAGTACATCAGAGATTATTGTTAATATCATAAATTTGGCTGATCAATTTAAAAAGGGACTGAAAGGGGCCAACTGAATTCCAAGTGGCACATAAGCCAGTCAATCAAGCCCTTGTGAAAATTCACCTAAAAATGGTAAGCAAGACGGTAACAGAAAAATTAGAAACAAGACACTTAACTGAGCACAGCCTAACTGTCATGCCTTGCAAAGATGCTTGTAATTCCAAAGAACAGCATTAAATTTTCCGCTCACTTCTCCTCTGGGAAAAAAAAAAAACGTACTAGCACAGAATGAACAGGGTGACTATTGTAGACCACAACGCGGATCTCCTCCAGCACCTAGGGTTCTCACGCAATAATACTACAGCAGTTGCAGTTCTTCAGAATAAGAAAAAAAAATTAGCTCTTATGTCTGTAGTAAAACTGGTACACGTTACTTCATCTGAAGTTTTCTGCTCCAAAGTAATTGTAAAGATGGTCACTGAAAATGTTTATTGATACTTTGAAAACAACTCTTCCAAACAAACTCTAAGCAGGGAAAGGAAAACTGAATTCCTACTGGAAAGGATAAACTTTTTTTTTATGCTTAATACCTATCCAATGAGTTAACTATTTGGATCAATTCATAGAGAGGAGGGATTAACATTCTTATTTCCCCTTGGCCATGTTACAGAAGATCAAGCGATAACTGCCCAATAGACTTTATACAAATAAAGGAAACTTCATTCAAGCATAAATATACAGAATTCACTACAACTGAAGGACATCAAACCAAAATGCTCAGGCTTTTAAAAGGAATGAGTAATTTCATGGCTCATACTAGTTAATGCAGCATAAAACAAGGGTAATGAAATCTCAGATTGGGAAGAACTGAGTTTATTCCCCTGGCATCAGCAGGAGTGCCTCCTTTATCCATATGTTCCACTGATTATTTGCATTTCTGTAATTTTAAAAACAGGGGCCCGATTTCTTGTGCAGTATCAGCATTGGTCAATGACTGAAGCAGACATCTGGAAAGCTGTCCAGTTTAGTAACTTATGTTCAATATAATGTCTGCTACAAAAACTTTTCTCTAAGTTATTTCTGGAACAAAGTGTGTCCTTTCTTTGGATGAGGTTAATGTGAGAAACAGATAAAGGTATTAAAAAATAAAGATTTGGCTTAATAGGGTCTGTCAGCTTCTCTCCCATGCATGCTCTGTCTTTCTTCCCTGCAGGCTAACAGTCTCCCCTTCTCATGCTCTTCCAGCCTCTCTACCTGTAGCATCACCTACTCTTCTGGCACCTGGGAAGGGAGAAACGTGAACAATATATTTTTAGCAATGCCACCTCTCTTCTTGCAGACTGAAAGCACCGAGTCTACAAAGTTGCTACTGCTTCTGTGCACCTTGTTTTTAATAGAAGATTTTGCTGTAGACAGGGAGGTGGAGAGCTGCTGCAAGCCCACGAGGAGAAACAGAGGAGAGGGAGGAAAAAAGGTACCACCAGATGAATTATGCCTGTACTTCCCTGCCCTCCCAATATTTACTGTTATAGACTAGGGAAGAAAGAGTGTGGGAGTGAGGACAACGAATTGAAGAAAAAGCATGGAGAAGCCTCTCGGTACCTTTCCTGCCCTACTGCACGTTGATCCACACAGGACTACGGTTTGCATTGCACTGCCGCCTTCTCCCACAGAGTAGTAGCATGAGCCACTCTGTTTTCAAAGTCAGCACGGAACAAGCCAGTTCATATTTTTGCTGTGAGAGAACGAAGTATCAGCAGCTATGTGAAAAGGGCTGATAGGAAGGCTTTGAGGTGACACTTGCTACAAAATTAATCAACAATCTTATGCCTATCATTCATTTCAATTGTGGCAGGTGACACCTCCTGCCAGAATTACAGAGTACATTTACAACAACAGTGTTGCTTAAAGGACACAATCAACTTAAGGCTTGTTTTGTTCTCTTATAGCCTGCCCAATTTCAAATTCAAAATTTAGGTAGTACATTGGATTTCAATTATCTAAAAAAAATTATCAGAGCAATCCCCTTTGGGCTGCTTTAGCACAGTTCAAAAGCCCAGAGCCCAGAAACCACAGCCAGCCACAGGGCAACTCACCCCACCCTCCCCTTCCTCCTCTTCCCACACAACTGACATTCCCATCTCCGGTGCTGCTGCCGCCCTCGAAACAATACAAGAAAGTGATGCCATTGTGTCCTCCTATGATGACAAGGATGGAAAATGACTGTGCATGAAATACAATGGGAAGGAATAGGAGAAGGGAGGGGGCAGTTTTGTATTTATTCCTACAGTTAATTGTTTTAGGTGCCATTTTTACTCTTGCTCTCCCTTCCTCTCTGCCCTCCCCAGCTAGGGAAGGGCTGTTTGGACACTGTCAGTTGGAAACATAACACACATCAGGCAGCGAATCGCCCTGTCAGAACTCCATCACAACGCTCTCCTCTTCCCCGCCAGTCCCCTCTCAGAATAATACACATGAGCAAACACATATACTCATTAAAAATGAGTTACAACTTGATGTAAATCATATCCAGATTGCAGTTTCTGAGATCAGAGGCAAGAATGAAATTACTTATGCCAAGACTCAAATAGTTCACAACTTACGTCCCCACATGAGGAACACTATTTTCAGATGGCACACTCCAGGCTTCATTTGAAGAAGATATAGTCATGATTAGTTTTTAATAAAGAACGAGCCATTCCAAGCCATCTCTTATTCAGCAGCACTTCTAAAAGCACTCGCACAATACTGTTGTGAAGAAAGAGTGAAAGGCGTTTTCTGTTTTCATTTTTACATTATTTCATGAGCATACAAAGGACAATATGTGATGACAACTAAAGAGTTATTCTCTACTTTATTGCAGGAACACATTTTAAAATTAAAAACCATGAACAAATCTACAGAATAATTCAGTTTTCATATCAAACAGCTGCAGACCCTGTAACTGAAATAGTGTGTCTAAGGTTATAAATGAAAACTGTTCAGTATCATTCTTTGAGTGACAGATTAAATTCCTAATCCAGTTATGGTAATGGCCACATTTGTAGTTTAACATAAATTAAGAGCTTAATTATATTTGTGACTATTTTAAACAAAATAACAAATTCCTTTGTACCTGTGAACGTAATTTATAGCAAAGCCACGTTCATTCTCCAAAACAATCTATTTTACACTGCAGCACAACACTGCTCTAATGGTATAATGTAATTCTTGTTGTAGAATGTGGAAAGAGTAGATTCACTGGTAGCACAGAGGTTTTGAAGATAAATGAAGATGCTATTCATTCAGGGGTAATTTCATCTTAGAACTATATGAAAGATGTTTCACTCACAAACAGTACCTGTATGGCTTGGGATTTAAGCATGTTTTCAGCTACAACGCAATGCTGCTAGATTGATTATGTTGATACTGCACTTCTCATCATGAAGAATCCCAGTTTTTATTCTCTTTAAAAAAGAGATTGTCAGATTTTCATTTCAGTACTAAGCCTTTGTTCAAGCCTTAGCAACAAGTTCAAATTTCTGCTAATGTTTTGTTTAGAGAAAAACCAAACCACAATTCATACACACACACCCCCCGCTAAAAAGGAAAAAAAAAAAAAAACAACCAAAAAACAACACAAATCTGTCGAGGGCAATTAATCATGCATGATTTACACATTTATTTGATTACTTGTTGAAGTAAATAAGCAGTTGGTCTGTGTAACACAATTTTAAATTGCCCAAACATCCTTCTGTCATTCAGGACTAAGAACAGACAATTCTAAATGCACTTTCCTGGAATGTATTAAGACCATTTACAAGGACATCAATTGCATAAGCAATTAATACATATCTTAACATAATGAGCTGCAGGCTCTATAACCTCAGGATAGCTATGAGAATTTCCACAATCCTGAACATTTTAGACAGCCTTTTAAGCAAGAATCTGAGACTACCTGCATAAAGATTTCAGAAGAACCTGTAATAACAGAGGCAGCCTCAACATCCACATTCTTCCTCCCTACAAGTTGGAACAGTGCACAGAGATGCTCCGCTCTGTCATTTGAGGCAAGAGGCCTGGCACAGCACAGCTGTATTAACCCCCTCCCTCCTATTCAGCACACTACGTCCACCCAGGCACTAAACAAAAAGGCTTTACCTGCACCGAGCATCAGTAGGGACACAGGGCCTGGACAGGCTCTCTGCTTCAGACTGAAATATAGTCTCCTGTGGTAATTCAGTTTTAATCCATTTAAAACACTATTTTTCCCTCCTTGAAGTTGTGGAGTTGTTTTGTTATTGAAATATAGTTGTGTATTCGCTTCTGGTTTCTGGTGGCTTTTTTTACTATGGTAAGTCTGATAAGCAGGAACACTATATAATGGAAGCTGTACAATAGGTAAGCGGAGAATGGTTTTAACCATGAGTCATGTTACCCAGGAGGTGCATGTGTCTTCACTAACTTCAACCGGAACAGGGCTGAACATCTCACAAGAAGAACAGAGCCTTCATTCTACATACAACATTTTCTTTCCTGTAGCTAGATAATCATTACTGGTTAGTCTTTTCCCTTGATTTTAATTCCTTTGCACTGAAAATAAAACTTCATTCAATATCAAGATTTTGCAGCTGAAGATCAAATGGGCTTCACTTTCAACAGGACTGTATAATACACTACTTCAAGTTAACAAACAAGGAGTGCAAACACCAAGATGTACCAGAGATAATGCACTAGCTCATTTGAAGTTATGTTGCATTTTCAGCAAATATAAAGAATCTGAACCTAGTAAAAGACAAAGGAATTGTTAATTTAGTCTGTTTCCAAGAACAGTGGGCAGAAGAGGAAATAAAAAACAAACAACAACAACAAAAACCTACCAGAATCAGCAGAGAGGTCCCACAAGATGAGGGATTTTTTTTTTGGTTGGTTGGGTTGGATTTTAACTATTGAAGGCACCAGCACAGTTACTTAGCAATTCCCAGAAGACTCTGTCCTGCACTCTCTTATCTGACATGCAGCTATAGTCAGGAGTCTTGATTTCATTGCACAATGAGAAGTCATAAGTCCAATGATTATTAAAACAGCAAGACTCAACCAACTTCCTATGTTCAATCCGCAGCCCTCACTACTCATTAATTCAAATAAAATGCCTGCAACAGTCTGTTACACCTACATTGAGAGTAACCTGCTTTGCTGTCTGCTTGATCTGCTCTGTTGACAAGAGGCACATGAAATGCCATCTGTGTTGCAGGGTTGTGAATTTTAAAACAGTCAACTTTTACTCTCACTAATTACTATGGCATTGGATTTTATTCTTTATTTCACATGTAGCTACCTGCATACATGTCCTCTGAGAGCTACCCCAGAGCACCGTTATGAAGAGGTGCTGTAAGGAGATTTTGAGAAAGATCTCAAAGACCAGTTGCAGCACATTTAGAATCTTGTTGTGAACCATGTTTCTTAAAGTTTTGATGGCAGCTGACTCCACATGCTCTTTTGATCAGAGGGACTCAAAATTCTGATGTGTTTTCACCACATGGAAGTTCAACAAGCCACGAACAAGCTATGTATCTGCTCTGGTAATACTCATGTGCCCCAAATCAGTAACAGGGGGAAAAGGAATGGCAATAGTGGGGAAAAAAGTTCCAGGTAGCAGCTCCTATTTCTCCTCCTATGCCCCATTTCCTATTTCTTCCTCAGGAAAAGAATGCCGCCCCCTCCCCCCCCCCCCCCAAAAAAAAAAACACCAGCAAAAAGATATCCAGTAAAAAGATAAACAGGCTCTCATCAGAATAAAAAGTAATTTCTAAAACAAAGGAACTCGCCAATTTCCTTATGCAAAACACACGAGTATATTTAAAGCTTTCGGATCACTAAGCTAGTAATAGATACCTACAGACCCTAGTATCATTTCAAAATGGATCAAAGACACCAAGGATAGCTATTCTTTCGCAGTCACAACCATGTTACACAGTTTCTTCAAAATAGATATGATTTCCCAATACAAAATTGTTCTATAAAGTTTAAGATCAGATATCTACCAGAGCCATATTTATAGTCATGGCTACTATCAGCTGTCCAGCTAGAGAATATTGAAGAAAAACAAGCATTTTTAATATATTATAGTTAATTTATCATCTAAGTGACATGTGTAGGATAACAATGGACTGGAAACAGTAAAGCAAAATGATGCATTAGAAAAGGAAATATTAGGGTTATGTTGTTGTTTCTTTTCTTTCTGTTTTAAATACAAGCCACACCTATAAGTATTGTTAGATGGTAAGAAAATTCATGAGAACCACAAAAAATACAGTTGCTGGAGTAAAAAGGAACACCAAGATCAAGTGAGCAACAAAAACACTTATTTGCATTACTGTGAGGCACAATATAAAATATACTGCACAAACAAATAAATACTGCCTTATTTATCTGGTGTATCAAAGATGACTCATCTTTCCAGCAAAGGATAAAGGTACCTTCTTGCTGTGATAGAATGTACTCTTAGAGGTATTTCTTAGATTGCCAGACTGGGAGGAAAAAAGTTAGAGATCCTGGAAGTACTTACCGTGATCAAATGATCCTAACCTTTTTACCGGTAATGTCAGTTACAGTCTCCAAGTGTCCCACTTTGGCTAAATGAGATGTGACCTTTCTGGACAGCCCTCAAAGGCTGCTTGCTCTAGCTGCTCCGAGCTAGACCACACACAAAAAGCAAGAAGCAGGGGAACAGTGCAACTCCCTACTACGCAAAGCAGCAGCAAAGTTTCTCAGAAGAACAGGAACCTTATAGACATCCTGCTCACCACCACTCTGACAGCCAGGCCCTCTCTACTAATGGGGAAAACATCCCCTCGAGATTTGGGGTTACTAAACTTAACAGGTTAATGGAGTTTACACGGACTTCGCAACCACAGAGGTGCTTTTAAGTCAATTAGAGATGCAAGTTTGTCAATTATATGGACTATTTCTAAAAACCGCATTGGATCTCAACTCTGTATACATGATGAAATTGAGAAAACCTACCAGAGACATATAGAGATTTGATGCCCACAGCATCAAGCAAATATGCCTCGAGTTTGGGGCAGTATTAGCTTTGAGAATTAAATAACCAGCAAGCATCATGCAAGATGTTACAAGACAAACTAGCATACCAAGTGACAAAAGATGGGAACTGTGCACAGTTCCCAGAGTAGGTAGAGAAGCAGATACTGTACAAACACAGACCAATATAAATACGAGTACAAGTAGCGGCACTCTATACAGGACTCTCAAAATCCTCATGTCCTTTAGACTCTGGCACTTCAATGACAATGTAAAGCACATCAGATGCAGGAAATAAGTCATTGATTTTGACAGAAATAATTCTTAAATTATTCATTTAGCTAAATACAGTTACTTTAGCTAGGTAATAATTCAAACAATATAATGGAATTAACATCTTTAGTTTAGAAAAGATGACATTTTACCTGAACAGCAAGGGAAGCTGCATTATCAGAAAGCAAAATTTGTTCCTCTGTTGAAAGAAAAAACCAAAAAACACAATTACAAAAAACAGTGCCCATTTAGCTACTGACCTGTAACTGTAAGCCATTCTGGGTTGCATTTCTTACGCATAAAACAAGGAGCACATATATAATTATTATGCAGTTGAACTAGAAAACCTGTGATATGAATATTAAAAAAAGAAAGAAAAAAAAAAAAAGAATACCAGGAATATTTCTCCTGCAAATGCAATTGCATTTATCATACATTACCACAAATGTACAATAAAAAATGCTCACAACTAAAAACCAAATGCTTGAGTTTTATGCCAATTACTCTTCTTCTAATCAAAGTTAAATAAAACCGCATCTTCATAACTCCTCTGGCTAAAAAGTAGAAGCATTCAGAAACCTATAAAAGCAGCTTGCAGTTAATATTGCACACTGTGTCTAGGTCTGTCACACAAAAGAAAGATGACAAGTTCACTGCAATAAAAATTCCATGCTTAGAAGACTAGGGCTGCTACCTATTAGTCTTCATTACTTTGCAGTCTTCTGACAACTGTAGCAGGCTGCTGAGCTCCAAATGGGGGCCATAATGTGATCTGATGATATATGAAGAGCTGCTAAAGGGAGCCTGAACCATCCTAGCCTATACATTTTAACAGTTCCTTTTTACTGAGAGCCCACTTTACCACAAGACTTCAAAAATCTGCTGCCTCAGCTATTGGTGCAGTAAATCTGCCAACTATGCCTGCAACCACATCATTTTACACTGCCTACAGCAGCCAATATAATGAGTCAATAATAAACCAAGGACCTTATAGGCCATGAATAGCTGGTTTATATTGGCAGATGCAAGCGTAGCTAAAACCTCTGACCAGACAAACAACACAAAGGACTCTTTTAACAGTTTCTGTGCTTCCTTGCAGTTAATTATCTTAGTGCATATTTAATGTGTTTCTAAAAATAAAGTAATTATTAATTGCAAAAACCAGTGTACCCACCTTTCAGTTGCTGATACAATGCAGCATTTTCAGGCCAAGGTTCTGCGGCTGTGGAAAGAAGAGGAATTAATTAACTAAGCCAAACAACAATGTGCTTGCAGATGCTAACTGAACATGAACATTACCTAGAGCAGGAACTCAAACTGCAAAGATGCTGATGCAAGGTTTAACCTGCCCTAAAAACGTCCCACTGTCATTCTCTTCTCCTGTAGTTCCCTCCCGCTCACAGAGGGACAACACAGAGCAGAAACTAAGCCCCAAAATTTAATGTTGCAAGAAAAGCTAAAATTCAAGCTATGTTACAGAATGGCCTTGTAATTCTCAAGCAGCTAAAGCAGCTGTTTTCCCTCCACCATAAAGACATCCTTGCGCACATTCCCATCACAATTCTGGCCACTCTCAAGAGCAAGTATTTATTAAGGTACTAAACAAAGAATTCTGGAAAGAACACAAAAAGACACAGAGGAGAGAGGCACAAACCTCCAAACCAAGTGTGAAGAATGCTTTGGGGAAATGGAAAAGCTTTCTGCCTTTTAAAGTTGTGTCCTCACTGGTCCTATATAATACCCACAAAGCCAGGTGCTCGGGCACGTCAGAAACCTACCCCCCAGGATGACTGGGACTACCTATTGCTTTAAATTATGTACTGGTCAACCCTAAAATGGGAATGTCAATATGCATTTAAAAAACTGCATCATCAGTTGTTCAAAACAGTTGAACAGTTGTTAAAAAAAAAAAGGGCAAGGAAATAAAAGACAATCACATCTTCCAGTTGAGAACCATTGCACTTCATCAATCATACACCACTTGAATTTATGCGAAGGCAAAAATAATAATCAGTACTGATTTACTGTTAACAGTAGCATTAAGATAACAGGTCATCATTGTTTTGTCTCCATTACATTCCTTGTTAATGTCCGATTAAAAATCTATTTTAAATACCAACTCAAACTTTGCATTCTACCCAAACTAACTATTTGTAAACAAAATCAATGCTCTAATCACATAAATTACTTCTTTTAAAGCACTAATGTCTATAAATAACTATGTGTGGTTCAAACAGAAATATACTGCTGGCTTCGGTAAGGTCATTCTTTGTGTCTTTGCATTCAGAACTCAAAGAAAAAAAAAATGCACAATTTTCTAACTATCATTCTTTTTGGATACTCGTGAAGTATTAACTTTTATGGAAGTCACATAGAACTGTAAAGCTTACAACACTGTACACAGTTTTGCAAAGGTCACTGCCTCTAACATTAAGGCACAGAGCCTATCAAAGCTATACTAGTATGGGCATGAGAAAGCAACTAATCACATTTAAGTGTCATGAAAAAATGTTTTATGTTTTATTGTAGCAGTTATTGGTTTTACACCCCTCCATTAAAGTTTTGCCCTGGAGTAAAAATTCTTGAGGTGGAAGTACATTTACTTCTTTAAATAAAAAGAGACTAAGATAGTGTCTGCGGTACTACAGCCTTAACTGTTTAAAATAATTTATATAACATACATTTCTTCAGGTCCACTGAAGTCTTGCAAGAGCAAATGGAATGAGGAAATTAAGAATGTTATTACTATACTTTAGCAAACTTATCAGTGCCGGACTCTGAGATACTTACAGAAGTAACTAAGTCGCGAAGGTACATTGGTCTCGTAAATACTCCAGCCAACCAGTGAAAACAGCCTTTTTACATGCCCAAAATGGTACGGAAAACTTCAAATTGCATGGGCCCATTTTTGCCTGACCCTCTTCAGACTGAAATGTCAGATTTACATCTAATTCTTGGATTCTGGCCCAAACTGGAAGTGGCCTATTTTTACACAAGCACATGGCTGAAATATTTCAGGCACACAAAAATCAAGTGAACTTTTCATTTTCCAACAAAAGAGCTAGGTATATTTCAAGAAATTCAAACACCTGTTCCAGTCTGATCTTGGCACTAAGCTATATGCAGCTGTGGAGAGAGAGAGAGAGAGAGAGAGAGAGATAACAGCTTCTTGGCACACAGAATCCAAGTCTACGCCACTAAGGCATGCCATATCCATACTATAAAATAAAACACAAGTAGAATATGTTTTGTAACTTATTTGCCCTTATCGGCTTAAATTTTCCATCCACATTCTACTGATCACATACAGATTTTTGTGAATTGTATCTGCTGACCCTAATTTCGTTAGTTATGAAGTCTTTATCCCACAGTCTTAGTACACAGAAGCACACACCCAACTTCAGGGAAGGAAAGGACAAGGGTAGTATAAAATCTTTGCATTCACTCATTCACAGTTTAGTTGTGTACTAATATATGTCTTTTCACAAGTAAATTAAACAAGGACAAACAGCCACAGGAAAATCTCAGACTTCGTTATTAGTACACCTTAAACTCCAAATTTCAGCAGTTCTAAGAAAATGGATGAATAATACCCCCTGCATTTGGCACCTGATAGTCTCCAGAAGGAGGTCACAATTCTGACCGTGTTTGGACGAAGTGGACATGTGCTCACAAGTCTTGAACCAAGGCCTTCAGTTCTTTGTACGTAGACCAGATAAAAGATAATTGATTTTGCTATCACTGTACAGACTGGATTTTAAAACAATCAACTTCACATGAAGATTCACCTATTGTTACTCATATTCTATAAAAAATATTCTGCAGCATGCATTCAGAATTGCATGCAGCAGATCATGTTCAACAATACTGGAGGTACATGCACAAAGCCTGTGCAATCCTCTGGAAATCAAAGAATTAAATACCCACTCACTATCGGTCCCGTATCTTCCAATTTCTACTCATTCTCTCTCTTCCAAGATGTTTAGAGTATGAAATATTTTTTTCTGATGGAGCAAGAAGTTTAAATACACACTGCTATATAAGATGTCCAGGTTCGGAAGGTGCAAGCTAACTTCAAATATCAGCTCCCAAGCCGCCTTTGATTAGTTTTAAGGTGAAAACATGCAACTAAGGGAGACCAGAACACCTTTGGGGGAAGAGAGGAGGAGGAATTGCTGAAGAGATTTCACATGCCTCCACAAGAGGAGAAAGTGCGTAACATCTTTAATGCATGGCAATGACTCTTGCCTTATGAATGTAGGTGAAGACATAATTTGTAGCATAATAGGCACTAATATTACACGCTGCTTCAGTTCTGTCATATTTCCAATCCATCAAGTTGATTAATGCTATAATAACTCCTCACAAACTTATCATTTGTGCACTAATGAAGTCAAATCCAGTTTATCCTTCGGCAACTATAATCTTCTGGTCTGTAAATGTTCGTTTCCCTGTTAACCACGGCTACTGTGGTGCTAGGTATATAAAGAGAAAATTAACAAATGTGATGTCAATTCAGTTTCAGAAGCTTTCAACACAGAATCACATTTATGTGGTTAGATCCTAGCAACAGACATTTTTATCATTAGCTGCTCACAGGATGAAATAACTGCCTGGAAGTATGCCTTACAGGAATAGCTTCTCTACATATCTTAAGAATAAGGAACTATTTGGTTCTTCCTTCTGCCTCCATAATCAGAGGAATTACTATTGTGTGGTTTTCAATGGGTCTGTCTCTCAGGCTTGCAGTCTTTAGTAAAAGTTGTTTTCCCACCTCAGTGAAACTTTTCCCATGCTTAACGAATTCAAATATTTAGTCTTTCATGTGGATTGTCTGCTGTTTGTTCAGGACAAGCAAACCTCCTACTGTTGTCTTTCCCTACTTCTCCTCTACCACACTGCTTGTTTTACGGCCAGTTATAAGAAACAACCATCTGCGGGATCAGTCCTCCCTGTTAAATTTGTCTGAAATGAACTTCGAGTTCAAAAGTTACTGGGAAGTGAGAATTAAAGGGAGACGGACACAAAAAGCATCACTGCATAAGCCTTGCTATCCTAGGAGCTGAGAATTCAGCAGATGCAGCATCACAACAACCGGCAAGTAGACCACCTACATAAAAATCTTCTTTGGTTTTGTGGATGAATAAAAATACATGAAAATTTCACTAAGCTCAACATGTTTGTTAGTCAAAGTGTTTTACTTATTAACAGTTTAGCATAGAAAATGCAGATTTCAAAGTGTTAACAGGGTTCTTAGGTGTCAAATTAGACTTTCAGAAGAAAATTCTGTGAACTGGTGCATTGTATGTTCCCAGTGGAGTTTTAATTACTCAGGTTTGTAACTATCTATTAAAACAGATTCCTCGACTCCTCACCTGTCATGTCAGAGAATGACTTAGAAAATACATCCTTTCTGCTCTTACAAAAAAACTTCCAAAACACACAATGAATAACAAGAGTCACATCAAATTCTTTGCCACTAAAAACGTATTGCATTAGGTGCATTTTTCAGATTTTGTGGTGAAATGTTTTATGTGAGCAACATGAAGGCCAAAGACAGATATTCAAATAGCATTTTGATTTCAACATTTCCAGCTGTTTCAGACTGTCATTTCAATAATAAGACTTTATCCACCCAAATACTTTTGGGACAGCAAGAGAGAAGAATGCACATATGCTGTAAGAAGAGATACTCAAGAGCACTGGACCCCACTATCAGCAGGAGATCAGCAGATCACCTGAGGCCTACGCACATTTCCGCTCCAACTAATGCTCTCAAAACAGGATATACTATACTTGCACAGACATGAACTTTAATTCAAAAAATGAGAGGCTACAGTAACATTCCCCCAGTGAAGCCTGTGCAAGAGGAAGCACCACATTCCCAAGATGCTCTACAGTGCCTCAGCCCCATCAATTCTTTGTCCAAGCTGTTCAGTCTCTTTATGAGTGTACAAAACTCGGTTTCAACTCCTACACTCTGAATTACTAGAAAACTATTCATCCTGTGTCAGTGCTGCCTGGATGAACGGAGGAAACAGACATTTTCATCCACCTTCCCCAAGCAGCTTCATGACGATGAAAGAGATGTAATGAAATAAATGGTTTACAGTTATGCCTTTAATCCTGTTACTTAAAAAAATAAGACTCTGACTGTGAAAATGAGAAGACACCAAATACTTTGCATGTTAAATTGTGGAATACGCTAAACAACAATTTAGCTATTTCAGCAGTCTAGTATGAATAGCCAGTTCCAAGCAGTATGAATAGCCAGTTCCAAGCAGTAGGGTATGTGGTATGGTTTGCCCTGCTAGTCTGCCACTCATTTAGCACACTTGTCAAGCTGCAGCATTCTTGAATATCAGCCACAGACAAATGCCAGAGACCCTGGATCCAGGCATCAAGATGTTCCCTCCTGCACAGGAAATGAAGTTATCAACGGGTTAAAAGTTTTTGTAGGAGAACACTCAACTTGAAATTAGGTTGTTCCCAGCTCTTAGCAATACCGTAGAATTTCGGTGGGGCAAGAACATTTTTGGAAAGCAATGCAGATAGAAATCATGTTCAGTTATAAAACTTGCCTATGCCTAATAGAATCAAGGCTAAAGAATTAACACCAAATGTTACTATCCTGTTGATTATTTCTCACGTACTGAAACTATACAGGGAGAAGTAAATCGAGACAATCTCTGTCCCAAATCTCCTATAAACTAAGATGTACTGAATTCTCAGTATGCCAGCAATTTATGCTTTGATATCTTCTTTCTGCTTCTGTAAATGAAGTATTCCGTCGACTAACAATCTCTTCCATGCAGTTCACTGTGTGCTGTTGTGTAGGTGAGGTTAGGACCTGGCCCGGGAACATTTGATCTTCTCAGACAGAGCAATTTCCTGAAATGTTAAGAAGTTGTTTCTGGATCTTATAGAAATAAAGACTACTGCTTGTCTAAAGTCACCACATTTGCATGGATCAGTTTCCTTTCTGTTATATTCTTCTTAAACACTTTGATATTAAACTTGCATAAAAAGGAGAAAAGCTAAAACATCTGTATTTACCAGTTTGGTTCACATGGCATTAAAGGCCTGTTAAAACAACCAAGAGGCAAGATATCTTCTATTAAAAACAAAAAAAAAGTTGGCATTAATTTGAATCACTGTATTGCAATATTACAGCTGGAGAGATTAACTTAACACATTACTTCCACAGTTTCCTCCAGCCTCTCCCTAGGTACAAATTTGATTAAATTATAATGAGATACCTTAAAACTGTTTTCTCACAAGAGTAAACACTAAAAAGAAATTTAGTCTTACATCTGGGCAACATCCACATCCAACATTAACTTACAAGTCTCCAAACATTACGCAGCAAACACCATAACAATCAGCAGGAAAATAGTTACCCTTTTTGGTTTCCCAAAACTGGTGCTATGGGGGGACCTGCTGCTCACTATGTTCTAGATGTAGTAACCCAAAGAAAACCACACAGAAAGCTATCCCACAGACTCCAGAAGGAAAGAGGACTATTAGCCGCTTGATGTTAAGATGGATAAAAAAGAAGCAGATGATCACTTCATTCTCTTTTCTTAATATAAATCGGTCATATTTTCAAGTAGCAATACATTGTTTAAAAAGAAAATTCCAGGAATTTATGTGTTTCTATATCCTTATTGCAGAAAATAAGTGGAGGGCTATATTTTGATTAATTCAGTGAAGCTGCAGCCACTTTGGAACCAAAGCAGTTAAAAATATACATCTCTTACATTAACAGTGATCAATAAAGGAAGTACGAGAAAGCTGTGAATTAGCTGCCTTAAGACCCACCAGTTCAACCCACCCACACTGACTACAGATCAATTTCATGTAATTGTCCTGATCCTGTAAACTAACAAGGGCCAAGAAAAAATGAAAGCCTCAGCAACTCCCTGGCTCTGCTGACAAAGGACCAAAAAGTGTTTCATAGTGCCCTGCCAAATGAAAACCGACTTTCACACAAGTTAAACAGTATGCATTAAATCATGTATCAAATAATTACATCATTTGCTTAAATCCCAGGCCTCCTTCGTAGAGATATTACAATTCAGATAAATCATGACTGTTCAGTAATTATTGATCAAGCAGACTGTCAACGTAAAGACTCAATCTCAGCAGCAATTCTCAAACTTGAGTTTCCTGTGGCTGCACCACTAGAAGAGTCAGCGTGTAACTTTACCACAGCAGCCATTTAGCATGACACAATCTGCTTCTTCACCCTCCAAGAAAGCTATTAATTGCATGTATTTAAGCATTAGTCCAATTCTTTTACCATCTTTGAGTTGACTTTCCAGAGCGTACACATCTGCAGTTCAACCCTCCAGGGTGCTCAGTGCTCTCACTGATAGGGGAGGCCACAGGAGGGAGATCACTCAGCATCCCCGCACTTGCAGAATCACGCCTCTCATCAGGAGAGGAGGCCAAAAAATCTCAACAAAATCAAATCCATAAATAAAAGTTGTTCCTAAAACAACATCTGGATTTCTTCAGAAAAATCAGAGAGTGTGCCAGCTAAATGATCTCAAAAGATTTATTTATAAAGTCCTGACAAGCTGGAGCTATCTTACTTATTCCTGATATTCAGCATAAATGCTCCATCTTGGAGAAGCTCTGTAATTATTAATTATAGCCTTTTACAGATCTCTAAATCACTCCCTTTCTTTTGCACTACTGAAGTCCCTTGCCCTGCTTTGGCCCTGACTCAAAAAGTGAAACTTCAAGCACAGGAGCTGTGAAGAGTAGGACAGTGGAGATATGATAGTCATGAATGCATTAAGTGCCTTACTGGACTGGGACGTTTCTTAGCCATGTTATCTACATTTGTATACTTTAAATCAGTCCTTTGAAAGCTCTCTTAGACTGAGATCCCCTCTTCTCTGTGGCAGTCTGAACTCCTCCTCCCCTAAGGATGTTTGGCAGGCAATCTGAACACCACTTCTGCAAAGTGCCCCAAGGAGCTCCCTGCTTTCTCGTCCACAGCACCCTCACTCTGATCCACAACAGAGATCCTACACATCTGTCCTGCCAGACAGGACCTCCATATGCCACAGCTGCTCCAAAAGCTGCTCCCCACACACACAATTCCTGCTCACTCAGCCCTGGCCCCTCTGGCCTTTCATTAAGGCTCCCCTTCATTCTCTCTTTCCTGTCTTGCCCACAGCCCTGAGCACAGCAGTATCAGGAGATACACAGTGATGACAACAGAGACTCTCTGTGGAAGAGTCTTGCAAAGGGGCAGGATCTGAGATGTCTAGGCAGGAGAGCTCTGCAGGGTAGAAATGCAAACAGCACTGGTGCAGAGAGCCAGCCAAGCACTGCCACTAGCAAGGGGGAAGATGCTGCTTTAGGGCTCACAGTCTTTAAGTTAGCCCAAAACATACAATGGTATTTGCAATAGCACCTCTCAGGCTCTTCTTCACCTGTGGCAAACACTGCAGACTCCCTACTTCAAAATCTGAACACATTTATCCTGTTCTCTTAATCATACCCTCACAGTCTTCCTCATTTCTTTTCCAAGGCTTTCAGTGAACACACTCCAATACATCCAGAGTTTCTCCAATATGGCATTCAAATGGAAAAAAAAAAAAATAAAACCACACATGCAGATGGACTTTGAAATCCTTGCTAGGGATGCAAGCATTACATTGGCTTCAATTTCATTATACAACAGCTAGAAGGCAGAACTGTTAAAAACTCCCACCTCTCAGCATTTTTACTTTCCAATTCAGTACACACATGCCAGTTTTTTGGTTGGGCTTTTTCACCGCAAATGAGACTGGTATCAATTTTTCCTGTATTCTTTGCAGCACCATTGTAATTTTTGCCTTTGATGTTTCCAATTCTTCCTACACATTTCATAGGTTTTCCTACTACACGTAACTTCTTCCAGTTTGTATTAAAACATCCACGTTCACATGACATCTATGTCGTCTTCTTAATAACTAAAGACCAGAATTTAAAAATAATAATAATAAAAATTTCAGAACCTGGTGTGGACTTTCACCCTGTCCTCCCCATAGCTTGCATGCAGCTGCAGCTTCTCACTCGCTTTCAGAAAAGACAGCTGAAAACGCCCAGCAACGCAGCAACATGCGATGCCTGTCCAACTAGAGCAAAGAAGGACAGCAACCAAGCTCTTTCATTCATTCTTGTTTTGAAAAGGAAGTGGCTCATAGGGTCCAAACCTACAGGAAGAGACCAGGTTAGGGCCTAGGGACAGTCAGAGAACAAAGCATTCAAGGACCAGAGAGAAAAAAGGAGTCAGAAAGAGGAGAAAAATCTGGTTCCTCTCCAAAGTTGTTCTTCTATGACCTCTTGGGAGCTGAACAGTTCGGCTTCTGAACAGCACTCATATCCCAATCATTCTACAACTGATGAAAGCTCACTTGCTAATAAAACTGGACAATATCAAAATACATGTTACTTTTTGTTTACTAATTTTGTTACTGTTATTTCTAGGGCAATCTCATTTCTGGCATGAGAAAAGAAGATACTACTTTAGCAGAAAACATGTAACAACAAAATGCTGATTAGAGAAAGACTGCTTAGTCTTAATGGAGCCAGAAACAACTATAGAAGCATACTCTATTATAAACTGTAATTATATTGCTTCTTAAAAAACAAGAAATAACAATATCTCGAAATGAAATATGTGCTATACTATAATAATTGTGAAAGAAAGTAATTTTTCCCCTGACCTAAAAAAAGATTAGATAGGCAATCCACTCAAAGGAATGGTTCAAATCAAGTCATAAAACATATGTGTCTGAGCACAAATTGGCAAGAGCAGTGTAAGAGACTGGTTTATTGAAACTGAACAAGAGTTAAAGGGATTCCTTTTAGTTTGATTACCCAAATAAAAAAGCACATGTAAAAGAACACTCTAAGATAAAATCATACAGCCTAACAAATTTGGTATTTTCAAATCACATCTTTTTTACTACAAGCACCTCTGCAGCAGGCTTAAACAATCTGTGCTGCAGACAACCTATTATTAAGCAAGAATAACTATTTATTTCACCTTACATGTGCAGGAAATGTTAACATTTACCTATGCACATTTTGATGCACAAAATGCATACTCAGTTTAAGTTTTATGTCTTTATGTGCAGGAACAATTTAGGTGGTCAGGTTTCATTCCCTATGTATTTGTTCTCAGCCAAACTGCAGCTTGTCTCAATACGTAAAACACGCACGTCAGATTTATTTTTGCTCTGGTGCGTCACATTGGAGGTAGACTCACAAAGAATGTAAAATATCTAAAGGCAAAAGGACATCTGTTTTTCAAACTGCATTCATTTCCCTTAGTATTAAAACTAGCCTAAGACCCTTGGACATAACTCAATGGCAATAAACAGAAGTAATTTTCCAGAGATCAAAGGACAAACAAGGATACTGTTTTCTCTCTTTTGATCACTGATCTAAAACTAATGTTTGGGGGGGGGGGGGAAGCAAAGCATATTGAGTAATTTAGTGATCAATTAAACATCTTTTCAACAATCTTTTATAGATGATTTGAGCAGTCAGCTTCTCAAAACTACTAGAGTTAAAAAGATTAATGTTCTGGACCACTTGAAAGCTGGCACTCTAATTCTTCTTATAGTATAAACACTCATTTCCTATCCTGTTAATATGTGATTGATGCTGAGCTACTCTAAACAAATTCTCTACCATATTATCCAATTAATATTTTCTACAGTTCAGAAATAGATGATTTAAAATGTGACATAACATGCTCGCAATTCATGAAGCTATGGAAATATTTATTATTCCCTGAGACACGGCATCAACCTCTTTATATTTCTGAATAAGCAAACAGTTGAATGGCACTAAAGTAAGTGTTTTACTCCACGTTAAGTGATTTAGTCACCGTTTTGTATTTAATCATTAACGCATTACAGCAGCAGGCTATACTGAGCATGTGCAGGTGAATGCATGTTGCACAGAGAGGGTGCTGAATTACTGCAGCAGTGCAAGCAGGCTGGGCAACTGATGGTCACAGAACAGCTGAGGTTGGAAGGCACTTCTGGAGGTCCAGGGTCAGCTGCAGCAGGTTGCCCAGGGCCATCTCCAGTTCGGTGCTGAGCATCTCCAAGGATGGAGACTCCACAACTGCTCTGAGCAACCTGCTCCAATGTTAAACCATCCTCACAGTAAAAAAAGTTTTTCTTATGTTCAGATGGTATTTTCTGTGTTTCAGTTTGTGCTGAGACAGTGAATAGGCATGTCAGAAGTGAATGCATAAGGTGCAGGAAAGATGAAGATAGGTAGTACTTAAAAAAAATTTCTAATACATACACAAGCAAGTCAGCGTGTAAAAGAAAGTTATGATCCTCCTCTCTACTAAAACCCTCCTCTCAGCTTTTAAAACATTTCTAGAAAACAAACTATGCTGGGATGATTGTCTTTAAACACCTGCACGCAAAGACCCATGCTTTATAGTTGTTACATGTTAGAGCAGTGGTAGTTCATTGCAACTGCCATGACCAAGTGACAGTCTTCATGAACAGGACCCTCGATAACAAGCCAATCAAATTTCATTTTTATGGACATGGAAAAAATTCTCAATCATTCTTGCATTTCCATCCATACATAACAGGAAGGCAGTATTCACAACCACAGATAGGGGGATAAGACACTATTAAAACAAGTGTCATTGTTAAGTTGTATTTTTTCCTTGCAGATACACCATTTTTCTTCCTCACAAATATTCTTACATTTGCAGGACATTTATAACTTCTTGGTATCAGAATTAAATATTCTCTGTGTCTATGCAATGTCCCAGGAAATCCAGAAGTGTGGTGGGTATTGGCCAAGATCCCAGATAACTCCCCCCCTCCCCCCCCCCCCGAAAAATCTTCCATATGAACAAATTGAGTGATTTTGCCATTCATTTACTTTCAGTCTGGGACTGGTACATCATACAGACAAGCTAGAAAGGCCACAACCCACTGGCAAAGGTATTTTTTATTTTCGAGGCAGATAACTGCTTTTGACACTGACTCGCTTTTGGAAAAGCAAAGGCAATGTCATAATTTTGTTTTAAAGAATGATTCAGTGGACAGGTCTGCAAGAAGGATTTGTACTGTACCTTGAGTCACAGTAAGTGGCTGCATATCCAGCAGAAGTACAAGATTAATAAAATAAGCACCAACCATTTCTGCTGTGCAAAAACAGAGGAGCATTGCCAGTATTTTTCTATTAGATACCTACATATTACTTTACCTATAAAAAGAAAATGAGCATCACTTAACCTGTGACTGACAGGTAAAAGATGAGGTGCTACTGTTTTAAGCTTATTAAATTGTAGGAGGGTCCAGAGGTACTTGAGCAGCTCTGATGCCCTCAAAGCACCACCTTAATAGTACAATTGTTAACACAAGAGTCTGAGACTAGTATAAGCAGCACGCAACTACCCCAAAGGGGAGGCAAGAACCTCTCCAGGAACAGAGGAAGAACGCTTCAGCAAGGAGGGAAAGAGCCAGTTGTTGCAGAACTTTGTCTTCTTGTTTCCAGTTTTTCAAACACGCATTTTCCTTACACTATACTTGATTTGGATCTGCCATTGCTATATTCCACAAGAATTTGCTGGTTTAGCAGGAAGTTGTTGGGAAAAAAAACAGCACTTTCAACAAGAAAGCAATGAGATGCCTATATACAGTATAGTTTTGAGTTTGTATTTGTAATTCCAGGAAAAAGTCAATATCAGCAAGCTGTCACTCTAGAGTATTCATAAAGGTCACAGAGCAGACGAATACAGTAGAATCAACACCTACTCATATGTCATTATCCTTGTATTTCACAATATTAATGAAATATACTAAAGAGATCATAAAGGCTAGTAAATGGCATGAAGCAATGCTGATCATGACCGTATTATCCACATCCTGAAGATCCAGGGCTCTGACCCTTAGAACGTAAGTATGGCTTGTGCTAATGTCCATGAATTAACAAATGCCAACCCAAGAGCCCAGCACAACTTTCAAGCTTGTCTGTGGGTACCTCTACACACCCAGACTCAAGACCCACCACCTTCACTTTACCTACCAGTCAGGGACAAGCCTGCTCTGGAAACTGTACCATTCATAGCAGAGAATCCAACTCGGACTCTTATGCTGGGGCCTCTACCGAGTGGCAGAAGACCCAGCTCCTGGGACAAAACACCGGCTTCCTCCTCAACAGGTCAGTAGCAATTAAAATGTTGTTGCCTTGCAGTATTTATTGCTTGTGAGCTTGTGTAGCAGCAAGAAATCAGGAACAGAGAATAACAAGTAAGGAGAAACTGGCCAATACAGATTTTCAGTGTGCAACATACTAAATGTATTTTGAACTTCCTAGACAGGAATTATCCGAGGTGCATGTTTTCTTTCTCCTGGACAGCAGATTAATATCATTTTTTGCTAAATAACTCCACAGTGAAACACATTTCTGTTTTATGACAAGGCTCACGCCCAGTTTACGCGGCCCAGCTACAGCAGATCACACGAGCACTAACGAGTAGCAAAGCTACCGGTACATTTCCCAGGAAACACGGCACACGCCCACGGGGAGCGGGCAGAGGATGGCACCACACTGAGCTCTCCCACAGAGCGGGACTCAACTCCAGCTGCTGAAATTATAAATGTGATGCGGTTTTTCGGACCACTGAAGAAAAGTAAATAGTTTTAAAGGTAGAGAAATTATTAAATCAAAGTAAAGATGCGCCCTAGCATAGCTAGGGGTTAGGGACCCCATAAAGGAGGGGATCTGGTGAACCTGCACCGCTGTGCTCTGTGGGGAGCTGTGCAGGGTGACCTGCCCTCGTCTCGGAGCGCCAGGCAGGCGACGAGAGGGGAAACGCGCCCGGGGCCGAGCTCCTGACTCCCGCGGCCCGCCGTTAGCCTTCCACGGCCGCTCCTCCCCGAGGCACGCGTGGCCGGCTCGCTCCCACGGCGCCCGAGTCCCGTCCTGAGGGGTCACCCAGGGGACCGAGGGTTTGGCTCCGCACCCCAGCGGGGCGGCTCCTGCTCCGCCGCCACCCTCAGGCCGCGACCCGGAGCGCAACGCCTGACACGAAGCGGGGCCCGGCCCGGCCCGGCCCGCGGCGTCCCGCCCGCCCAGCCCGCCCGCGGCTCTCTGGGCCGTCATCCGCCTGCCCCCGCCCCTCACCGGCCAGCTGAGTCACGAAGGCCTCCGCCACCAGCGACATGTCGCGGAGGGCGCGCGGCGGCAGGCCGAGGGCACGCACAGGAACTGGGCGCCGCGCCGCCGGGGCAGCAACTGCATCCGGGGCCCGTCCCGCCCCCGCCGCCCGGGGCGGGGCCTCGCTCCCGCTCCCCCCGCGCCGGTCACCGGGACGGGAGGCGGGGAGGCGGGGGAGCGGCGCTGGTGCGCGTTGGAAGGGAGCCGTTCCCCGCTTGCAGTGCTTCCTGGGTGGAGGAGGGTAGCTCTGGAAGACATTTACGAATAAACCGGTATTTGGGAGTTACTCCCACTCTCTCAGTCACTCCAGTCTGAGGAAAAGCCAAACCCCCTTGAATCCACATCCCGTGCAAACGTTACCCGGGGTGCAACGGCAGTGTTAGCCATGCTGTAATAATCCTCTTAACTTGGAAATACAATCGCAAGGGGAGTGAAAACAAAACCCCAGCCTGTCAAATAGTAGCAAGAAACACCGGCCAGTATCGTGACAGATGAGAATATTTATCATGGCTCTGTGTTTGCAGTGGGTCCGTGGGCAACAGCTCTAGCCAGCGAGCAGCGGTAAGGCCCCGCTCGGGGAGCGACAGCGCCGAACTCACAACAGATGCCAAACCCTTCAGCAGTATAAACACGGCTGGCTTCTGAAATAGTGCAGAGGCTTCAGCTTTATTCTAGTAGAAAAATGAAATAAGTACATACATAAGGATAATTGCAGTCATCTGGCAGCTCTTCCTTGGTGGTATATTATGTGTGCATAACTCAGGCTATGGTCCTACAGAGAGGAGTCAGGGGCAAGGCTGTACTGGACCAGTAGAGAAACACCAAAAAAACCCTTTAAAAATACTGTGGCTCAGACAAAGTACCCAGTCATGGGGAATTTCTACTCTTGATGGAAAGTCAGCTTAACATGCTTTGCATGACATGTAGAGGCAATATCTTAAGGAGCTGAAAGATGCAAGTTCAGACTATTTTACATTTCTTTTTAATGAAAGAACCCAACAGGTGGGTTTTGGAGTTGGGGGGGATGTTTTTATTTTTAAATTCAGTGTAGAAAGAGCTATCAGGAATGCTGTAACCAGCTCTAGGGTCTCCCAAGAAAAGTGACTCAAGCCATCTTCAGTTCCTCTGCCACTCATCTATGTGGAGCTCTGACACGTGTGAGTGTTTAATCCCATTAGTTCTCTGAAGATAACAGACATGACTAAATATGGTTTAGAGCCTGAAAGCAGAAAAAAGGTCAACTTCTAACTACCTGAAAGTGCCATACTAATTGCAAGTTAGAATTCTTCCCTGATATAAACATGAACAAAAACATTAGTTCTGGCTATACAGCTTTGGAATTTATTGCTCCCTGGATTGGTTCAGAACAATGTACCAGTTGAACCATTAATTTTTTTACATTTAAAACAAATTATGGAGGAGAGGCAAGGTGGGCATAAAGTTATCTGAATCTGACAGGAGGATGTTCTGAGAATCTTAGGTGCTTTCTTTACTCACCATACTAAATATCTTTTCAACATCCTGGTACCAAAATGCTTCCTGAAGTGTCTTGGGACAATAAGTTATAACTAAAGGGACTCAGTAAAGGGTACAGCTGCCTTTTCTTCATCCCAAATTAAGATTCCAGAAGACAAGCTCTGCATTGAGATGTACACCTTGCCTTTAAACAACCATTAATTTCTTAGTCTTAATTCTGTAATATAAAGACTATCCAAAGTTTGGAAAAATGCCATAAAATTATGCATCCAATATGTAGATTGCAGAGAAGATAGTGGATATGTGAAAGACTTGTTCCATTATTCTAAAGTACCTCTTGAACCTCATTTCTTTAGCCACACTTTAGTAAGAATTAAGAATATCTCTTATCAAATAGACTTATTCTACTGCGAAGGACAGATAACACAATGATATTTCAGTCTTGTAAGGCAAGACCTTAAATCTTGTAAGTGCTAGAAGATATGGAACAAACATAGAGATGTATTAATGTTTGCAAAGTATGTCAAAGTCCTCTGGTGACACTTACTATTGAATCACTAAGCATCATTACTAAATATATTCTTCACATGGTAGTGGAAGCATGCTATTAGAGCAGTAGCAAAAGCAGAAGAGGCAGTAAATACATTGGAACAATGGACTGAGGACTGAAAACAGTAACGTGGAAGAGATGGTGTGTCGTATTTGAGTCCTCTCATCGCCAACAGTACTTAGAAAGCTAAAAACACAAGACATGGTGAAAAAGTTGGCCTGATAAAGCTGAGCATGAACTAGGTATGAGCTAGTCCAAATCCACATGTTAGCACCCAATTAAAGAGGAAAGTTTCTCTGTAAAGCTCAGTTTGATACAAAGAGCTTGTCTCCAGAAATGGAGGTGGATGATGCAAACTAAGTCAGGGAACAGAAATCAGGAAGTAATGCAGCAAGTATCAGCAAATACATACCAACAGAATCTATCGACAAATCCAAACAATTAGCCAAAACAGGAGGAAAACCGAGTGGAGCTCATCCCATGTCTCTGACACATGGCAGGACACAGATGCTCAGGCTCCCTTCTCTGGGACAGATCAAGGCAGTGTTTTTTGTTTCTGCATTCCCAGTCCTCCTCCCTGCTCCCATTGAAAGAACTGTTTTAGCAGAGCATCTTGTAGTAAATCCTCCAGGGAGATCTCCAGTGATGATAGATAGTAGCAATGAAACCAACTCCATCACCACCTTCACCTTTATTCGATATGCCTCTCTCCTCCCCCAGCTTTTTGAGGAAAGGCATCGCTCTTGTGAGCCTGCCTTCCTGCAGGGCCTGCATGTGAATCGCTTCTACAGCTGGCCACACCATTAACAAATGTCTTTCTGGTAATTCTTGCTCCACACCATGGAAAGCTCCCCAGCTTTCACAGATTTTAAAGGCATAACAGCAGATCCCAAGGTGCTAGTCCCTCTGATTTCAGTGCAGAGAAGGATGCACTTTCAGATAGGATTTCAAGGGAAACCAAAAGGCAGAATTAAGCTGTCCCTTGGGCTTTGCATTTCAGAAAGTCAACCGGAGTAGATCTAGCAGAACCATTACCCCTTAATAAGAGTCTCACCTTACACAGGCATGCCCAAAAGATGGAGTACAGTTTTCTCGTAGCCCATGTCTCCACGTGGGCTGCCTTTACCAGGTAAGGTATTAATTGCTGGGGTTAAACTGTCCGCTGGGGAAACAGGACTAGGCAATATATACATATGCTCCATTTTAAATAGAATGGAATTTGAATAGGATTAATCTTCTGCCTAGATAAAAAGAAGACTGTTCTTATTAGTTCCGTTAATATTATTTAGACAGCTTTTAACATGTGTGTTTGATTTGTATAGTTCTTTTGTTCCATGCTAATATTTAATAAAATGTATGTCTATTAGTAGTGCATACCTATACCTGCAGTATAAGCCCTTTGCAGATAGAATTGTTAGGAATATTTTTACAAAAGGAATTGGGAAATGGTAATGAAAGGCTTTTGGTCTCCTGCATTTTTTTAAGCTGTTTGCTTTTTAACACATCCACTATTGCTGGCCATTCAAATTACAGTTTAGCTGGCCAAGTGTATGAACGGACATAAGATTAAACAAATCACCAGAAAGCAGAGGCATTTGAATGAGTTTCTCCAAATTTGAGTTCTGCTAGGTGTCACATGCAGTTCTCAAGTTCATTAAGTGCACTGTAGGCTAAGTCCAATTTAAGGTGGATACAATGGTATTGTGTACCAAACACTGATAGAACATTCCTCTTCGGAGCACTGTTGAGGTGGTAGAGGACACTGTAGAGTTTTCTGTGTTGCAGTATGACCTTTCTTCATCCCAAGACAACCAGCTGGGGCCATATGCTGCTCGACAGACCTCATCAGAGCATTTTCTCAGCACATGACTGGGGACCTCTGCCCAAACCACTGCTCTCCATTTCCATGGAACAGGTCTCTAACAAGTCAGGCCTTTCCAAGACACAGGAGGAGTGCTGACAGTCATAGATTCAATTAGGAATGGTTCTCTCTGAAAGAGAACTGTGCAGAAATTTCACTGATGAGTGAAACCTCTGAAGACTGCTTGTGTGGTACAGCTTGTGTTTGAGAATAGGCCAAGTGGTAGCAAGAGACAGCAAACAAACCAGCACTGAAACGCCTGCTCCTCGCCTGGCCCGCGGCCAGGCCACCCCTCTGGTGTAACTTAGGGCATCCTGGGGGCTGCTCTGCATTATGCTGCCTGTCACTGTCTTTAAAAAGCTATTATGGCTGCTGGGAATCTCTGCAATGAAGGAAGACTTGAGTAAGTCCTTCCCTGCCAACACATCCAGTGCCAGGCAGCAGCAGGAGGGTGTTTTTAGCATGACTTCATGCCAGAGGTTCTCTGTACACTAAACAGCCTGGCAAAGTACACAGAGCAACAGAAACAGATGGATCTGGACTAGCATGATCAAATGGATCTCACAGGGCATTCAGTATGTCTTTAAAGCAAGTGTTTACCTATCAGCCATTTCATGGAATCCACTGTTCTTCAGTATGAGAAACAGGGCCAAAATGGCCCAAGTACGAGCCAAATTGCAAGTTTGTCACACACACAGTCCTGTGAGTTTACTAAAGGAGGTACCATTTTATATGAGAACCTGAACTCAAAATTGAGGCCAAACTTTCACCCCTACAGCTCCTGCACACTTCCTTGGGAAGTTGGTGTGTATGTCTTGTGGTAGCATCCATAACTGAGTAAGAAATGAAGGTGTTTTTACAGGAGTTCAGGTGTATCTTACAATAGATTTTCACACTATGATAAAATTAATTGCAAGTTACTGACAGTATTCTCTTATTTTCATAATCAGGCAGGTACAAATTTTGGTCTAATAGTTGTGTAAACAAGATAAGGTATGATTTCTAGGAACATGCTTCTATAAAAATGCAATAGTCAAGAGTATTAACACTAACCACTTTGCAGTTGTGGAAGATACTGCATACTTAATTGACAAATCAATTAAGGCTGATGCATTTCCAACAACCCACATGAGGGTAGAGTTTTCATAAAGTTTTAAGAGGCACAAGAACAGCATTTCTGAAAACAAACAGGGGCTCTCAAACTCTATATGAAAGCCATTAGATGAATCATTTTCTCCTCCCTTTCTCACTTACCTCCTTTCTTGCCTTCTTTTATTGAGCAGGGTCAGATTTTCAGGGGTGCCAAGTCTATTTTAGCACATCTGTCACCCTTACAGCTGCACTGAGGAGGCTTCAAAGCAGTTGTGCAGAAATCCCAACTTCACTGTTTTACTCACTGGAGGCGTTACCAGCCCCCAGGTTCTTGCATATCCCTATCATTCACAGCAGCTGCTAAGGAAGCTTTACCCATGATCTGAAATAGCTAAGATCTTGAAATCAGTCCTTGATCTTCCCGCCTTTACCTAAACTTTCACATGGGGGCTCCACAGGTTGGCAGGGCAGAGCCTCTACAGCCACAGCACATCCCACTGCCCCCAGCCCAGGGCATCAGGCACCTCCATGGGAACAGGGACATCAACTCATGGGTCAGGGTCCAACTAAGCAAGAACCACAGCTAGGCAAAGAGGGCAATTGCTATGGGCTGAGCTTTAAATAGATCCCCTAGGCCAATGGGCAGGGTGTGGTGGAGGTCCCAGGTGGGGCTGGTCAGGCCCATCGATGCCCCCAGGACCCTGGCAGTGTCTTAGCTGCACACGGAGCACGTTTCTCCACACAAGTGGTAGATTTAGAGCAATAGGTTTCACATAGCTTATGCTACATGGGACCAGGATGTGGCATTTAAACAAAATCTCAGATTGGAGGGGCCTGCAAGCAGGAGCTCCCAGAAGGGAGACAACAGCTTCAATGGGACTTTGCCCTGGTTTCCCTGCTCGCGCTACCGCACAGGTCCGCACTGCCTTCCTCTACCCTCCCTGCCAAACTGACTCCACCTTTGGCTTCCTTGGATCCAGCCTGTGTTAACAGACTGCTTCCATACTTGTCTATCTTTTTTTAATCCCTAATTGACTGGACACTGAAAAATCTTGTTTTAAAGCATGGATCAGGGCAGATTGTCAAAATGGCATGAATGTCAAAGCAGCAATCATGACTCCAACTTGCAGTAGTGATGGCTGTAAAGGTTTATCCTGATATTTGTATAGCTTATACTGCAGCAAAATCCTGATCCATCTTGTTAATGAAAGCAAGAATAATTGTTCACAGTTTGACTGTAGGCACTGGTTAGGCAAGTCTTCTCAAACTCTGAAGATGTTATCTGGAAAATTAAGGAGCTGCAATTGAACTCAGTTTCTGGACAAGCGTGGTAAATACTGAGGAGGTTTATTAATTCATCAAAGCTCCTTGTGAGAGGGTCTAAATCTTTCTCTGGAGGCCGGCATAGAAAGAATTAACTTTCTCCTTCTTCCTGTAGAAATGATCACAACTGCGTACCCTGCATGGAGGGAAGAGGCAGCTGTAATGAATTATTTATCTGTAGCACACTGTAAGAGGGATGTGCTGTGATTAATTGTAGAGCTGGGCAGAAATGGTTTCCTTGTCCCAAAAGATTTTTGAGATTAAAAATGTGTTGCTATTCCACACTGGGATAAAACCAAAACCCCTTTAAAAGATCTTAGAAATAGAGAGAGAGCAAAGGCCACCTACAAAAAACCCTCATCAGTGGTATGTGTAGGACTCTCCTGCAACATGAAAGCCCAACAGAAAATTTTAACACCTATGAAGAAAGTTTGGTAGAGAATTCATGGGGTCTGAACCATCCCATTCAACCTCCATATCCTTGGAGAGTGCTCTAGGGAGGAGACCAACACGCTGGAGCAGGGACATGAACCTTGTTGATCTCACATGAATGCTGCCTCTGCTGAGCTGGGACGGGGCTTAGCTCTTGGCTTTTCGTGCTGCCTGTCTCACTTCAGCAGAAGAGTCATGACTGGTTCTACCCGTTTACTTGGTCCTCAGAGAAGCAATTCATTGTTTACACTGACTTTTCTGGTTTTACAGCTAAATGCTGGAGAACTGAATGATCGTTTATAAACTTTTTGCCTTCAGATGGGAAACCTCCTGTTTTAAAAAGCTTACGTGGAAGTGATTTTTTATTTTCTGAATCATTTCCCCCCACATGTCTCATAAATAAGAAGCTTTTGTCTAGTTTTTTTGTCAACACTTCCAGTTTAAACACGTAGCCTGACCATACAGGAGTGCCCTGCTATATTTTTAAGGGAGGCTGAGAACTGATTCACTAGATATGACATAGCAGAAACTTCAGAAGTTGAATCTACTCCATCTAAAATCATTGTCCTGTTCCATAAAAGGAACAAGAAAAGCTTTGCCATATCTTTATTACAGCTGTAGAAGTTCATACTTGACATAGTTTCTCCCCAGGGTACAACTGCAGTAAGGAAAAAAATTATGCTGACTGAAATAACTTGAATGTATATAGATTAAAAACATATGGTCTTTTCAGTAGTGGGTATGAGTTGGTGGGGCTGGGTACCTCCTGAGATTTGTGAGGAGATGTGGCAGATCAGATTGATCCTTTTCCTGGCACCAGTAGAAGGATGTAAGAAAAGCACCAGGTGTCTCCTTTGGTCTTTTTTGAGACTAAGCAGCCAGAAATAAAAAGTAGTGCAGCAATGATTTCAGAACATTTTGCAAAGAATATGCACTTCGAAGCTTTTTGAACACTGGGACATTTCTCTGATTGAGAAATATTTTGAGCCACATGAGCCAGATTCAGTTTCCATGAGTGTGCAGAGATCACAGGCTAGCTAAATTCCAGCCTAGTCCAGCTAGCAGCCATGTGTAAGCGTGACATCCCCAATCCATTACCTCCTCTCAATTCCCTGAAGGCTGGCAAAAGTTACAAGAGTAATGTTGTTAGGATCTGAAGCCTTCTTAGTCAGATGTTCAGAATTAAATGTGTATAGTAAAATGAATGCCTGGGCTTGCCAATACATCTCAACTCTGGTCCAGAAGGCTTACACTGATGAGTCAGGTGGCCAGTCAGTCTGAACTATCAGCATAGTTGAATGCAAACAGGACCAATGCAAAACAAGGCCTGAGACTGACAAACCCAGCAAATGTGAGCAACTGGTGGCACTGCTTGTACATCATGTGGCCACCAGTGAGGCTCAGGCTAACCTGCGGCTGATGAAGGCTTTAGGAAACAAATTGCAGGCTGGCAGTGACCACAGATCTGGGTGTCCCTGTCTGGATGTGACCACTGCTGACAACATCCAGATATTTCATCACCTTTTTATTACATACAATGGATTTTAAATTTAGGAAAAAATCTTCAGAAGAACAGGCCAGAGCCATGCTCTTGCAGTTCTGGCTATGTGCACGCCTTTGAAAGCGCACGGCTGTCTGCCTCTGGGATGGGCAAGCTCTGTTGCAGGCCTTAGATCACAGGTGACAGACAAAACAGCATCAGAGATGACAGTGACAACATGCAGACAGGATGTAATGCTTTTTTTCTTTTTTTTTTCTTTCACATTTATGATTAGCCCCAGAGTTGTGATAGTCCTTTTCTCATGTGGCTCTTGCTCTAACAATTCACACCTGTGAAGTCCCAAATCAGATTACCAAATCTATTTGATTTGACACTACATTTGAAAAGCAACCAGAAGCACCAGGTGGTCCATTTCTTAAGTGAGACGTGACATTAAGAGTGTTCAACAGTCCTGTCCCATTTTTTTGAACTGTCTGCCTGGTCACATTAAAATGAAAGTCACAGTGCTCACAGTGGTGGTTACAATTCCAAAATTTTACAAAATCTTGGACCTTTTATAAGACATCACCCTGTTGCATGCACTGTGTTTTGGGGTCTAGTCACTCCAGCATGAGAAAATGGGTTTGATAACCCATTGGTGTCGTGGTCTCCATTCTCCTAGAGAAACTGGCTGCTCGTGGCTTGGACGGGTGTACTCTTCGCTGGGTAAAGAACTGGCTGGATGGCCGGGCCCAAAGCGTGGTGGTGAACGGAGTTAAATCCAGTTGGTGGCCAGTCACAAGCAGTGTTCCCCAGGGCTCAGTACTGGGGCCAGTTCTGTTTAATATCTTTATCAATGATCTGGACAAGGGGATCGAGTGCACCCTCAGTAAGTTTGCAGATGACACCAAGTTGTGCGGGAGTGTTGATCTGCTGGAGGGTAGGAAGGCTCTACAGAGGGATCTGGACAGGCTGGATCGATGGGCCGAGGCCAAGTGTATGGGGTTCAACAAGGCCAAGTGCCAGGTCCTGCACTTGGGTCACAGCAACCCCATGCAACACTACAGGCTTGGGGAAGAGTGGCTGGAGAGCTGCCTGGCGGAAAAGGACCTGGAAGTGTTGGTCAATAACCAGCTGAATATGAGCCAGCAGTGTGCCCAGGTGGCCAAGAAGGCCAGTAGCATCCTGGCTTGTATCAGAAACAGCGTGGCCAGCAGGACTAGGGAGGTGATTGTCCCCCTGTACTCAGCACTGGTGAGGCCGCACCTCGAATACTGCGTTCAGTTTTGGGCCCCCCACTACAAGAGGGACATTGAGGTGCTGGAGCGTGTCCAGAGAAGGGCAACGAAGCTGGTGAAGGGTCTGGAGCACAAGTCTGATGAGGAGCAGCTGAGGGAACTGGGGTTGTTTAGCCTGGAGAAAAGGAGGCTCAGGGGAGACCCGAAAGGGCTGTCAAGCATTGGAACAGGCTGCCCAGGGAAGTGGTGGAGTCACCATCCCTGGGGGTATTTAAGAGATGTAGATGTGGTGCTTAGGGACATGGTTTAGTGGTGGACTTGGCAGTGCTAGGTTAACGGTTGGACTTGATGATCTTAAAGGTCTTTTCCAACCTAAACAATTCTATGATTCTTTGATTCTATCTACCTACCACACTTTTACTCGGATGAATTTCTAAAGGGAAAGATAGATGGTTTTTATTGATAGGCTTTTAACACTGTTTGATAATTATCATTGGATTTGATATATTCGGATGTTGAAGAAAATGTCACCCCACATAAATGGTATAATTTATAAATCCATAAATGTGTGGGGTTTAAAAATAATTATTCCAATATCTATGCTTAACATATGGATCTGATACTAGAGATTGCCAGGATTAGAAACTGTTTCCATTATCTGAATAGTAACTTGGCAAAATCTGATCTGAGTAGTCATTAAAAAATTTAGTGAGATTTTTATCTATTTTCAAATACCACTCTAAACTTTATTGTGTTTAATCTAGCTTACTTGTTAAAGGAAAATAAAAAGGGGCATTAGGAATGTAGATTTAGTGTACCACAACCATTAAGATGAAGGGTAATGGCTGGGAAGCCTTAGCTCTCAGGTTCTCCTGCTATACTAATGTCACCAAAATCATATTACTTGGGCACAGACGTTTTTCATAGGCTGTATGGGCAGAAGGAATGGTTCCTTTTGCCCAGCAGAAGCAGCTCTCCTGATCCACTGAATTCACACATGGGTGTAATTTTATGCACACCCACAGCAGCATGGATCGATGCATTGCAAAGGTCTTTGTTCTCCATGTAAGGGCACAAGCACCCCGGTTAGGTATGTCCCCCATGCTGGTGGGTGTAGGGGTGTCACTCTAAGGCCAGGGCCATGGGCCAGACTGCTTGAGTTAGACCTGTTAAACATTTTCATAAGGCATGATATGCCATCCTGGTTAAAAATGCCTCGGTTTCCAGAATAAACTGAAATTTCTTGTGGTTTATTATTTGTAACACTATGCTTTCTGATGAAGTGCAGTAAAAACATCTATTTTCCAGGTGGTGGGAAGTCTGATAGGCTGGTAGAGAAGGAACTGACTGTATTTGTTCATGTATTTGTTTGTTTACTTAAACTGCTGGTTTTCAATCTGCTAATCACCAGGGGCTGTTGCCTTTAGAGGAAACAAAAACACAAGAAAAACAAAATCGTTTATGAAAAGCTATTTTGTGGGCCAGTGATCTAATTTTTTTCAGTATAAAGGAAGCCTTGTCCTGCTTACAAATAGTTCTCAGGACTGTATCTCTACCTGAGATTTTAGCACTCCATGCAGGCATAAGTTTAAGCCAAGAAAGATTCACATGTTGCACAGCTGAGGGTTACTTTGTTCACTTGGCTGGTGCTCAAGAACAGCAAATTATTTCTGGATAAAACGAAAATACAATAAGACACTGGCTCTGGGAAGTATATTTTCCTATATGTTGCCCAGAATTATTTGGGGAGCATTTTAGAGATATGGTTGGGGAGGAGGGTGAATAACAGACATTGTTACGATAGGGAGCAGAATGATTTGTCATTTGGTTCACCTTTCTTTCTTTCAACAGGGTGCCTTTTCCTGACCAAAGACTCCTCTAGTTCACTGACATTAGGAAAAGTCATAAAAAACGATGGTTGAGATTGAGTGAGTCACATATACATATAGCTATATGTAGCCATATATCGCCAATAGAAAAGAATGCATTTCCCCTAAACTTCAGTCACCTCTTAATGATAAACTGGTAACAACCATGTCTTATTTGGGGTTTCGCTCCATACCTCTTTCTCCTTGGTCATCAGGGATTTGCAAGTATTCTCGGGATTTCCTTGGAATTTAGGCTAACAGAGCGGTGCAGGACAAATCATAAGTATGATTTATTAGCTGTTAGAGACAAGTGCTTGGAACTACAAGGAGGTCTTTCCATTTTGTAATTTTGCCTGCAAAGTTTTTTCTTAAAAGAGGTAATAGTCTGTTCTCCTCTACTAATAATCTGTACCGTTTTATGCGTAAGCCACCGTTCCAGGTTTTACCAATAAATAGAGGAAATGGCACACTTTTAAAAGGAGATTAAAATGTGGTGATTGGGTTGCATATTTTTGTTTTCTGGCTTACTGCTTTGTTCTTTCATGCTCAAAATAAACCTGTATATGCAGCTCATACCATAAACCAGAGTCGTTGGTTTGACCCTCGGCAAAGCGTTCCCTGTGCTGTATTTACAAGCGATAACATACTCATTCAATTCTGCATGGGAAGCCAGATACCCAAGCAAGCCTGGGTTCTTGCCTAAGCTTGGTTTTCAAAAAGGTGTGATTTTCTGTTATCACTTACCTATCCAAAGGATATGAAATCTCTACATTCACATACACCACTTAGGAACAGTAATTTTACAACTTTTTTCTCCTTGGAAGCCTTCCAAATCAATATTTTTGTTCTGTTTCAGGCAAAATGGGAACACATAAAAAAAGTTATTTTATTCATATCCCGTTTTAGTCTGTGGCCCTTTGAGCAATAGTCAGTAGGCAAAAATTAATATATGACTGAAATAGAATGATCTTTCTGTGGTTTCTAATGATGTTTGAGGGAAAATAAGGCCAGGAAATAGTATTTTCATAATTTGTGATCAATTATATGGTGGTGGGTGTCTACTGAGGCAAGTCTGGAATATTTTGTTCCGATTGCGGTGAGAACTGCAGCTTGTGCTCTTACCTCTGTCTGCCTAACGTAAAGCCTGTTTCCAACTGCTCAGCGTCACACTGAATATGTGTGAAACACAACTCTTGGGATTAATGTTGAATAGTGAATCTCAGACTTTATCTATCATTTATTTGTCTCATGTGTGCACCCATGTATATCACAGGCATTTTTATTTAATTATTCAGGAATTGGCACATGACTTGCATTAGCTCCTTCCTCTGGGTATCTTGCTGACAGAACGGTGCAAAGGAGCAATATCTAATTCTCATACAGTTAAAACTGTTTGTGAAGAAGAAAGATCCTGTCATGTGGCCCTGTCATGTGAGCAGAAATTACACTTAATACTAAGTACCAGTTCTTAAAACAGAAAATAGTTGTGTTCATACCAGCAAATTGATTCAGACTGCTATAAAAGAGTTGTAAGGTTTCATCTTAATTTGCAAGTAAATCTCTATATATTCAGGCTATGTCATTTTGATGGATACAGAACTGTGCACTGCTACAAGGCCAGCACATGTATTTATTTATTCAGGAAAATATATGGCATGAAAACATTCATTATAAAAGACTTAGTGTGCTGTAATGGCCTGATCCAGCACCACTGAAATCAATGAGAATCTTTCTTTCCATGTTGGTAGTGCAGAAGCATGCCAGCAGTGCGGAAAACGTTCCTCTGGCCTGAAGTGCCTAGCACAAATGTCAAAATCATTAGGAAAATAAAAGGCTGACAAACCAGCAACCCCATAGACGTGACAAATTTGGAGGCAATTGAAAACACAGCTGTTTTCTAAAGTTCGCATGTGAACCATATGCTCTTAGAAAGATGGGTTATTCCGGCTACATGTCTATGCTTATTTGTTGTTTAAAAAAACAAGGAGTACTAACAGGAGACTTGGTAAAAATGTACCTTAAAAGCAGCTGGAAAGGGTTGGTTAGTAGTTGACTTGCCTTTAATATTCAACTTGCAAAACAAATTTGATTTACTTGAATTTTCATTAATTTTACCAGATTTTGCTTTATTCTGCTTTAAATAGCATCTTCTCAAAAACAGGTGGCAGAAATATTATTTTCTATTTTTTAATGAATGATCAGCCTGCAGTATAAATGCTTGTTCGGTGTCATTACTTTAATAAAGAACTGCAAACCACATATTTTGTTTGCAACTAGTTTCACACGAGTACTTCAGTCCTGAGAATTTTTCAGCGATAACCCATGAAGTGAATCAGCCAGTGGGACGTGAACCGTAACGCCATATACAGGACAAAAACATCCCTGCGTGCATGCACAGCCGCGAGCCTCTAGCTTTATTGTAGTTTCCAGGTACAGTCGGGGTATGATGTGTAACCAAACACGTCTGTCTTGGGAGGTGCCCTCCCTCAGATGCTCACTGCGGGGCCACCCGTCTCCTTGCTGAGGAGGCCTCCTGCCCCCACTCAGCCGTGGGCCTGCTGCCACAGCATCACCCCAGCGTGCCTGCCCGGCCTTTGGGAGTACGCTGTTTCCCAGGGCTCCCACCAGCCTCTGCTGAAGCTGCCATCGGCGGTGGCTTCCCAGTCCCTCGGCAGAAGAGAAGTCTTCATAGGAAAGCCTGTAAGCAGAGGGGCACCTTGGGGAATGGACGGCGTAACGGAGACTAAGTACCCTCTACATTGCGGACTTTCTGACTTGAGACATCCATCTTCATCTTCTCTCAGTGTTTCTTTTGCCCAGCAAGCATCCAACAAAGGCCAACAGCTGTCGGTGTCTGGGACTGGCTTCCAGACAGGGACCCAGTGCTTACAGGTCCCCTGAGATCCATCTCCTCTGGTGCTACAATTTTTTCTTCACCCCAAAGTCCAACACCCAGCAGAAATCTGGAGCAAAGAGAGAGTTGTCCAAAATCGTTTTGTCCCACAAATAAATAAAATCACCTTCCTGTAAATCCAGATGCCATTCCTCTCCGCATTGCTGTTATGCTTTCCCAGTCACAGGCGGGAAGAGTCTAAACTCGGCTCCTTTGTCCACTTCGATACTGTTATTTTATCTCTGGGAAAGATGAAATCGGGAGAAGTGAGGATCACTGGTGAATTTTGCACTCGTATGGGGTAATCAGTCGTTGTCACTCTTTTTGAACAAGTACCCCAAGTAAAAGACCCAGGCATCCTCTTGGTCTTTTGCTGGCAGGGGTTTGTGGTCAAACCCAAGCATCTTTCTGCACTTCAACAGGTCTTGAGGTTTTGCATGTGGTAAGATTTGTTGCAAACTGATTTAATATTGTCCATTTCTTTAACCATAAGATACAATCGAGCCTGGGAGAGCTGGATGATCTCAGAGTCTGGCCCTAGATGCTCCAAGAGGCTTTATATTGTCTTGTCCTTGCCCAGGCACGTGCGAGAGGTACTGGGAGCCAGCAGAGCGGCTGCTGGCCGGTCCCGGGCAGCCCAGAGCCTCTGCAAGGAAAATCCCAGCACCTCTGCAGTTTGAATGGGAAGAGGTGCTCCTCCTAAGTTTTTATTTCTTTTAAAACCTTCCCTCACAGTTACTGAACAGATTTTGGACTAAATCAGCCACATCAGGAAAAGGAATGGGCACGAATGAGGAACGAATACAAGCATAAACAGCCTCTTTTTTTGCAGCAGTGTTGCGAAGGGTAGGGCAGAAGACAAGGGCACTTTTTTCAAAAGGGGATCTTGGACTCCTACCGGTAGCGGTGACCCTGCTCTCCCCTGCTCTGCGTCCTCGGGGTTTCTTCCCCTCTTCTGCATGAACTTTGCCTGAGCCTGCGGATCTCTCTTTTTAAATGCAAAACGAAGAAGGGGTCGGGAGCTTGGGGCAGCCCCCCGTGCACCCACCGCCCCGCGGACCCAGGGCAGCTGGCGGAGCTGCTCGCTGCTCTGCCCGGGGGGAGCGGCAGTCCCCGTTAGCTCCCAGCTGCGCCGGCCCGCTGCCTCGGCCCGGCCCGACATTGAGCAGCAGCGTTTCGGGCTGGCACCTTTCCCTGAATTCTCATAAATAAAACTGCAAAGAAGTCGCAATAGAAAAAACAGCGGAGCTGCGTCGCGGCGGTCCCGCGCGAAAGGACACCTCGGGTGCCCCGCCGGCCGCAGCTTCCAGCCCTGCCCCGACGTCCCCGGCAGACCCCTCCGTGGGGGGCGGCGGGGCCTCATGCGGGGCCGCCCGGGGCACCCGTGGGCGCGGCGGCGGGGGCGGCCAGCGCCTCCCGCTCCCGCTTCTTCTGCTTCATGCGGCGGTTCTGGAACCAGACCTTCACCTGGGCGTCGCGGAGGCGCAGCGAGCGGGCCACCTCCAGGCGGCGGGCCCGCGACAGGTACCGGCTGAAGTGAAACTCCTTCTCCAGCTCCGTGAGCTGCCGGGTGCTGAAGCTGGTGCGTGCGGGGCAGGCGGGAGGTTCCCCCCCGCACGGCGCCGCGCCGCCTGCAACGCCGAAAAACACCGCGCTTCAGCGGGGCAGGGGAAGGGAATGGGGCGGGGGCCGGGGCCGGGGCCGGGGCCGGGGCAGGAGGGGGGCAGAGGGGAGCCGGGATGGGAGCAGCCCCCGCCCGCGCCCCGCCGCCCCACTCACTTCTCCCGGGCGGGCTCCGCTTCGCTCGCATCCACTCGAAGGTGCGGGGCGCCGCCGGGGCCGCCGCGGGGGCCGGGCAGCCGGGCGCGGTCCCGCGGCAGGGCGAGAGGCGCCGCAGCCCCCCGCCGCCCGCGCCGGAGCAGAGGCAGGGGCGACCGGGCTCCGGCGGCGGAGGCGGCGGCGGGCGGCCGCTCCCGGGGAAGATGGACGTGGCGAAGCCCGGCGGCCCGGCTCCGCCGGTCGGCCGGTAGCCGGGGCCCGGCGCCGCGGGGGGGGCGGCCGCGTACCCCGCCGCCCCCGCGCAGGCAGGCGGCAGGGGGGGCGCGGCGCTGGCCGCGGTGCCCAGCGCCAGGAAGGCGCCGTCCCCCCGGCGGGGGTAGGGGGGCTGCGGGGTCCCGCGGCACAGCCCGGGCGGGAAGGCGAGGGGAAAGTACCCCAGCTCCATGGCCCGCGGGGCAGCGCCGCTCCCCGCACCCCGCCGGGGCAATATTGCCCTAATATAGGGCCGGGAGCGGGGCGGCACGTCCCGCCCCGCGGCCAATGGGAGCCCGGCGGGGGGAGCCCGCACCGGGGGTCCCGGGCGCCGCCGGCTCCCCTGCCCACACCCGGCTGCCCGGGGCCGGCGTGGGGCGGCGGGTGGGCAGCCCGCCCGAGCCCTCCTGGGACCCCCCCTGGGGCAGGGCCGCTCGCTCTGGACTGGCCGGAGCCGCCGCGCACTTCGGAGCCGCTTGCCGGGAGTTTGGAGGGCGGATGAGCCGGCGCTTTCCCGCTACCCGAGCTCCCGTCCGAGGGCAGCTCTGCCCCCTCCCCTTGCCCCGCTGCCGGCCAGGCCCCCGGAGGCTCCCACGGGAGCCCACGCAGCCCGGGGGAGCAGCCGGGGGCGCGGCGGGCTGCGCAGGCACCCCTAGGCTGTCCGCACCCGGGGCGGGGGGGGCTTGCTGCACCTCGCGGCAGTTAATGGCCTCGCTCCATCAGATAAGTGCTCTGCAGCCTCTCAAAAGTGAATCCCCGGGCTCACCCCGTTAATGGGCTTTCATTTTTCCCTTGGCAATTCGGCATTGTTTACTGAGCATCTGCAGCTGGCAGAGAGTGCAGCAAGTTGCACTGCCCAGCCAAACCCTTCAACTCTCTTGGTTTTCATTCCCCCGGAATGGCAGGGAATAGGAACAAGCCTGGAGGATGTGAAGCCTGGACTCCAAAAGTGATCGTCGTTCCCTAAATGGCTCCAAGTGGCACTTGACCGTCCTCTCTGAGCTACACACACGCTTGATTTGGGTAATGACGGGTTTCATCCCACTCATCAGCTGATAACCATGTGTCAATGCAGTTCAGAACAGCAAAAGGGTGTGCTGGGCAGAGCACACTTGGGCTTTGGTGACGTGGGACTGGACAGACAAGGAACACAAAGAGGGGCTACATCATGCCGCTTTGAATTAGACATGCAGCCTTCTAAGTCTTAGGAGGTGGATGTGGACTCAGTTGGGAAATGCAAGGGTGGTACCTTATAAAAAAATTATTTTATTTCTAAATAAAAACATGAAATTGTAATGCCTTTATCCATCATCCAGTGCCTTCCACTCAACAGCCCAAAGAGCTCTGCAAGCTGTTGGCCAAAGTGCTGCTCACTGTGGTCAGGATGAGGCCACAAATTTTGCGAGGACCACACATGGTGCCAAACACCCAAGGGCAACCAGGACCCCCAGAGAAGGAAAAATTCCACTGGGTCTTTTGCAGATTTCAGAGGGCTGGGCTGGTGGCAGGGAAGGGACAGCATGGGAAGGCACAATCAGACCATTTCACTGACTCAGCCTCAACTCTTTCCCATGGAGACTTGTGCTCTGCAGCTCAGCCCCACCTGCCCCACCATTACGCCCAGCTGATGGTCCAGAGCAGGCCTGGTTTTCTTTCCTGCAGAGGCCCTGAGCGGACGCATCCCTGGGACAGGCAGACACAAGCCCGCAAGGACACGGGAGCACTTCCCTGCATATGGGCTCTGACCAGTGACATGGCCGTCTATCAGCCCCGCTTTCTCCCCAGCTCATCCAGCCCGTCTGTTATAAAGCAACTATGACAGAGTGCAGGCTGGCTATACAGAGTACTGCTTTAACGTGCTTGGGACTCAGAGTCTACAGACAGAGCTGTCGCTGTAGGCCCAGAGACCTGAAGTTAGGTGTTCTCCAGACACAGACTTGTTCACTGTTCCGGGCTGTGCTACCCTGCTGCACTAACAATGGGGTATCACCTACATTTCCATTCGCAGAGGATGCAGGTATAAATTAGAAGAACAGTTTAAATCAAATACCCCTTGTCAGGAAACCTACATTTTGAGGGAGGGGTTAAATTCTAGATGATACAAACTTGCTCAGCACACCCATGGCAATCGGACCAGTTTGGGAAAGGTCATCTTCTGACAAAACAGAAGCCTGGAAACACCAGGCGTTCTCTTTAGCAGAGAAAGGCTGTCCACACAGGAGAGCATCTGTGCTCTTCAGTCTCCCCTGCTGTAAAAACTCCTGCCCGCAGTGAAGCAAACAGCATTGGCTCCAAAGGAGGGCTGGTGCTTTACTTGAGTCTTCTGTTTGCAGAACACAACTGGTTTAATTACACCTAAAGCTGTGTTTTAAGCGCTAGAAGAGCTGTCCGTGTTCACATCAACATACGATCTTTCCATTCACCCAGATGGATTCTGTTACCGAGTTTCTCATTTGTTACCTGTTTGTTTTTGCAGGACTGTTCAAGGATGAGGAAAGCAGAAATCAGTGGCTAAACACAGGCAAAGTGTCTCTTGTTGCTGCTCTGGCTTTTGAGGGGGATGCAATTTTCTACGCTCCTGAATTTCACAGTGTTCAGACTTAAATAGCTAAGTCCCAGTGATACGAAGTTGAGCGACCACAGCCATTTTTTTGCAAGAGGTCTAATGGGAAAGAGTCCCTGGAAGTCAAAGGAGGAAGAAGAAAAGTGGGTTAAAAAGAAGAGTGGGAGGAACATGATGTTGTCAAAGGCAATTTGAGAATGGCTGGGAGGTTTAGGGACGTCTGTGCAAGCAGTGCAGCGATGGCATGAGCCAGGGGAGCTGCTGGAGCAGAAACCTCTGTGAGGACAATGGACCAAACCAAACCCTGTGCCACCGTGCTTCTGGAAACGTGGGCCACTGCAAAGCCTGAGACAGCCACTGTGATATTAAGACATTATGTAGGAACAAGCCCAGCCAAGAAGCCCTAAGCCGTGTTGGGTGCAGACACTTACCAGCAGTGCCCTGGGGAGGCCGCTTGAGCAGCACGTGTGTTGAAGGCAATGGCAGTCCTGAGTCACAGGGACTATGAGGTTGCAGCACGTTGCCTTTCCTCTCTGGAGCAAGCCTCCACCCTCTGTGCTTGTCACAATAGCTAACACACAGGAGAGTCAACAGATCCCTCCCCAGCCCTCAGGAAAATGATGTGGAAAGCCTGGTTCAAGCATGACCTTGTCCTTGCCCCTCTGCTGCCATGACACTGCCAGCCGGGGAGAGCTGCTTCTCAGCAGTACATGGGGATGTACATCCATGGTGTGGAGACAGCCAGGGTGTGGGTGGGCATCCCGAAGCAAAGTAAGCAAACACTGGGGATTTAAGCAGTGGCCCTGTTAACACAGGCGAACCATCAAAGGCCCCTGGGAGGAAGGCTATCAGAGGAGGCATTCAAAAGGAGAAGCTCTGGGGAGTTTATTTTGTAAAGTGTGAATAAAACCAGGGATGTACAGACACCCCAGGGCAAAGAAGGGGAATCGTCCTGCCGCTCCAGGGGAGCCAGGATCAGCTCCAGCACAAGCACAGCCCTCCCAGGCAGGCAAGGCACTTCATGCTCTTCCTGAGGAAGGTGTGTTTCCCTCTGCCATCAAGATTTCCCTGCCACAAGCTCCCCTTTCCTGGCTGACCCCGGGGCAATTTCACCAGGCCTGGGACAGGGACCTCTGCTCTCCCAGTACGTGGGATTAACTACAAAGATCCTCTGCATGAACACAGAGAAGAGGAAAGTCTCTCCCTCCTTCTGTAAGGATTTCCCCAGCAGGGTGATTCCACACGGGCCCCTGTGCCATGTAATGCCCTGTTTCCTGTTCTGTGCCTGTAAATTTGGTAGGAAGGAAAAATCATGCATATTGATAACCCAGAGGTACCAAGGTAAACCATACTGCTGTGTGCAAAACAGAGATGTCAAAGGGTTTGCAGCCAAGGTTTCTGCCTTGCCTAGCCCTTCTTGCTCCCCCAAATCCTAAAAGGTGGCCCAGGTTCCTTGGAGGAAAGATGGAGGCTACGCACCTCACTCAGCATGGGGTTGTCTACCCTCTCCCAAAACTTCTGCTGTTGCAAGAAAAACTGCACATCAGCAAATAAAGAGAAAATGAACCCAAGTGTTCAAATTGTACATTCAGGAGTATTTTTGCTCAGAAGACCTCCGTCTTCCCTTGTACATATCCCATGCTAATTTTGTTCAGCTTTGTGCTTATGGTCATTGCCGCTGAGCCTTGCTGGGGTTCATCCCAGTGCAGTTCAGGGAGCTCCAGGACCCTGGGCTCTGAAGGTGGAGACAAAGGCCTACTTCTGCTCCCGAGCAGCATTTGCAGAGGCCTGGGGATGTGCAGGCACAGACACCTCGCTGTGTCCCCTTTTGCATCTCAGTCTTTGTGACCAAAGGGGCTTGGTCCCGTCCTGCCACGTTACTCCGTGGCTCTCGGGCTCCGGGACTGGGCTTTGCCTCTGCTGGCCAGGGTTTCTGGTGGAGTCCCAGCTGGCTCAGGCCCTAGCAGAAGTAGGAGGAACTGCTGTCGAGTGAAAAGTGCTCATCATGTGATTGATGACCCTTAATAGAGCCAGCCCCCTCCCTCCCCCCGCCAGCCCCACTCCCAGCGAGGACCACGGCATACCCACTGCCGCTGCTCACATGGGAATGGAAAGACATTGCCCGTTCAGGGATTAACCTGCCACTCAGTCCCTGGAAAGTGGCTGCGGCCAACAGAGCTCTGGTCCAGCCCACCTCGCGCCTTTTAGAAGCAGAGGTGGCCGGTTTATCAATATATCACGTGGTGCCCAGCCAACCACCGCGGCCCTAATTGCCCTGGCAGCACCAGCCCCTTTGTGCTGCCCGTCTGGCTCCAGCTTTTGTTCCCAGGCAGGTCTGCGGTGGTGGTGCCGGACGCCTGGGCCTCTCCGCCGCACAGCACGCTGCGCCTTCGCCGGGCTGCCATTGTGTGCAGCCACTGGGCACACACGGCAGGCTGGCACGTAGAAGGATGGCGTCGCGACCTGCAGCTCCTTCCCTCCCCGGCTGACAGCTGTCAGCGAGGCACCCTCCCAGTGTTAGCCCAGCAGCCCCATCCCCTTTACCCTCTTTTTTCCCTAGCCGAGTAGTCCATTCTGTGCCTGGACCTCCCTGCAGGCTGTTTCATAGGGCTTACCATGGGGCTGGAGGGGTGCAGAGACCCCAGTGGCGGATCCTCCCTTCAGACTTCTTGCCATGGAGCTCCAACGACCCAGCTGGTCCCCAAGAAAGTCAAGGGGCTTCTAGTTGGTGCTGGTGGGCTCCCTCTTCCTTAGCCAGCCTCCCTGCTGCCTGTCCTTGCCTCCTGGGTGTGCAGCCAGCTGCCTCCTCTTCACCCATGGACAAGGTTGCCTGCAGCCCTGGGTGACCCAGGCAGCTCCCCAGCCTGCCCAGGGACCAGGGCTGGTGAGCCTGCTGTGCTCTGCCCAGGGAGCACTTGCTAATGGAGCAGGAAGCATTTGGCTTTGTTTTCCCAGCCCCACACAAGTGGCACCTGCAAGACAGTGGCATCCCTGGGAGCCCCTGGCTGTGCCTGCCTAGGTCCCCCTGCCCAGGTGCTGCTCACCAGGCCCTAGACAGAGGGACATGGATGGGACCCCCCTCAAAAGAAACAGGGTGCAAAGGGGCAGCTCAGCCTTGCACTGACTGCACAGAGCTAACACAAAGCCTCATCTCCTTTTTGCAGTGGGGAAACTGCTGAGGCCCCATTAAATGGTAGGTTACTGCAAGGGCCAGACCAACAAGTGGAGACCCAAAACCCACTGATCTGGAGAACCTGCATGGCTTCGCTGAAGCTTGATGCACTCCTGATGCCTCTCAGCTGGTGCTGTTGGCAGCTCCCCATCCAAAACACTGCTGCAGTGCTGCTGGCATTTAGAGGCCCTAGCTCAGTGACCCTGTTATGGGTCTGGAACAGATGTAGGGAGCAGGTAAGGAGGGGAAGGGGTGCCATGGCTCCTATTTGCAAAGAAAGGCAAGGCTGGGATCAGCCCCAGGCCTGGCCTTGGCTGAAGAGTTGTAGTTTAAATGGGTGACCAGAGTTCAGCACATCAGATGCTGTTGCAAAGGAGCTGAGTTCCTACTGAGTGTGAAAGGGGGTTGTTGGTAATTTATGGGTTTTAAATGATGGTCCAAGAAAAAGTCTGGCTTGTGCCAAAGTGCCTCTCTCCTCTAGATTGCTGATGCTTGTACAAACATTGTAAAAATGCCAGCGATCTCGCTAAAGTAACATTACTTCTAATAATTAGGTTATCATCACGGACTTCTATCGCGTTACAAACGAGACGCCTCTGCCAGAGTCACAGAGAAGAAAGTGAATTTATTTACAAGAAGATTCCCTCTCGCACATGCTCCTCCTCCTCCCCCACTGGAAACCAAGTCTGCAAACCCCATCTCTCTGCAATATGAAAATAATTCAGGGCAGTGTGCCTCAGTAACACCGTATTTATGGCCAGGGTTCCTCCGAAACCCCCTTCTTCCTCAGATCTGGGGAAGGGCTGTCTATAAATGGCCTTTTCGTTCTTAACAGATTTAATGAAGGACTAATAGTGTAAGTCAGAGCAGACACTGTTTGAAGAACAGCCTAGAGAGCATGAAGGTGGGAAACACTTGGGAAAAGCACATTGGGTTACACTAGGGAGGGCCCTGCAGAAATGGTGGTGCCTTGCCGTTTCACCGATAGAAGCAGGTGATGCAAAATACGCCGTGTTTTAAGGAACACACAAAAAAACCTACATGGACAATTTCAGTCGTGGGTACATTGATTACAGAAGGTTTTGGAGATATAAACATGTATATATAACTATGGAATATTATAGAAGTATAGTTCATGAGTGGTGTTTAGCCTTACTTTTTGCATTGTTTGTATGTTTTGTTTACTCCCAGACGGAGCTTCTAAGAAATGCTTTGTGTGAAAACGTCCATAGAAAACAATTTTAGGGCTCAAAATGGTTAAAATATGTCTCCGAACAAAGTAGTTTATTCTGTTCTGTTTTGTTTACAGATCTACAACACATATATCCAAATTTGGTTGGGTAAAAGTGAAATTTAACAAAAGATACACTTCTCAACGTAGCACGACATTGTTAAAATCGCACAGAGGGGAAAATAAAACCCTAAGTAATATTGTGAATCGTTACTGTCCAGCCAAACACAAATACCAGAAGGCGAGGAAGAAAGCACGGAGGAGAAAGAAAAGAAGAAGAAAAGAAAGACAGAAAACTTGTCTGTGTTGACCAGAATTGGAGGAGTTAAAGTATTTCTCACAATAGGAATGCCAGGTCCTGTCATTAGAGGATGGAGTAGGAGCTGCAGCGTTTGTCAAACTGGGAAGTGGCTGGTCAGGCGGCTTGGTGGGGAATACAGAAGTTGGGATTAATCTTTAACTCGACACTTTTAGAAAGAGATAAGAATAGTCTTCTCGGAGCGACACGTACCGTCGGGAAGAGACTTTAATGACAACGTTTACAAAAGAAGTTATCTCTGTAAATCCAGCGAGGGATTCAACACAGCCGTGTAACTAGAGAGGAGGAAACACGCGGGTTCAGAGCATCGGTCCTTTTTTTTTCTTTTTTTCTCCTTTCTTTTTTCCTCTCCTTTTTAATTTTTTTTTCTTTATTCTTCCCCGTGCTAGCGGTCCCGTTCGTGGCAGAGGGAGGCGGCGGTGCCCCTCTGCCGCGGGCAGCGGGGACGGGACCGTCCGCGCCGGGGCGGGGGGAGCGCGGCGGCAGCGCCCGGCCGCTGCCCGCACCCCGCCCCGCGGCTCCCCTTCGGCTGCGGATAGCTGATTGTCAATTTTCTTTCAAGGTTTATTTTTATGAAAAACAAGAGGAAAAGCTCGGGCTTCCAAAGACGTCTAAAAAATTGATTTATGGTTCGAGTAAAGACAACAGTATAAATAACAAAGGAGGCGGCAGCTGCTGCGCGGATTGCTATGGAGACCCTAATGAAATTAGCACTATCAGAGGGTTTCTAATTTTTTTGCGTTCTAAGCTTCTAATTTCTTTCCTATTTCAGATAGCCAGAGTGTAATAAAAAAAAAAAAAAAAAGAAAAGAAAAGAAATAGCCCACCGAAATAATAATATGTGCGATAGATACCCAGTCAATAAATAAATGTTAACCTCACCGAGGCCGATCGCCTCCTCAAAGCGGCTGCGCTTCCAAGCGAAGGTGGCTTCACCCGGCCGAGCCAGCTGCCAGCCAAGCCACCGAGGCTGGGGTGGGGCCCGCCGGTTGGAAATAAATACTTTAAAAATACTTTCGGTATTTGTTTTAAAGTGTAACGGCTCTTCGCGTGATGTCACAGTTTGTTTTACTCTATTAATGACTTACGACTTGCTGTCTTAATTAATCCTTACATAAACTACAAACACCAGCCACTGTTACAACTGTTCAAGACTACTCTCTCAACTAGCTCAGACCGAATATACTAAATAGGTGAAATGTAAGTCGCCACGGACCTGAATCGCTCTCCCGAAGTACTGGTGAAGAAACTCTACAAATACCCACATAAATACATTAGGACGAGGATAAATAATCAGTGATACAAAAAAGTCTCGCTTAAAATAATAAATACGTATCATTGAGTCCGATGCGATCCTTGCGTTACGGAAGAATCCATAAATTAACTTCTCTGAAATCAGCTTACGCGCGGGCGAGTTCCCACCGCTCACGACTGGTCTAAAACACCTCAGCATGACGCGCTGCTAAGACTACGGCATCTCTAAGACTTACCTTCAAGTACATCAAGCTTATCAGTCCCTCGGTTTGCAGTATATTGCACTGTCATGCTTAACACAGCTCTAAGAGAAAGGCTCCTGCTCGGGGACCTACTCGGGGCTGCGGGAGAAAGAAGGGCGCTGCTAGGGGAGGCAAATCCACTAACACTGTTGGCACTCGAGAGCAAAGTCACACTGTCCCGTCAGAAAGTGAGGTAATCGAGAGGGGAGCGGGCCCCGCCGGCCGCCGCCCCGCTACAGATGCGTGAGCTTGGGGGCCTCCGGCATCCGTCCCTGAGAGGTGTGGTGGGAGGAGAGGTCCGTGTAGGTGGGGTGGGGGTCGCAAGGTCCGTGGTGGTGGCCGCCGGGGATCTGGGCGGCGCAGCTGTAGTCCACGCTGGCGGAGGAGGGGTGCTGCAGGTGCCCCAGGTTGAACATGGGGCCCGAGGCCGGCATCGAGTCCACGAAGTTGCCCCCCACGTAGACGGGGCTGCCCTGCAGGCTGGGGTTGGCGAAGCCGCCGCCGCCGCTCTGCATGGGGTGGGGGTCGTACTCCGCGCCCGCGTAGCGCTTCTGCTGCGGCAGGCAGCTGCTGAGCGGCGCCGTGTAGGCGGCCAGCCCGTACATGCTCTGCTGGGATTTGGCGAAGGAGGTGGGCGAGGGCGCGTCGTAGCTGAGGCTGTTGACGCCGGGGAGCTGGCTGGAGTAGCCGACGTGGTTTGGGCCGCTCAGCGGGGGGCTGCGGTCCGGGGACTGTCCGACGGGGGAGTGCATGATGCCTTTGGCTTTCTGGTCCTTTTTGTACTTCATCCGGCGGTTCTGGAACCAGATCTTGATCTGCCGCTCGGTCAGGTTGAGCAGGTTGGCCATCTCCACCCGGCGCGGCCGGCACAGGTAGCGGTTGAAGTGAAACTCCTTCTCCAGCTCCACCAGCTGCGCGCTGGTGTAGGCTGTGCGCACCCGCTTGGAGGCCGGCCCGGGGGGGCTCTTGTCCTCGCAGCTCTCTCCTGCGGGAAGAGGCACAAAGAGCCGTTGGTCCCCCCCGAAAGCCCCCCCGGGGGTCCCCCGGAGCCCCGCCGCCCCCTCCCGCTCTGCCGGCGCTCGGGGAGGGGGCGCAGGGGGCCCGGGGGCGGCCTCCCACCCCTCCCTGCCCGGCATACGCACCCCCCCGCAGCCGCCTCCCCCCAGGGGCCCCCAGCGGCCGCCCGTCCAGGCGCTGCCGGGACCCGTCGGGGCCGCGCCTGCCGCCGCGGGGCTGGCAGGGCGAGCGGGGCGGGAGCCCCCAGCCTGCCCCACCCGCAGCGCCCGGCAGGGCTGGGACCCCCGAGCGGGGGGGTGGGGGCTGGCAGCTGGAGGAGTAGGGGACAAGGCGCAGGGCCAGGGGCTCTGCCCGAGGGGCTCATCCCGAAGGGCTCAGCCCGGCTCCGCGGGCGGGCAATGGGCGGGGGCGGGGGTGTCGGGCTACCTGAGGGGGCGCAGGTGCTTTTCTGCTTGGAGTTCTGCCGGGACTCCTTCATCCAGGGGAATATCTGCTTGCTAAGGGTGGCGGTGGCCGAGCCCGAGGAGTTGGGGCCCCCCTTCGCTTTTTTCGGAGGGGGTGCGCTGGGGGGAGGGTTGGGCGGGGAGGAGGGCGGCAGCGCTGGGGGCTGCTGCTCGCCGATGCCCGGGGGCTGGCTGCCCCCCGGGCCGCCCCCGGCCGTCCGCATGCAGCTGCCGCTCAGCTCGCTGCCCTTGTGGGCCGGGGCGCGGCCGGGCGCCGAGCCCTGGACGGAGCAGGCGGAGCCGGGGTACTCGCCGTCCAGGCCGGCCTGGCCGTAGGGCTGGTGGGCCGCGCCGTAGGGGTAGGCGTCGGCCTTGCCGTAGGTGTAGCCCCCGAAGAGCCCCGCGTTGTCGTAGTAGGCGGCTTTCTGCATCCTCCGCTCTGCGATCGCCGAGGCCCGCGGCCCCCGCTCAAATAACATTGACCGCCGCCCCGCGCCTCACGTCGTCGGCCCGGGCCACTCGCAGCCACCTGGGGAGGGCGACAGCGGGGACACAAAAGAGACCTTCAGTGGGGGGCGCCGGCCGGGAGCGGCCGGGCCGGCCCCGGCACGCCCCGCACCCCGGCACCCCCAGCCTCGGCGGCAGCGGGGCGGGAGCGGGGAGCAGCGGGGAAGGAGCGGGGGCACCAGGGAGAGACCGGGGTTACAGCAGGGAAGGACCGGGAGACATCAAGGAAGAAGAAGCAGACACCAGAGAAGGAGCAGGGCACATCAAGGAAGGAACAGGAGACACCAGAGAAGGACCAGGGGGCACCAGAGAAGGACCAGAGTCGCCAGGGAGGGAGCAAGGGACACCAGGGAGGGAGGAGGGTCACCAGACAGGAGCCAGGGCAAACCGGGACACACCAGGGAGAGAGCAGGGCACGCTAGGAAAGGGCCGGGGGCCACCGGGGAAGGGCCACCCGAGAGCGATGGTGCTGGGGGGAACGGGGACACATTGGCGGGACTTCCTAGAGGCCACTTTCCGAGGCATCTGGGGGGATGTTTTCTTGCTGTTCTGTCTTTGGACCGTTCCCGCACGAATTCCGCTGGACCGGCCCCCGCGGTTGCAGGCGCGGGCTGTGGGTGAGCGAGGCGGGGCGGCGCTGGGTGCCGTCCCCAGGGACCCCGCCGGCCGTCTCGGCCGAGAGCCCGCCACGCGTGCGCACGGCCGCGCAGGGCTGACATGATGGATTGAGCCCGGGCTGCGGCCGGGCAGAGCAGAAAAATCCCGTCCCCTTTGTAAACCCGGCCTCCTTCTTCCCCCGGATTCCTCCGGAGTTAAAGTGTAACCGGCGCCATTCACTCCTTCACTTTGCACTATAAAAGAAGTCGCAGGTCAGCTCCCCTATTTTAATTCTGTGATGAATTAAACTCCCTCACCCAACGTTTCTCGTCCCTTTTATTCGTCCCCAGTAGAAAGAGCCTGAGACACTGGAGATCACTTTTCGGTGTTTCTCTTCTTTTTCCAGCCTGCAAACTGACGGCGCTGCCCTCCCCGCCCCCCGGCCCCCCGAGCAGGCTGCTCGGACCGAAAAGGCACCGTCCCCTTCGGGCAGATATTTTGGGGCAGGGTGCTGCTACCTTTCCCCTTGCTGCTCCCGAAACTGCTCTGCGCTTGTTGCAAGACAGAAACTCGTCTGCAGTTTTGTTGCGGCTTTTTAGTACTTCCCGTTCCTATTTTTCTTGCCGGATAGGGGGTTTCTCCGACATTTTTAGTAATTTTATAAATTAGCACATACTTCACCTGTCAACATAAGCCTGTAACTCAACGTATCTTAAGAGTTCATTGTATTTCTTTAGGGTTTAAGCCCATGAACATACCAGAGAAGAGTAGCTAGAAATTTTTGAACAGTGTCCGATAACTATCATTCTCCAGCCTATACTTAAGCAATACTACCACAGTGCTGCTCTTTCTCCCGCAGCAATTGGTACCGCCAGGTACCGCTGATCTGTTCTCTAAAATTCACCGGGAAACACGTCTGTGTAACTCAGAATAACCTCAGAGAGCTGCGGTCCGCGGCCGCTCTCGGCGGTTTATCCCCTGTCACAAACCGCCGCCGTCCTTTTCTTCCCTGAACAAAAGCCTGGGATGATCTGCGAAGCTGATGGAAGTGGGAAAAGAGCTATTTTCCTCTCCTGGAAAATTTTAGTTAAAAAAATGTCTATGGAAATGGACGGCGATTCAGATGAGTTTTAATGCGCTGTGATAATCTTGACGAGCCTTGAAAGTATTTTTGTGCAAAATGACTCCGTCGCTCGGTTTCCACTTCTATCATCTACATTTTCGGGAGCGGTCTGGACTGAGGACTTTTGTTAGCACAACACTGCCTTAAGCGTAGGCTTTTATGTGCCTTGTAAAATATAGTTCCCAAAAGAATACGCAGAATCTTAAGAAAGAATATTGCTGTTAAGCTGTTAAAAGCCTTATTTCTTTTCTGAAATACCAACTGCTTGTGAACTCTGCTTGAACCTAAAAAGGAGGCTATGGGCCATAAATCACATGGACAATGCTCAACTGTTTGGTGGCTCATCTTTAGATCTTAAAAAGAGAGAGAGGGAGAGAAAGAGGGAGAGCTTTCCACATTTCGATTTTCCACGAGTGCAAGGCCCGGGGTAATGTTTTTATAGGTAACACCAAAGCAGGGGCTCAACACTTGGTGGTTTGGCCAGAAACAGCCTCCAGGAAAAGAAAGAAAAAAAAAAAAAAAAAAAAGAAGTGACATCCAAATGGTGAGGCCGAGCCGTGGGAGGTGGGCTCGGAGGCACCGAGGGTAGGAAACCGCAAAGTATCCATGTCTGTGTTTCAGATTTCCCTTCCTCCTCTCCGGAAAGGTTAACCTCATCTGAACTGTCGGGCCTTGCACACGATAATGGGGGTCTTTGTCCCGCCGCCGGTTCCAGCGCTTTTGGAGGTTGCCGACCCCCCCCACGGCTCTATCTGGGGAGCACTCGGGAGCCCACGCGTCCACCCCGCGCGTGTGCGCGGAGCGCGGCCGGCCCACGCTGACACCGGCCCGGCACTGCCAGCCGCTTTCCTCCCGACACTTTCATATTAAGCAGTTCTCTACTAAAACTTCCACTACACTTAATTCTGCTGAGGATCAATATCTAATATGATACCGAATAAATAAGAGGCGGTGAGAGCGGCCAGCGGAGCGGTTATTAAAGCAGCCGGAGCTCTCGGGGTGCATATCAATGCACCTGTCATTGCGGTTTGTAACAAAATTTATGACTGCTAGCGCCGTGGCAGTAAACGCTCCGGCCAGGAATGAAAAGGAAAACACTTCCCAAGCCCCGGCACTTTCAGAAGTGCAAAGCAGCCGGCGCGTAGGAGGGAGCCCGGCAAAAGAATCCCCCGCTCGGCACGTTTCCCGGCCGCCGGCCCGGGGCAGCCCCGTATATAAGGAAAGCGCTGGAGCCGCCGCCGGACCGGCCGCCGCGCCGGGCCGCGGGCGGGGATGCCGGGCGATGGGGAACCTCTGCCCCGGGCGGGCCGCCGCGGGCGGCCGGGCACCCGCCGCTGGGGCTGCGCCTCAGCCGGGGGGTCTGGCCCTTGGGGGCCTGAGAGCACTGGGGAGCGCGGAGGGGCCCCGCGGACGGAGGAACGGCGAGGGGGGCCGGCTCCGGCACGGAGCGGGGGCCGCCGTGGGACCTCTTAAACCAGCTACGGAGCCCCCCGCGGGAGCCACCCGCTCCCCCCGGCTGGGTCCACGGCTTGGCTGCTCCCCAGCCGGGCTCGGCTCCCTCTGACCACGGGCTGCTTTCAGCCGGGCTTCCCGCCGGCCCTTATGCACTCGGCGTGGAGGGCCGCGGCACGCCCCGGGTGTCCGCGGCACCGGGCTCGGCCGAGCAGCGCTCCCGCTTCGCGGGCCGGCGGCCGGGCCCGGGCTTGGGCTTTGCTCCCTGCGAAGGGCCTGTGGCGCCGGGGGAGCGAGAGGTGGGTGGAAAAGGAAATTTAGAGAACTCACCACACTTACGTTTTTTCTTGATTTTTGACTTTAACTGTGTGGGTAGGATCTTCAGGTTCCTTTGGATAATCCGTGGGCACGGACCTGCAACGAAAGTGAGAAGTCTCAGCGGAAACCGCTTTGTTTTGGACTTTCTTCCTTAGGACCTTGTTAATGCACGCACCTCTCGTCGGCAGCCCCTCACCGTGTCTCTCCGTCCGCGTCAGATCTTTTACCAGACAAAGGGCAGATGCTTCTCTTCATTTATTAATAGCGCTTTGAGAGAGGCGGGCAGCAAAGAAACGAGCAAAATGCCCCGGCTGCGGGTTGGAGCCGGGCAGGGCGGCCTGCGGCAGCCGCTCCGCCGGGCCCCGCGCACCGGCCGCAGCCGCGGAGCCGCGCCTGCCTCCCCGAGCGCCCGGCCCGGGCCGAGGCGCGGAGAGAAGGCGCACGGGGGGACGGGAGCGCCATTGCAGGGGAGCTGCGGTCACCCCCGTCGGTCACAGCCACCGCACCCGCCGCCCGCACTCACGGTCTGCGGAGCGCTCCGCGGGAGTGGAGCTAACGCGGACGACTCTCCCCTCCTGCCCCCCCCTCCCCCCCCCAGGTAAGGCAGAGAGAAAGATAAGCAGAGAAGCCCCAGCGCTGAAAATACACCGCACATAGTTGTGGCTCGAAACAAGCATTTTGCATTTGGCTGTGTAATGTGTCGACTCAGGACTTCAAGAACTTGAGCGCCAGAAAATCTCCCACAAAGAAGCCCAGGTCATTATAAAGACGATATCTAGCCACCATAAGCCTTTGAAATGACCTTTGGCTCGTATAGCAATAACTCACCACTTAATGAACAACCAACGGAAGCGCCTCCAATAGCTCACAACACAACAGACCTTACAACTTTCCACCAAGTCTTCTCTCTCCCTACCCAAACCCAGTGGGATGCAACATTCCTCTTCCAAATCACCTTAATTTATGCTGGCAAACTGGAGTTAGGGAAGAGGAGCTTCATGATTACACATGATGCTCGTTCAGGTTCTTGGCCCGGGCCTGTCCCGGTAGCGTCCTATATAATATATTCATGTGGGCGTACGTCAACTTTAAGTGCTTTTTTTTTTTTTTTTTAAAGAGAGTTCATTAGAAATAGCACTTTACGGGGTGTATGAAGGCAGCGTAAATTGGGTTGCACCTTAGCCCCTGAGAGAAGAGATCATAATATTGCAAACCAAGTCATTGTTAGCTGCTGTTGATTAACACGGTAAGTTTTCATTTTGTGCCTAATTAATTATTGACTTCTCATCCCTTTCCGAAGCAGCTCCTCAGCCTCACAAGCGATAGCCTTCTTGCTGCAGACATGCTTTACCTGGTGAGAGCTTGGCCAAGTACCGAGATTTCCACAGCCACATGAATAGCCCCCAAAAGTTTGTTCTGCGGAGAGGGGAGTCCGGGCATGCCGGGGTTGTGCTCTGCTCCCAGCACCACTCCTGCAGAGCCAACCTCAGAGCAGGAGTTGCCAGAGCTAAACCCAGGGAAATCTTTAGAATTATTCAGGCGTGGGCCCAATATAGGTATTATTGAAATTTTAGGTGAAGTTATAAGTGAGTGCTTCCATCGAGCCAAATGAAATGCTGCTTGCAGTAATTGGATTCAGCTGACTAACTTGGCAGGCCAGCAGCTTGGAGGCATACAGCTAAGAAAAATGTTCACTGCCTTTAACTTCTGATCGAGCAGAGCAACACGCAGCAGAAAGAAAAAAACCACCTCAACTTTCTCCCCTTCCCCTCGCCTCGCTGTCCTGTTTCCCGCGGGACGGCTCGGCCCCCACGGAGGACTCGCCCGGGTGACTCGGGACGGGCAGGGTCGCCAGCTTCTGCTCGCCAGCGCAAAGCCGGGCTTTACACGGGGGCTCTCTAATAAACATAACCCGCGAGTTCACCCGGGCTCCAGGCAGGCCACAAGCCAGTGCAAACAAGCGCTCCTGGGAGAGCCGGGCTGCATGCAGCAGCCCAAGAGGGAGCTGCGCTGCAAGTGTCTGCGGGGAGGCTGTGTGGCCGCTTCCAGCCCCCCAGTCCGCCCAGAATAGGCACCGGTCCCCCCCCAGGCACCTTCCCACAGCCTTATTGATCAAACCGCACAAATGCAGGGCAAGAAACTTCTCGGTAGGCAAATATCAAGCCGTGCTTCAAACAGCGTGTGTAACTCGAAGGCATGAGCATACCGGTAATATCAACACTAAAACAACTGGGGGAGGAAAACAACCGCCACTGAGGAAACACGAATGCACGGCGAGGGGAAAAGGTTCGGGAAGGCACTTGGCAGGAATATTTAAGAGACCCTAAGTAGGGGCTACATTACCGATGAGCCTATTTTAAATCGCTCTTTACAAATCAACACGGCCACCCCCTGCCCGGCTATCCACGGCAACGCATTAACGTGATGCTCAATCTTACTTTGGCAACGGGAGCATCCAGCAAAGTTGTCTCTCCCTCGTTTCTCTGCTTATTTGTAATTCCCTTCCTGAAACCACGGAAAATTGGGAATAGGAGAGGGATAAACGTCTTCCCCTAGCCTTTGGGAAGGAGTCCACTTTTTATTTAAAGAGCTTAATAAAAAGAAGATACAGCTTAAAACGTTCAAGGAGGTGGAGACCACTCCATGCGCTTGCAGCCGTCGTGGGCAGAGATTGCAAACAAATTCCAGACAGTCTGTGAGTAAAGGCGATAATGCAGCCCCTGTGGTTAAAGGTCCCATTTGGTCATGCAGTTGCTTACCTGTGCATCAATTTATCATAAACCTGGGCTCCTCACTTTTCAGGATCTGCGCTTGCAGTTCTTAGAATATATCCTTCACCCTTTGTCTGCAGACAATACTCTCCTAAACCTGATCTTGCGGTTTTACAGACATTTCCACACACCCGAATTCCCGATAGAACGAAAACAGGCTCGGGCTCAACTACCAATAAAAGAGAGCGAGTGGAAATCGGAATTTGTTGGGCTTTAAAAAAAAAAAAAAAATCAACACACAACCCTTTAGCCATCAGCCTCCTGGAACCAACGGCAGCAATTGGCCGGCTCGTGTTTTGTTTTGGTTTTAAATCGTGCGGCCATTGATGAGTTTTGTGGGCGAGCGGGAGAAACCCCTTTATAATCAGAAATATAGGCTCTGCCTTAAAACACAGGCATATTCGCCCACGTGATCGCAGAGGCAGCCCGCCGGGCCGAGCCTGGCGCGCTCCCCGCCGCCGCCCGCGCCCCCGCGCAGCGGGGCTGCCCCCGCGCACCGCGCTCCGCGCTCCGCGCTCCGCTCCGCGCACCGGCCGCCCGGCCGAGCCCGTTCTCCTCCCGCAGAGCTCCGCGCCGCTCCGCACGGCGGTGCCGGTGGCGCCGGCGCCCGCACTTACGCGCCCCGCGGGGCCGGCGGAGCCCCGGGAAAGGTGGATTCCGCGGGGTGATCCCAGGGCGCAGAAATTCCCGGCGGAGAAAGAGGAGGTATTTGGGAGCGGCTGCAGCCGAGAGCCTGCGCCGGGGGCAGCTCCGCAGCAGCGCTGCGCCGGCGGAGAGGCGCCGGGGCTCGCTGGCGTGCGCGAATTTTTGTGTTCTCCTTCTCCGTGCCGGGGAGCTGCGGGGCAGCGGGGACTACCCCTGTCTGGAGGCTAAAGAAGCGTTGGGAGAAAAAACCCTCATGACATTTGTGCGTGTGTGTGTTTGCCCTGAGCCTGCCTTCCCTCTCTGCGTGCATGAAGAGACACAGAGCAAACCCGATGTGTATCCGTCATGTGTGCCCACAAAGCTCCCCAACAATTCCAGTTCGGTAAAAAAAACCCGTGTATTAGCTCCTCGGTTTGATTTTTCTAACATATCTGTAGCTATAAATACACCACACCTAATCTAACATCTGCTATGATTTCATTACCATCCAAAGCATGGGGATGTGACAGTAACGTATTACCTTACAATACTAACCGTAAGTGCATTGTAACATTTATCTAAATTACATTGCTTTTCCTGACTTTGCAAACCAGTTATAAAAAGATTGGAGTCCAGTGATGGAAACATAAGTTCAATGTAAATTATTGTGTACGGCTTCGGATTTATAATCCTATATTTCTTCGAAATGATGCACTTAAATCTCGCCTCAAGTAAGAGGTAATGGTTCTTTATATCCTTTTCCGTCAGCCATATATTTCGGCGTCTGGGTAGTTTTGCAGAGCCCCCCGCGCTCGCGTGTCTGTGTGTACATACAGCAACCCCTACACGCACAGCGTGTTCTGCGTACTTGTGTACATACACACAAAGCCGAACATAATTCTGGCCGCTCTTTAGACATTTTGGATGACGGAGAGGTCTTTCGCTTCCTACACAAAAGTGCGAGGGAGAAGTTGGGCACCGGTCGAGCAAAGAGCACGAAGAGGATTCAGAAGAAAATGCCTTTTTGGAGGGCAGTTCGGAACCCCCTGGAAAAAGCCCCACAGCCCTCGGGTGTCTTTTCAGAGGCTAGGGCTAAAAAAAATTAAACAAAACAAAACAAAAAAACCCCCACGAAATATAATGTAAAAATGGAGGACGGCTGAAAGAAAGGAGCACCTTCGCCACCACCACCAGAATTAAGACATCGTAAAGGGGCCTGAAGAAGTATTAAGGAAATGTTAATCCGTTGGCTGGTGGGACTCCAGCTTTGCGCGAATTTGTCTCCAGTAAAGGATCTAAGACTTCTTCAATCGGAGCATATGTTCATAGAGCAATAAAACAGAAAGATTTACAGTCTCCGCCCGCCCCCCAGCAGCCTCGCACCCTTTCAGGAATTACTTATGATGATTTATAACAACAACTCCGGCAATTGTCAAACTGATAAAATAGCCCGGGCTATATGCGGGAATAAACGCTCTTACGAAAGGGCTGCGATTTATGTTCGGGTCCATTTTACTACGTGTCTTGGTGGAGTTTGGTTCCTTTCCCGGACCAACAGGATAATATAAAACTTCATTGATAAAAATGTAGGAGTTCTCGCGAAGTAGCAAATCTGTTCCTTAGTCACTACCAAAGCACATAAACATTTGTCATCTTTGAATAATTGAATTAATGTGTTATTGTTTGAATGTATAATTCATAACATAGGAAACTTTGTCTCTGTCCTGCCACCGAAACGGAAGTAATAAAAAGCTACAATCCAGAGCTTTTTAGAAATTACCCCAGCCAGGGACAATAAAGAATATCCTGTTTGCAGAAAGTATTTCCAGCTGACTCTGGGATCTCACCGAGAAACCCCAGCCCCGTTGTCCGTGGTCTATGGAGTTTACCGAGAGGGGCTTTGTGCAAAAATACGAATCCGATTTCCCCCTAGTCCGGGCTATTGATCGGGGGCTTGCAAGGCGGCGCGCCCGCTTCGCAGGCTGGATGCGCCCGGGCTCCTCCGCAGCCCCGCGCCGGGCGAAGGCTCGGCCGGAGGCGGCGGCGGCCGGGGCAGGAGCGGGCAGGACGGCCAGGGGAGCGGGGCCGGGGCCGGGGCCGGGGCTGGGGCCGGCCGGCCTTTGTGCGGGCGGCGGGGACGGCGCGCTGGGCGCTGGCTCCGGCCCCGCTGCAGCCCCGCCGGCCGGACGCACGGCGAAGCGCACGACCCCGCGTGCGGAGGAGCCGCGGCCTTTCCGCGCCGGCGGGGCCGGGCGGCGGCTGCCCCGCAGCCGCGTTGCTCCTTCCGCGCCTCCCCGCGCGGGCGGCCGCGCCCGCGCTCCGCGCCTCCCCACGCAGGCGGCGGCCGTCAGCGCCGCCGCCCCGGGAGGCGGTCAGCCTGCCTCCTCCGCCGGGCTCCGCGGGGCTCCGCGGCGCTCCGCGCTCGCCCTCTTCCCCCCGCTCCCTGGGAAGCAAAGGTCAGCGCTTGCGCCCGGTCCGGCTCCCGGCCGCTGCCGAGCTGGAAATCAGGAAGCGGCGTGCCCTATTTGTCAAGCGTTTGACAGCTGAGTTCATTAAGGCTTAAATAAGAAGGAATAAAAGTAAAAAATGTTTACGTACCGGGCGTCTCTTTCGGCAGCTACCAAAGACCTAGGTGTGCAGAGAGAGGGACTGCACCCTTTGTATATTATATTCTTGGGATCTCTTCAGTTTTCAAGTCTGATAGAGTCCTTTGCTTGGCAGATTAATGACGACTCCGTGTTTCTTAAGGGACGTGCTGAATTAATTATTTCGCAAATCACGTGGTCAGGACTTGTAGAAATCTATTCTTATCATCTTCCTTGCACTTTGAAATTCTGCCTGTTATGACTGTTCCTAGCAAGATTATTTTGGTCTCTAGGCTTGGGGAGGGAAGAAAAAAAAAAAAGGAAAAGGAATCAGGGGAAAGGGCTAACAAACATGGCCGTTGGAGCGGTGTGGCTCTGCACCGAGAGGTCCCTATTTACTGTACTGTACAGTGAGTGGGGCTTGCTATCGACTCTGCCTTTCCTCTTCATTCTTACCTTAACGACTAGTGGTGATATAATATACAGAACTGTATTGATGTATCGGGAGTAACAGGAGGAGCCATTAAACAGGAGAGAGAGAAAGTATAATCACAAAATGTGCCTCGATATTTAAACTTAGAGAGTGTGTGCTTAGAAACGCACACGCAGCCTCCCCTGCCCCTCCAGGCAGCAAGGGCACTGCCTCGTCCTGCGCACCACGCTCCTTTCCCGGGCTGAGCAGGAGACTGTCGTTTTGGCCTCCTGCCTTGACCAGGCTCCAGGAGAGGCCAAGCCCCCAGTGACAAATACTTGTGACAGAAATAGTGCAATCGACTTCTCCTGGCCAGAGGTATGTGCTATTGTCTGAGGTGCTTACGCAGGAGAGAAAAAAATGATGTTTGCCTTAGGTGGACAGGAAAGTTTAAACTCTCCAAGTTCATGTTTTCTTGTGATCTTTCGTTTGTATCGGCTGAAAAAGTGAAGCTTACTGCTCAGAGAAAGCTACTCACTGCATTTCCATTTCAAATTTCCATTTCTTTTTAAACTGATGCGTTCCAGGACTCACCTAAAAGGCACACATCTGTGTGGGGATCGAGGTGGCTTCAGGTGTGGCTCCTTGCCTCCTGCCACACATGCATAAATCCGGGAGTCATTCTAGGAGGGCTTGTTAAATGCAAAGCAGTAGCAAATGGATGGCAGGCACTTTTAACTGCAGCCTAAATGTAAATATAGACTCCAGCTTGGCCTAGAGTCACACCATTATGGCTGGGGCAATCAGCAAACCTGTTCAAAGGGACATTTGGAAGGATGCTATGCAGAGTCACTCATCTTTTAACACTGTAATGATGGGAGGGACCAGCATTTTCACAGAAGAGAGACCCACCTTGTAGGGACTGTTTGTTCAAGGTACAAACCAGAATCTATTTCTCTACACCTTTTATTATTTCAAATGTATATGGAGGGCTTACATCAAAACTACAAGCGACAATTAGTATAAATAACGCTTTAATCAATGGCAGCAAAACATTGGCAAAGTCTATAAAAAGCATCACACTTTAACAGAGATGAGAGTATTGCTGGACAATGCGACCCTTTAACAAAGGCTCCAGTGCACAACGTTTCACCCATGATAAACAAAAATAACCAGCTTCCCTTCCTACACAAAACTCTGGAGGAGGGTTAAAAACCAATAAAAATTAAACCTCAGGTTCGTTTTCCACGGGAGACAATGACCAGTGGGTGCTCCTGGTCGTTATTACAGACAGTCCTGACCCTTCAGAGCATTGGCAGCTGGAAACTATTTATTTTGGTACTTTCTGCCTCCAGTTCACGTCTTCTCCGGGCTTACAGCACAATTACAACCATGTAAACTTACAGTGCCCCAGCCTCTCTCAAAGGGGACTTGCAAACAGGGTTGTAAGAGCTGTGCCTGCTGAACCCAACACTCGTCCTAGAGATATTAACATTTCAAAAGACAATGAGACAAATTCTGCTCGCAGCTACATCCCTGTTTGACTTCAGTGGGCAGAGGAAGGAAATCTGGGAGCAGAATTTGGCCCTTTAACTTCGGGAGCCATCTCAGTCGATAAGAAACACAAAGCAAGGATTTGCTTATCCAAGGCCATTACTTTCCAGAACTGTACCACAGATGCCAAAGTTGGTAGCTCTCTCTGGAATAACACGTTTGCCCTGCTCCCAGCCAACTTATCGCAGGCTTTAAGTAAACAGCGGGGGTCTGGGAGGGGGATTTTCAAGAAGAGCAGCCAGAGAAGTCTTTCTTCTTCCTCCCCCCCCCCCCTCCTTTTTTTTTCTTTCCCTAGATTCATATGAAGAGCAAAGGAAGGGCCTGGGACAACTCTGGAGACGAAAGGCCGCTACCACAGGAACCGGGTGTAACAAAACTTGAAAACTTGTCTCAGGAATTCCCTCCTCAAGCGCTGCTGCTAGCTGCTCTCCATGCCAGAGAAAGGGAAGGGTAGTTTGGGTCCAAAAGGTTAAGGGTTTAGAGGTCACTCTTCCCGGCTGAAATACAACTAATCGAATAGAAAATTTGTCCTCTGGGTGAACCTGTTCCTGCAATTTAGCCGAACTTCAGTAAAATACCTTTTCAGCTTCTCAACGTGAAGGCGTCAGAAAAAAGACGTCTTTACTATGTATGAACTCGGTGCTTTTTGTCATAGAAACAATGACGCGAATAATGCGGGAATATCCATCTTTAATATCACGACGTGGAGATATTCAAGTATTGCCATGTGCAAGTCTGAGAACTGGGCTAACCCTAAGGAAGAACAAAGAGTTTTCTCCAGGCTCTAAAACAAAAGACCAAGTCTTACAAGACACTTTGCAGAGTTCTAGGGATGAGAAAAGGGCAGAAATTAACCGCTGGCCACAGTTAATGCTGCCGAATACACTCCTGTTGAAAAGCTCGCCTTTTATTTTCGAATTCATTCAAGCCCATTTTGGCCAGTGTTTTCCCGAGCAAGCCCAGAAAGCAGTGAGTCCTCGGTGGGAAGCACCCAGCCTGGAGATGGGCACGTTAACTCACTCCCTGCTCTTCCCACCGCCCTTCAGCGTTTGCTCTGGGTTTCCTTCTTTGCCCCTTTTCTCTTTCATAAAGGGATCATCTCGTTACAATCTCGATGATACGGTCCCTCTCCAGGCTGCCCTGAGGGTACAGGAGATAAGGGCTGAGCTTTCAAATCGCCTGAGCGGAGGTGTAAGTGGCTGAGGGAGCTGGTTTGGCTGGGTTTGGTAGTTGCAGCGCACTAAAACTTTGGCACGATGCAGCCAGCAGCCAGAGACAAATCCGTGGGTATTAGACCAGCTCTGCTCCCATCCAAGCCTTTCCCCTTTCCCTGAAAGGAACTTGCGGAGATTTCCAACCACTGCAGTCATGTGTCGTGGTTTACTTAAAAACAATCACTGTTCTTCAAACAAAAAAAAACAACAGACCAAAATAACCCCAAACCAAAACAAAGCAACAACCCACATAGCCTCTCTCTCTCTTGGGCAGAAAAGAAATTTTAAATCTGATTGAAAGAATGTATTCAGATTTCAGCTTTGAATGGCTCAGGTTATTTCAGAAATCGCATTGATTTTTCACTCTGGGGTTTTCTTTTTATTTTTTTGTTGTGGGGGTTGGGGTTTTTTGTGGTCTTTTTCCCCCTCTTTTTTTTTTTTTTTTTCCCCCTTCCATTTTCAAGTGAGGTATCAAGGGTTTAAAGCACAGCGCTGAGCAGAGCAGACTTTGGAAACAGATTTCAAGCCTGTTAGCCCTGGATGGCACACGGTAAGGAACGGGGACGCTTTTCCTATTCACAAAGAAGGAAATTAAAAAAAAGGGACAAGAAAGTTGTGTACGTTCAAGACAAGTAAACATTATACATGTGTTCATGAGACTGGGAAGGAGCAATACTGTATTTCAGTTCCCCTTCCCCGTTTTTGGTTTGACTTTTTCTTTTTATCTTCACTCTTCTATGTAACAAATAAATAAATACCTAACACTACCAGCACATAAAATAACCCGTTTTCACTTAATTCCTATGCACATCTTCTGAGACGTTATGGAAATGAGCAAGTGTTTTCATTACACCAAGAAAGGTAAAGCGCACAAAAAGTTCACGATTACTAGTCTTTATGTTCAAATAAAAGACTATGCTATAAATTTCCTGTCCTCAACTTGCCCAAATGCATCCTCCCGAAATTGCATGGGATAAAAAGACAACTAAAAGTAAAAATCCCAGAATAAAGCATCAAACCTTCACTTTCGAATTCAAAACTGAAACACAGGACAGTTTCATTTTCAATGATTTATTACTTTTTATGGACAGAAGGTCTCATTTAATATTTTCCCAATTCCCACTGCCTGCATGATGGTTTGTTTTCTTTCTCTCTCTCTTTCTTTCTTTCTCTCTTTCTTTCTTTCTTTCCCCCCTTCCCCCCCCCCCCTTTTTTAGGTTGTGCTAGCAGAGGCAAATAAAATAAAGTCCAAAGTAGCGTCATTTTGTCTCCTTTGTACAACAGTACCTTAAAGAAAGATGACAGTTTCTCGAGTCCTTAGCTGCTACATGCAGGTTCTGCTTGGGCAGTGTCAGTTATGTACAGTACTGGTCAGAAGCAAAGGATGAAATGGAAAATTTCACCTCTTCTACAAAGTTGTCAAGTCAGTCTGATGGTCCTTGGAACCAGTCTGTAAATGGGGGTTTGAACCAGAGGAAGAAGACCTGCCCTTCGTGTTGGGCAGTTTGTGATCTTTTTTCCACTTCATTCTTCTGTTCTGAAACCAGATCTTGATCTGGCGCTCAGAGAGACACAAAGTGTGGGCTATCTCGATACGGCGGCGCCTGGTCAGGTACCTGTTAAAATGAAATTCTTTTTCCAGTTCTAGGACTTGCTGTCTGGTGTAAGCTGTGCGGGAGCGTTTAGGTTCCCCTCCGTTGTAATTGGGATTCACTGGGAAGAAAATACGGAGAACTTTACAAAGCTAATCTTGACTTGCCGGTTCGACTTTACAAAAGAAAACCTTACGAGCTGCAAGCATGTGGCCGGGCTGGATTCGTCCCAGTTGCTTACAATGGACGGGCTGCTCTCCCCCTCATTTAAGGCAGGCACCACAGGCACAGGCAGCTAGGTAGGCTGGGAGCCTCTAGCAGGCTCCTAAAATGGAGTTTTCTCCTGCACGGCAAAGCCCCGCATGGCCAACGGCCTATTTCCTCAGCAATAAAAATTTATGACGAGTGTAATTGGCTACCTCGGCTTAAAAAGCTCGTCCACGAGTCTGGCAGGGACTCGAGCAAGCGTGGCTGAGGACGATCGGAAGCAGGGTAGAAGAGCAAAGTAAGAAGAGGATCCTTACCCGAGTTAACATGGACTTTCTTCATCCAGGGATAAACTACTGCTGGCTGCTTAAGTGCTGACCCGTTTGGGGGTTTGAGGGCCGGCTGCTGGCTGCAGGCTCGCGAGTTGGACATTGGAGGCGGTGGACAATGCTCTGCTTGGCCGGGGAAGTGGCTCGCTGGGCCGGATTGCTCCTGTCCGTGACCCCGCGGCTGCACGGCAGAGCCTTGGGCATTGCTACAGCTAAAGGGCTGCTCGCTGTAGTTTGACCGTGGGTAGAGTCCCTGGTGCTGGAAATCAGAGCCCTGCGAGGCACTGTAGTACTCGGCCCCCTGCTCGCCTAGGTAGCTATTCTGCAAATATTCCTCGCAAGGAGGAAATTTGGGATCCACATACTTAGAGTTCACCATATACGAACTCATGGCCATTAATTTCTGAAGGTAGAAAATACTAATTTTTCTCGTGTTGTCTTTTTTTCCCCTGCCATAGAGCCCTCCTACTTGCTGTCAACTGAATAAAGTTAGGCGGGCATGTGACCGGCCCGGCCAATGGGGAGGCGGGAGCCGATCACCGGATTTCTCCGCAGCTCAGCATTTCCACCAATTTCACTCGGTAATATCCCCGTAACCGAGTGACCCCCCTCTCCGGCGGGTCGCTCCCCCCAGAGCAGGTACCGGAGGTGCGGGGGTACCCCTCGGGCGGCGGCCGCCTCCCTGGCCCGCAGGTGGGGCCAGCCTTTTGTCCGAGCGGGCTCCCCTCCGCCCCGATGGGTGATGCCCGCCGGCTGATCCACCAGCCGCGACCGCCGCCGGCGTTGGTTACCTCGCCTTAAATAAAATATCGAAAGAAGCACGCGGAGCGCGGAGCTGAAGTGGGGCGAAAAGGGGGGCAACTGATAAGGAGGCGGGGGAGAGAAAAGCCGTCAAAGAAGAGGGCAATATGATGTACAATAGGTCTGTCCTGTCTTTGTCTCGCAGAGGTCATCCAAAAGTTACCAGAATTTAGTTCTGCTGAATAAAATTAGGCAATCAGTAACTTCTCATTCACTTCCCAGCCTCAATATATATGTGTGCGTACGTCTGCGTGCACACACGCAAACGCACACGTTTATACATAAATCTGTACACGTATGTATGTAAAATCATACAGATGGCAAGAAACCGTTCACTTTTAACCGCTAAAGTTCAAGCGATTGAACTGAAGACGGCATTTAATTAGGTTAAAAATATCACGGGTTTAATGGGATAAATTCGGTCTTCATTCATCAATATCATTCCAGGAGCACAAGTAAACACATTCCAGTGAGGCGAATGCTGCTTTTGCTGCTGTCGTAAATATTTTGATGTGATCTGGACCCTTGACAGGAAATTTTTGCTAACGGCTGGCATATCTAGCTAATTTATGAGGATCTTTTTAAAGATTCATTCATTGATTGGTAGATAATTTTTTTTTTCAGGAAATTTGTAACTTCTGGTGAGATTAACTGTTTAAATTCACAGTCTGTCAGTGAAAGTTACGACTGAACGACAACTGAAATTTTAAGAGATGTCCTAAAACCTAGCAAATAGGAGCGAGGCAGCAAAACTTTTATAATTTCTGGGTGTTCAGCACGCACATGCCTTTTGATTCCGCCAGTATTTAAACTTCTAACCATTTGCAGAAAGGTGAAGTTTTTGCATCGACCATATATTCCCCTAGAATCGAATCTGTGACTATATGAATATCACACAAATTCGGTTCTACAGGGTATATATAGACAACGTAATAACATTCTGTTTTCATCTACAATATAGCAGGTCTTTGCAATTTTCTTAGTCCTCACTGTCTTCTGAGGAATGCAAACTATTCTGCTGGGACTCAGTTCTGAAATACGGATTTGCAGGAAGGTGGGATTTCAGAAAAGATTCACGCTTGTTATTATTGCTGCAACAGAGCTATTCGACTCTCCACCAATTTATAGCGATGAATTTCGCCTACCAAATTCTCAGAAAGACCTGCTGCGCACTTTAAATGTTCTGCCGCTTACGTCCTCGCTACGGAAAACGGACGTTACCGGTCAAATTGCGCTATTTAGAATAATAATGGTTAAAATAATTTAGAAAAGAGCCTTTATCTATTTAGGCTATCACGAATCTGAAGAGATTCTCTATAATTAGAAATCCCCCCCCCCCGACAAAAAAGAATTAAAAAAAAAATCAAACAGAAGTAAAACAGCCGACAGCAGAAACAGCGATTGGTGAAAAAGAGGAGATTAAAGGCTGGAGTTAGTCGGTCTCGGGAAGAAGAGAGTGTCCAAATTTACCTTCATCCCATTATGCTGGTCTAGCTATTATCCCCGCGAGCTGCTTGCGAGCCGCAGCCTCGCACCCTCCCAGGTTCTCCCCGCCGTAGCGTTTATGGTGAAGGGCAGGGCGAGAGGTCAGCCGAAATCATTTACAAGCATATCACAAAGTTTCATTATTTTTACTTTGTCGACAGCGGCACACAGGAGTACAAAAGTTCATGAATTGTGTCTGACCCAGCTCCTCACTGCTGTCCTGCGGTCAACCTCTTCTCCTTCCACTATTTAAAACAGGCACCATAAGGACAAATAATGGTGCGGGTGTGATACATCCAACCGCTGCGGAGGGCAGATTTGGGGGTGTTGCGTTTATCCGAGCGATGTGTACCGGTTTGTTTGCCTGCCTCCAACTCCCAGTTGCCTGATCTGGGGGATGCTATTTTTAAACATCTGCTTTCTTAGCACTGCGGTGGTGCCTTCTTCACAGCAAGTGCAACTCGAAACGACTTTGTGCCCCTAATCTCCCCCCCCCCCCCCCGTATTATTTAAATCTCCACCCAACTGTTTTAAGCGGCTCGCCCCGCTTTCCCCTCCTTTCTCTGAGGGGAAGGGGGATACCTCCCCCGCGGGGGGGTGGGCATTAACCACCCTGCTGAACTGGCAGGGTAACACCCCCACCCAAAGAGAGCTTGCGTTTGGGGCAGCCCCCGGGAGCGGACAAGCCCGCCGAGGGCTGCCCGGGGAGAAGCGATGGGGCCGGGGAAGCAGCAGCTCCCCGCTCTGCTTAATACTACACATTTTCATATTTGTTAGACGCTGTGACCTGCGTTTCACCTTATTGCACGACTTGCTCAGACAGGTCAAAGCCAAAGAGTTATTGATGAACAAAAGCGTTATATATTCACCTCCTGTTCAACTGCCCATACAAAATGCTTTTGATCTATCAGGCTTTTTGTATTCTGGTTCATAATCAGTATGCTAAATGTACGTTGGCAGAAAACAAGTAATCCATACATTTAGGGCCGGCCCCGGAATAAAATGCCAAGGGCATCTACATAGCGCAGGGCTGAGCCACGGGGGGAGGAAAGTTACCTATGGAACACAATTAAAACTGCAACGCTGGAGGCGATTCTTCAGTTCGTATTTAAAGGGCTCGAAAGCCAATATCTCCACGTAAGGCAAAAAGAGAAGGAGAAGCCTGGCACAAGCAGTGAAAGTGATTATTTATCAGCAAGCAGGGAAAGGAAACAGGGAGAAACGCGAACAAACACAGCTCCGCTCCTCGACACCCTCCCGGCCAGAGCGGGGCTGGCAGAAGCAGGGATGGCGATGTAGACCTAGTGAATGAACCTCCAAATATCGCAGGCTTTCATTTCCTCCTTGACAGACAAGCCGGTCTCAGTCTGAAGCACCAAGACTAATGCACTTAGCTCCTTACTGCAGCCAGAAAGGTTCAACAGCATTTCCTGCTACACACTGATCTGCTGCCCTCCCCTCGGTCCCCCCAGCGCAGCCCATGCGGGACCATCAGGGATGCGAAAACCCCTACAGCAGAAGGTTGCCCTCCTGAGCTCAGATACCCATTCCCCTCCGTGCCCTCACAGCATTCGAATCCACGTTTGAATCTCCCTTGCTCGGGGAGACCCAGTACCAGAGGACCAGCGCTACCGCCCCGCAGGAGCCGGCTGCAGCGTGGGCTGACCCGGCTGGCTGGCGCTGACAGCCCCCAGAGCCCGCCGCCCCTTCCCTCCTTCGCCGGGCTATGCCAAACGCTGTTAGCGCTGGGTAGCAGGCACAGCTCCGCTTTGAATCCCGTCTGGAGAAAAGAGGGGGAGTAGCCAAGGTTCTGAGGCGCGGGGACACAACGTGACCCGCCCGGGCTCCGCGCGGGGACGCGCTGCGCGGCCCCGCCAGCCGGCGTGGGCAGGCTGCTCATTGCTGCGGAGCGGTGCGGAGCAGGAGGACACCTGTGCAGCCCCCAGCAGCCCTGCCGTCTCCCTCAGGAGACTGCACCTCTGCCTTTAACGCCGGCCAGGATTATGGCATGGGACCACAAGCCGACTCCGCAAGAGCCTTCACATGCTGACATAGTGTTTTTTCCTCTTTTTTTGGTAGCAGTATTCAGCAGGGATGCATCAGTTTTGATTCTTCCAGCCTGAAGGGGAGAAACAGGGTTTCCAAGCATTGCAAAGTCTACAAGGAAAAAGAGGTTACTTACCGTGGATGTCCTTCCATGCTGCCGAACCTGTTGCAATAAAAACGTTTGTTACTGTTGTATTCCACATACGGGTGGTATTTCTGGAGAACAGTTACAGACCACGTTTGACAGATGAAAGCAGAGAGGAGCTGGTGGTAAATCCTGCGAGCAGCGGAGTGGTGGGGTGGAAGCCCCTTCCGAATGAGGACCACGTTGCATTCAGGCAGTTTTTTACGAACACATGCTTTCCCTGTGTCCGGGGTGTGATCTTTCACTTTTAATATTCATAGTCTAGATTTTATACCGGATAATTTCTAAAGGGATGAAAAGTCAGACCTCCCTCTTTCACTGATGGAAAAAAAGAATAACAAAGGCCTTTTTTTTTGTTCTGTGGCACTCCAGTCACTTACAAATGAAATATTCAGATCACTTTTGCTAAACCATCACCCACAAAATGTCACAATATGCCATGTAGCATCGTATCCATGCTGAGCACAGAAAGAACTACAATTTTACCAGAATAAATCTCGGATTACTCTAGGATAGGTCCCCTTTAAGATCACCTAATTAACCAAACAGTAACCACGAGACATGCGTCTTTGTTTGCATTATAGAAGGACGGATTTGACTTGAACTTTCCTTCAAATCTTCTGATAAATACATTCAAAGATCACATTAAGGAAAACAAAAACACGCGCTCAGTCTAATGCTCCTGGAACGCATCGTACATTTTAGAGTAAAATACTAACACTGGGGGTTTCTTTTCTGTAAGCGATTTTTCACCCCTTCTATTGCCTTCCTACGATATCGTGGAGAATTATTATATCACACACAGAGCGCTTGCCTCGGTATAAATAGTTCACCAGACAGAGCTTCCCAAGACTGCTTTCGCTAAAAAAATATTTTTTTAGTTCTTGGTAGCATTCAGAGCTTGCGAGGACAGTGGAGTAATATCAGCATTTCGGCACTACACATTCCCGTACCGTTCCTTTCCTTCCTTTTTTGTCCTTTTTTTTTAATGGCAAAGGTTAGCTTCAGCTCGGATGTCCCACTAAATTCAGAAATCTCGGGCGAGGAGCAGCCCGCTCGTCCCGGCGCTGCCCCAGCCACCTGAGCTCTACCTGTCCGTTCTCCCCAGCAAAGGCGTTCCGCGTTGCCGGGCGGAGCAGCGCCGGTGCCCCACTCCCACGGAGTTTCCAGGGGCACAAGGAGAGCCCGAGCGCGGCGTGGCCGTGGGCAGGCTGCCGCGGACTTACTGCGCGCTGCCCCCCCGGCCGGGGGGAGCCGGGAGCAGAGGTGCCTGCACGGCCGCATTCCCGCAGACGGTTCCCTGCTAACACTTTCCCGATTACTGCTTCCAGGAACGAAAGCATCTGCACTTGTATGCTCTTAAACTAATTTATGGTGGGAATTATATTTTGGCTTGTCAACTCTCAAGCCATAAAACAAAGTTTATTGGAATCACGTGCTTCTAAATAGCCACTCAGGACCTATCTCTGTGGAACCATAAATAACCTTCAGCTTTAAACTTTTATTCGCTAAATAAAGGTTCGCTGAATCTGTCCTGTAAAACGGGACCGGGTCGAAATAGCGGGGATGGGCGGAAGGTCAGCTCCGCGGCGTTATGCCGGCCTTTTTGAGGAGCGTGTTGTAGGGAAAGCAGCTAGGAGGAGAGTTAGCGCTCCCAAGTTGCTCTCGACAAGGGAGCCGGGTGCATTTTGCCGTGGGTACCCGTTCAAACCTTTCTTTGCATCTCTCAGGGGACAGGGAAGCCCACAGTCAGGAAAAAACCCAGAGGTACTGCGGGAGAGGGGAGTCCCTCTCTCCCTTCCCGGGATGTTGATGGCATTTTGGTCAGGCGTCCCTGGAAAATGGTTTTGACTGGTTCGCCTCCTGAACCGTTGCTCGGGGAGCTGTGCCAGGGGCTGCGGGCTCGCCAGGCACCCGCGGACCTTTGCAAGCGACCAAACTGCTGGAAACAGCGAGGACACTGGGCTTTGGAAAGGGAGAAAGTGTGAAGCCTGCCACAATGAGATCTTTGAGGATTGGAAGTTTAAGGAGGGTTATAAAACAATAAAACAGCCCTGGTGTGAAGGGAGCGGGGTGTGAGCTAGCAAATGAGAATTTCAAGGAGCCCGAGCACAGGAAGTCAAATGTCCCTGGCAGTCACACAGCATAAAGAACCCGGGCATCAGCTCCCAATCTGTCACGGCTAAGAGGAGGAAGTCGGAGCGGCCAGCAGCTCCTGGAGCCTCCAAGGAGGGGCTTGTCCCTTCCCCAGAGGCGGGGGAGCCGTGTCCGCCCCGTCGGGGACCGGCCGCGGGCAGAGGGGTCCGGCCGCTCCCCCGGCCCGCGGGTGCGGATGCGGCTCTGTGCAGGGGCTCAGCTCGGAAAAGCGAGCCAGCTTCAGCTCCTTGCTGGGTAGTGGCACCAGCTGTCACCAGCTGGGTGGTGCCTGCCTAACGCCAGAGTTAGGTCCCTCCTGGTCTTGCTCTTACTTGGCCATTTCCTACCGAACCTGGCTATACGAGTTCGAAATTGCCTAAAAGGGGCAGCTTAGCTCTCGCCGTACTCTTTCGGTGGCTGAAATCGCAGTTGACCCACTTGTTTTTCTCCAGAGAGGAAGAAAGCTCCTGCTCCTTTCCTATGCGAGGTTATTTTGCTGCTTTTCCTGCTCCTTTCCTATGCGGGGTTATTTTGCATTCCGCTATTTTCCTTCCTCTGTGTCAACGCTTTAGTCATACGGCATCACCTTCGCACTTTATTAATGGCCTAAGCTGGGGAATGGCTCTTTCTCCCTGCGCCCTCCCCTGCCCAGGACAGCTGGTGACATTTCAGCAACTTATCGGGCGGCCGATGAAAGCCCGGGGGATCCGGCCAGGCGCCCCCAGGAGAGGGGTGGGTTTCCCTGCGTGGGGCTGACTCGTGGGTCGCTTTCAGCTGGAGCACGGCCCGTGCTCCCAGCCCCGGGCAGGCAGGAGGAAGCGCTCCACGGGGCTGCACCCCGCACCCTGCTCAGGCACCCGGGCCTGGGCACGGCAGGCGCTGGACCAGGCTCCGTGGCATCCTCCAGCCCCCCCCAACGCCCCGTCCTCACTGGCCTTCGGGGAAACGGCTTCAGCGACAAGCAGCTGCAAAAAGACAGGATGCCCGTCCCCTGGGAAGGTGGGGGAAAAGGCTACGGACGGGGAGGTGAGGGGAATGGTGCAACGCGAACGTGCAACCAAATGTGGGGAAAACGGACTGGGACGACAAGAATCACGACGCAGAGTCAAACGCGTTTTCCCCGGGCCTGGCAGCGGGTGCTGGGTGCGGCGGAGGTCCCGCCCCGAGCAGCGGGGACCACGGGTGGGCTCCAGCCCCTGTGCCGGCACGGGGAGTATCACGTCCCTCCCCACGTGTCTGCGATCGCTTCTTGGCGCATCTCGTGGGCAAGAGAAGCTCACGGTTTCAGGACAGGGTACTGCCCACCAGCTCTGTTCAAGCGGGTGCGGGAGGAGCGGAGCCGTGGCGGGGCAGGCAGCGGGGCAGCGCTGCGGGCGGGCGGCCGAAGCATCAGCCCCTGGCAAACGGGGCGGGAGCTGCGGCCCGGGCCCGGCATGTGCTTCGGGCCAAGTAGTCTGGGGCTGGGAAAGGTGAGGCTGTGGGAGGGTGAGGAGTTGATGAGAGAGACTCAGCTCCCTGTGATCTAGGGGCAAGATGAATGTTTCTGCAAGTGAATAATTCTAGCCCTGAGATTTGGAAGAGGGAATTTGGAGGATTTTCGCATTTCCTATTCTAAAATGCAGATGTGAAAGTTGACTTTGCAGCTCTGGCCAGTTCACCCTCCAGGCTTTTATGCGAGTTCTCATATTTGGGGCTGGCCATCTGGAGATGGATAATATGTGGAATGAAGTAACCCAGTAATAATTGTTTTGCCTCTGGTAATTGTTGCGATAAAAGGGTTGGGAAAATTGAATCGCATGTGTAAGCCACTGTCGCTCTTGATGCTACTTGACAGACACGAAGACCAGCATCCTACCCCGAGGACCACACCGCCAGAAAATGACAGGCTCCTTCTCTGACTTTGAAGACCTACCGAGCGCCTTGATAGCGTCCAACTCATTAACCCTCTCTGCTTTATTATAACCCCGAGCTTTCAGCAGTCACCTCACAGCCCATGTCCCCGCCGAGCAGGACGTGGGCATGCAAAGGCCCCCGCCCGCAGCACCCCGCGCCCGCGGGCAGAGCCGACGGCAGCAGAGACCCGGAGCGGGCCGGGCAGCGGCGAGCCGCGCCTGGACACCAAACGAGGGCAGCGGCGGCGGCACCCCGGGCCCCCGGGGGAAGAGGGCGAGGAGCCCGGGGCAGGGAGGGGAGGCCGGGGGCCGTGGGAGCGTCTAGCTGGGGCAGGCACGGCCCGGGGGGCCGGGGGCCGCCAGGGTCATGTCCGGGCACGGCTGGGGAAGATGAAGCCTGCAGGCAACAGGTGAGGCGGAGGCAGGTAAATCTGCCGGGCCCCGGCTTGCAGGGGGCAGGGAGGATGTGCGGGGACCGGGGGCTCTGCCCGGGGGAAGGGAGCCGGTGGGGAGGAGGGTGCGGGCCGCCACGGTGCTCTGGCACCCACATCAAAGGGGCAGAGAAGGAAGAGGTGGCTGCCCGACATGAAAGGGCGGGCCGGTGACCGGGAGGGTGGCGGGGCACTCGAGGTGAGCCCCGCCAGCACCGTGGGGAGGGCAGGGAGTGCGGAGGGCACGCACGGGTGCGAGTAAGGGCCCGCGGACCCGGGGCAGGCGGGAGGCCGCAGCGCTGGAGGTAGTGGGACAACTGGAGCCCAGCTGGGGAGGGCTCCGCGGACGCCCGAGAAGACTGGCAGAGCCCCACCCGTGCCCCCCCGCCCGCCGGTGGGCCTCTGCCGTGGGCAGGCGGGCGGCCGGGTCCGGGTCCCGGGGCAGGCGGCGGGGGGCGGCGGGCCCCTCGCCCAGGCGGGGAGAGCGGCCAGGCTTGTCCTACAGCGCCTTCTCCTGGAAGAGGCCGTGGAGACAAAATGGCTGGTGGCCGCGGCCGGGGCCTGCCGCGCCCCCGGCGGCCGCTCCGCGCCCGGCCCGGCCGCCCCGAGGGCGGGAGCCGCGGGCAGGTGACCCCGGCCCGGGCCGTCGGGGCGGGCGCCCACCGGCGGGCAGAGGCGGCGGAGCCGGGCCTCGACGGCGGGGCCGGGCGGGCGGCTGGGCTGCCCCCCGCGGACCCCGCACCCTCGCGGGCTCCAGCTCGGGTGGCCCCGGCGTGGGGCGCTGGCTGGGCGACGCGGGCTGCCTCCCCCGCCTCTGGCCGCCCCCGCCCCCGCGGGCGATGGGAGGCGAGTGCTGGGCTTGGGCAGAGCCTGCTGCCGCTGAATGCACTTTTATTGCCTCTTGTCTCTGGCAGAGACCCTTCCTCCGCGCCCCGCCCGGCCCCCGCGCCCCGCTGCAATGTTTATTGTGCCTCATCTTTTCCTTTCGCTTCCTGTTTTTTCCTCTCCCGCTCCGGCAGCATTGAGTGCCGCACTGCAGTAGAGCCGTAAATACCTTTAACAGCTGCCTGCCAACCGAGGGGTGAAATACTGTCTTTGTTCGGGTTTTTTTCTGCCCCAAGCGCTCATAAAACACCCCGGGAGAATTATATTTGTTTGGGGAAAGAGAAACATTATTGGGAAATAAACGAATCGGCGGGATTTGCTGTTCTTACGAGCGCAAAGCCGACGTTTATGTCTTCTCTCAGTCTTACCGGGTTTCCCCGGGTCCGCAGCCCACACCGCCTCCCCTCCTTGCACCAAACCCCTGCCAGACTCGGGGAGCAGTGTCTCGCACTTCTCCTCCAGGCAACTTGCAGCAGCTAAGCGGGAGCCCAACCTGACTTCCCAAATGGCAGCCGGCGGCAGCGGCACCTGGGCACTGCCGGGGCGCGGAGGCTGCCGTTTCCCGCTGGCTATTCTGTGGCGGTGTTCTTTCCCTGCCCTGCGTCAGTGAAGGGTGGGTTAGGGATCGGCTGTTTCCTTTCAACAGAAAAAATGAGATGAGTCATAAATTCTGTCGGACACGTCGGGAAACGAAGCAGGTGTGAGAAATGTGAATGTGAATTCTGTTTTCGAAAATTACAGCACACCGACACATCTAGACACATACAGGCGCTGACTTTGTATAGATGTACAAATATATATAAAAATACAGTCCTCATATATGCCGTATGTGTATACACACATACATACAGAGTTTGTTATGAATACTCACACACATAGGTGTATTTAAGAGCGTACAGGTGCCTATGTGTGCTTCAATGTTAATGCAAGAAATGAAAGAAAAAGAAAAAAATAAAAGAAAAAAGAGAAAAAGGAAGGAAGCCGTTTAGGAGGGGCCGAACTCCCACATAAACCAGTGGGATCATAAATGCATGTGTGTATCCGTATGTGTCAGCATATGGACCCGCAGATACACATATGCACATTAGAATTCGTTAGAACATCCTGCTTTTGTTTTCTTCTTTTCCCCCAGGCTGCGAATAATTTGAAAACAGCTCAAGGACGAGATTTCTTCGGAGTTTTTGGAGAGATTTATAGCCAAGCAGCTACAATTACTGTGTCACCTACGAGGGATTCTGAGAGTGAAACCTAATGCAATGCATACTTTCCAAGTTACTCTTGAAGACTGTTGCTATGTTGAAAACGATTCCTCCCAAATAATCCCCAAGTCCTTCAGCAGCGCAGGGCGGTCGGCTAGTGCAAAGAGCCAAAGCATGAGGGAGAGTCATCCCATCGCTTGCTGTAGCGGGGCTCGGGCTTAGCAGGCTGGGGAGGTGCTCGGGGATGGATTAAAAAATAATTTCTTCTGCGGCTTCAAAATATGTACCTGGGGCACGTCCCACACCTTTCCACCCTCACTGTGTATGGTTTAACCAGACATTTTGCTTTACCGTTAAATAGGTGGCTGCTTTTGAGGTAAATGGCGATTCGGTAAATTCCTGCAGTGCAATGGCTCGGTGCATTTCCATCACTGACCAACGGTATAAACACTAAATACCAGGCAGTGGGTTTTCGATTGCGCATTAACATTTTGAAAATGAAGAGGAGGTGTGTAATATATATATACGTTCAAAATAATACACTTCCAAAGAATGTATGTTCTACAGAGAAAAGTAGAGTTGCAGATACGTGTCTACGCGTATATAGGTAATGCGGATATGGATATATACACATATGTAGGTAACGCAGAAACAGCTTACGTGACTGTTCTACCTCCTCTACATATTTCAAAATAAACCCGGGGTGTTTTTTCGAGAACGCGTCCCCCATTCAACCCCCCGTGGTTTCCGCGTGGGTAAGCGGCCGTGCTGCGGGGCTGCACTCCTGGCCGTGGCTCCGCGCCGCCCGCCCCCGCGCTGCCCGGCGAAGAGGAGCCCGGGGCCGCCCCGGCACCAGCCGTCTGCCCGCTGCCGAGCCCGGCCCGTGTGCCTCCCGCCGAGCCGGTCGGAGCCGCAGCCCTGGCTCACGCACGGTACAGCGGAGGAAGGATGTGGTCAGCCCTCCCGGCGGGGCGGGCGGGGGCTCCCGGGGCTGGCCCCGGGCACAGCCCCCGGCCCGACCGGCTCGGCGGGGCCGCCCCGCGCCCTCCGCCCCCGCGGGAGCGCTGACCCCGGTTCTCCGGCGAAAACACCTGTTAAGCTTTAAAGTTACGCGAGCGCCCTTCCGCCACGGGGAAAACAGACCACAGCACCACCACGCCGCGCTTCCGACTGGCAGGGGGACGAGCGCCTCAAAAAAGGCCTTTTACTGGGAAAAACCCCACGGCAGGAGAGGCGCTGCCTGCGCGCCCTGCGCCCCGGCCTTCCGTCCCTCGGCGCGGAGGGTCGCGGCTCGCCACGCCATCGCGGCCCGCAGCGCCTTTCCGCGCCAGACCGCGCAGCAGCCGCACGCCCCCGCGGCATGCCCGCAACTATTACTGATAGCGATAACAACGGTGATTACAAGAACAGCAACGGCAGTCATAGCAATAATAGCAATGGCAGTCACAGAAGAACGAGGGGCTCCGAGGGACAGGTGACCAAGCGGGGCAGGAGGACAGGGGAGCCGGCGCCGTGCCGCCGTGCGGGACGGTGCGCGGCCGCGGAGAACCGGCGGCCAGCCCGAGGGGAGCCGAGTGCTTACCGGTTCGCGGCACTGCCCGCCTGCGGAGGAGCCCGGGAGGGTTGCTGTAATCCATTTTGCGCCCGCGTAGCAATCCGTGTGCCGGAGGAGAGAGCGGCGGCGGGGGCAACAAGCGGCGGGAGGGGAGCGGGGGGCTGGAGGCGGCGCGGCGGCGGGCGCGGGGCTCCGCGCATCCCCCCGCGGGCGCGGGAGAGGAGGCGGCGCGGGGCCGGGGAAATGTCAGAGCGGCGGCGGCGGGACCGGCCGCGGGTTTCGGGGAGCGGGACACAAACATGAGGGCGACTGCCATACACCTCAGCCTAGACAAAGGTTAGGAAAAGAGGGGCTGAGGCTCTCTGAAGGCAGAATGCAGGGGGAAATTCGCCAGGGAAATCAGGAAAAGGCCATGAAAGCGCTCGCTGCCTGCACATGACCAGCCGCAGCCAATGACGAGCCCAAATAGGTCATAAAAAGGTCTATTACCAAGTTGTAAATTTTCTTCAAACAAAAAGGAATTTACTGCAATTCCTTGCGGATTTTGCACATACTGCTTCCCAGCGCCATGTTTCTTTCGCCTGCGCGCTGCTCTTTTACGGGGTCCTCGGTCCCGCCCGCCCGCGGCCTGCGCGCCCCGGGCGCGGTGGCGGGGCCCCGCGGGCACGGCCGCGGCGCGGGAGATCCGCGCAGGGAGCGGAGAGCGGGGCGAGACCCCGCGCAGAGGCCGCGGAGCCGCACAAAGGGGGGGCACCGCGCTGCCCCGGTGGGTCCGTGTCTTGCCACAACGAAAGGGGGCTTTACCCGCACTCCCCCCCCGCTCCGCCGGGCCCTAAAAGAAACCGCACTTCCTTCAGCGCCCACTACTGAAGCCGAAGCCGTCGCCGACCTAAAAATAGGCCGAGCAGCTTCCCCAGCCCGCCGTGCGCGGTTCCCACAGGTTGCGCCGGGCGCTGTCATCGCGGCCGGGCTGCCCGCAGCCTCCCCGGGGGGGGGCTGCCCCCGCCCCCGAAAAAACCTTCCCGGGGCCGCTCGGACCTGGGGCACCAAGAGGGAAAATCCGACGCTTAGATGTACTCGAAAAGACTGAAAACCGCCCCGCGTCCACAGGGAATGCTCGGCTCGGAGGCGGAATATTGTGGGTGTTCCGTGCTCAGTTTTTGTTTCAGAGAATAGCCAGAGCCCTCCCTCAGTGGCCTCCGCGTCGACTGTACCTGCCTCGAAAACAGAGCTAACAAAAATAAACACTCCTAAAGCTGTAGGGTCTTTTCAAAACGCTGCTTCAGGCAGTTGCACACCCGTGAATATCACACCCGTGCAGCGTGTCCTTCGGCCGAGGCACCGGCACCTTTCGCGGTGGCTCTGCAGCACCCACGCCCACGCAGAGCTGCTCGACGTGGGAACGGAGAAATTCCGCAGAAACCAAAGGCGCGGTACATCCGCGCTGCGGCTGTCACAGGCGGCCTCTGGCCGCCGCTGCAGCCGCGACTCGCGCAGCTGCGGCTTTTCCCTGCCAAAATACCGCTGCTTGCTCCGGAGCTCGATGGCTCCGATTTTACCGGGGGTTTACCGACCGCCCGGGCCAATTTCTGGCTCGCTTTTCTTTTTCGTAGCAAGACTTCAAGTACGAACGAGGGAGAGATTCAGCTGCCGGGCTACGGGGGGAAATACCTTAACAACTACCGGGATTTTTTTTTATTTTTCTTAATAAAAAAGACAGGGACGATCCCAGTTACCACTAGGCCTTCGCAAGTGATGTGTGCGCAAGGAAGTCAGTTTTTGCCTGCGTGGCTGCGTTCCCAGTCGGCCCAGGGAGAGCGACGCTAACGGAAACTTCGTCAGGAATATTTTAATTTTGTTCTCTTTGTCGGGAAATTAAAACCAACTACGGCAGCAGCTCTTTCCCGGACAAATACTAGCCTAGGAACTGCTCCGCTTGGAAGTAAAGGTCTCCGTCATGTGTTTCCCCCCGCAGGCAGCCCGGGTTTGCAGCGGGCGGCAGCAGCACGGCTCTCCCCGCGGCAGGGCCCGCCGGGACCCCGCTGCGCCCAGCCTCGGCCGCAAGCGCAGCAGGAGGAAAAGGCTCATTCCCTGCCCGCAGACCCAACATGCCGGTGCCACTGGCAGCGGGTGTTATTTGGAAAAGCGAGGGGTTTTTCAGCGTCAGGCGACTGGGCTTCCTTAAACCTGCCGCCACCAGCCCCACATCCCTCTTGGATACTAGGGATACCGGTGTGCTTATGCAAATCCATGCAGCAAAATGTTTACTTCACCGCTTTGCTGCAGTTTCCCCGCGTTTACAACCTTTAACCAATTACGCGATTAAAATAAACCCAGAACAATAGCTCCGCTTGCTTGTGCCTCCCTCTAGAGCTGGCGCTTTGCAAGAGTGGAAGCGTGCCTGGCTCGGTGGCGGGGAGGGGGGAAAGGAAGGGAAACGAAATTAACAAATCCCGACCCCGGGGACGGCGGTTCCCGCCGTGCCGGGTCCGTTCCCGGGAGCGGAGCAGTGGGTGCGGAGAAGGGCCCCACACCGGGCGGGCACGGCGGCCGCCGGCGCCCGGCACCTCCCGAGGCCCCTGGATGTGCGCTTCCGAGCGGGGCCCCGGCTCGGTCCTTGCTCCGTCGGGAGCACGCTCGTTTCTCGGGCAGATAATATAAATTTGTAGTGTTTGTCGCAGCGGCTGGCGCGTCCCTGCGGTTCCTTTCACGGAACCATCACTCACGGGGGCGTGAGGCGGTGGGGAAAAAATGACGCAGAAATCTTGGTAGGGATTTATACCTCATACTTCAGCCCTCTGCCTGCTGTTCCTAAAAAGGACTGCTCTCGGCCATCCTCTCAGATACCGCGGTCTGCGGGACTCTGCCGCGGAGCCGGAGAAAGGGGAGGGAGGGAGGGGAGAGGGGGAGATAAATTAAACCGTTTTACTGATCAGAGCGGACTTCTCCCGCGGCTGCGGGGAACCCTGCGGCAGGCTCTGCCCTCGCCGGCTGCGGCCTCCGCTGGGAAACGCACCCAAAACGTGCCATAATATTTAGGAGGGCAAAAATGCCCTTTTTTTCTGTTTACGCATGGTTCGGGACCACAGAGCATTGCAGCCCCACGCAAGGCCACAAAAACTTTGCCTTTCTCTGCTCGTCTGCCATCCGCGGGGGAGGCTAGGCCTGGTTTGGCCGCGGCTTGGCTGGAAGCTCCGCACTGGTCGGGTTAGCCCTTGGGGCCGGCGGGGGCCCGGCGTGCGGCCCGGTCCCGTCTCCACCCGGCCGGGCTGACAGCGGTCGGCTCGGCGGGGTGAAGGGCCGTGTTTGCCGGCATCGGCTCCCCTGCCCCGCCGCCCCGGGGGCGCCCAGGGAAGGGCGAAGGCAGGGCCCAGGCACGCACGTCGAGGGCCGGGCCGCAGCGCAGGCTTAGCCCGCAGGTGGGGCCGCAGTCCCCGCTGGCCGCGGCTTCGAGCCCGGCCTCGCAGAGCCCATGGCCGGCGGCCTCCGAAACGTCGGCGGCGGTGGCAGGGTGTGCAGGCGGCAGGGAGCGCAAACATATAGGTTTTGTATGCAACGTGCCATTCCCAGACCCCACAGAAACGCCCAGCGTCGGAGGAAGGACGGGGGAAAGGCGCAGGAGAGAGTTAGTCCAGACGCGGAGAGCCTCTGGAGGTTCCTGGAGGAGTGGATTACAAAAAGGATTTCAGGAAGCCGATACATTTTATATTTGAATAAATTTGGTTTATTTTAATCAAATATCAATAGCAGAAGGTTAAATATATTTCTCAGATCTTTCTTCAAATTTATTAAATTTATTTAATTTACTTAACATAAGATAAGAACAAGAATTAAAATAGTACAAGTGCACTTGTCTTGATTAATAAAGCATTGTTAAATGTCTTGCTTATGGGTATTTATTATTAGGAAGTTTATGTCGTTTCCCGCAATCACCGTCTTTTAAGATTGCAAAAAAGTATGTATTTATATATATCATTAGAAATGTATTGCTACAAACTCTGTATCAAATTTCCAAAAGAAGTAGATGAACTGTTAAATCTAGAGATTGTTCCGGATACGGTTAAAAACAAAACAAAACAAAACCACAAACAAGTGAAGCACCCGAAGCAGAGAAATGTCAAGCGGAGGGACATGGGGTCACTCGTCCCACGGCAGGACCACGTACAGGGGGAGACGGGCCGAGATGTCGGGCTACGACGCTGGTTATTTTTTATAGCCTTTCACAAAGGCTTTTAGGGCAAAATTTAATTCGTCTGGCCTTCAGCTCTGTCTTCTTCCAGATCATGTGCTTCCTTTTTGGCCTCCCCTTCCTTTCCCTCCTGTCTGGAAGCGGGGAATTTGTCCTTGTTGTTCTCTTTTTTCCATTTCATTCTCCTGTTCTGAAACCAGATCTTTACCTGCCTCTCGGTGAGTCCTAGTGCGTGGGACACCTCGATCCTCCTCTTCCTGGTCAGATAAGGGTTAAAGAGGAACTCCTTTTCCAGCTCTAGAGTCTGGAATCGGCTGTATGTTTGTCTTCCTCTCCTCCTACCCGGCGCTGCTGTTTAAAACAAAAACACAGGGTTTTGGAAGTTGGCGTGGTCGTTCAAAACCAGGCGCAGGCAGGGAGCGAGGGCTGGAGCCCCTCTGGAAATCCCTCGAGAGAAGCCCCGCAGAAACGCGGGCAGAGAAAGCAGAGGGCGCGGAGCAGCCCGGAGCTTTGCACACGAGTGCGGGAGAAGCAGCGATAGCGGATGCACGAAGCGCCTGAGCTCTCCCCCTGCATCGGGGTTTACGGGACCGAGTTTACTGCCTGGGGTCACTTTACTGCCCGGTAACCGGCACCCCGGCCCCGCACCCTTCCCGTTCAGGCAGCGGCGGCGGGAGCCGGGCGAGCGGGTCAGCTGCGCCTGTGTCCGAGAGGCGACTTTCAGGCTACTCCTGGAGTGGCAGCCGCCTCCTGCAGAGGTTTCTCTTGCTTTATCGCTTGTATCGCTTTATTATCGCAAGCCACGGCGGCGATAGGAATCGCGGGGAGAGAGGCAGGGAGAGAGGGAGGCAGAGGCAGGGAGCGAGAGGCAGCGAGAAAGAAGCGGGAGGAGGAAAAGAAAGTTTCGAACTCAGACGTGAGATGGAAGCAAATTTTTGACTGCGTCCAACCTTGTGGTCTCATCCAGGGAAACATTTGAGCAGGAGACGAGCTCTGATTTAAGTGGTCTGGTTCCTCGCCAATATTAGCACTGGACGATTTACAGTCAGGATATTGTACCAGCTCGGCCTCTTGCTGTGTCGTAAAAATCTGCTGTCTCTGTAAGTTATCGTATCCGTAAAATTTAGCGGGCTCCCCGTGACAGGTAACCCCGCTGCAGGGGGCAGGAGGCGGAGGCGCGGCGGGGGGAGGAGGAGGCGGCTGGTAGGCGGCCGTGGGGCTCCCCCCGGCCGGGTGGTAAAAGTCCGCGGCCGCGCCGCCGCCGCCCCCGGCCCCGCCGGGCGCGGGGTGCGGGAAGCCGGCGGCGGCCGCGCCGTTCCCGTAGAGCAGGGCGGCGGCAGCGGCGGCGGCGGCGGCGGCGGCGTGGCGGCCGCTCACCTCGGGCGCGAAGTGACAGTCGTAGTACGGGGGATTGATGGGCTCCCCCGCCGCCGCCGCCGCCGCCGCCGCCGCCGCCGCCTTGTACTTGGAGTACAGCGGGTTGACAAAGTAGGAGCTCATCGGGGAGGGGGCAGCGGCGGGCGGGGGCGCGGGCGCGGGCACGGGGCGCTGCTCCCGCCGCCGCCGCCGCCGCCGCCGCCGGTGCCTCTACGCCGCGCTCATGCCGCCGCCGCTCACCCGTGCGCTCCCCGCTCCTGCTCTCCGCGTATGTGGTGACCAGGACTGGAATATAATCGCTCTCAAAATGACCTGCCTCACTGCTTTTACTATTTCCTATTAGGCACACAGCAGCCCGCGCACGCACACGCACACACACACACACACACACACACGCTCATGAGCTCAGGGGGGACTTTTGGCTTCAGTTTACATGTGCCGCTCCTCAGGCAAGAAAAAAGCCCGGCCCAGCCCTGCCCGGATCCACCCCAGCCGCGGCGCCCCGCTCCCCCCGCCGGTGCGCACTCGCCAGCAGCCGCCGAAGCCCCCGCCGCGCAGGGGCGAGGCGGCCGCGCAGATCCCGCGCGATAAGCGCGGGCGCGCTGCCCGGGGGGACGCCGCCCGGCCCGCCCAGGCTGCGCTGCCCGGGGCTCGGGGCCGCGGCTCAGCACTGAAGCGCGGCCTGCACCGCCGGCCGGGAAGGGCAGAGACACGCCGCGGGAGCCGATGCCCGGCGCAGGGAGCCGGGGGTGTCGGCGAGGGCAGCTGGGGGCTCCGAAGGGCGGCAGCGTGCAGCGGCCGGGCCCCGGTGCCAGCGGGCCCTCCGGGTCATTTCCTTGCAGGCGAGCAGAGCGCTGGGAAATGAGATGCACATTTACCCTTGACGCCGTGCACGCATGGCTGAGGCTCCAGGTTAATTGATACTTAATGGAAATCATGCCTATGAATATACTTTCCATCATTTCACCCTTGGTGGGCGTCATTACCGAGGCAGACAGAGGGAGGAAAGAAAAAAATAGATGTGTGGGTGAGCGGTTAGCACCGCTCGGGGACGCGGTCCGAAATAAGCGAGCCCTGTTCTCCGGGAGGAAGGAAGGAAGGCGCTGCCCGGCAGGCTCGGCGCTGCCCCGGCTCCTCGGGCCGGCCGCCCCCGCGGGGGGAGCGCGGCCGGGCCGCCGGAGCGGGCCCCGCTCCCCGCGCTCCGAGAAGCGCGGTCTCCAGTTCTCTCTTCCCCGCTTCGTCCTGCAGTGGGAACCAGCTTTTCGGACAGACACCCCCAGGAGCTCGAGGCCACCCTATTTTGAAGAGAGACGAAAAATGTAGGTGAAATATAACACGGCCCCCGCCAGAGCCACGTGTGACCGTCTGGTGTGAATTGACAAAAAATAATTGTGGTTACATAAAAGGCATCGCAGGCTCCTTCCCCATCACACACCGCTCCCCCCACCGCCACCCCCGCCTCCATGCCAATTAACTCGCTTTGTCTAGCTGACCAGCCCGGCTGCCCCGCACATGAGGGCCCGGACGGGCCCTAGGTCCGCAGCCACACCCTCGCCCGGCCAGGGGCCCGGCGGTTCGGGCCACACGCCTTTGGGAAGCCGGCGGAGGCTTCGCGACCACCGTGCAGCCCGGGGCCAGGCGGGGGGGCGGGAGAGGCTCGGGGCGGGGGGGGCGGGCGCACAAGGATTTTTGGTGCTACAAGGACAGACAGCAGCAAAAGCGCATCGCGAGAGAGCAGCGGGAAGGCAGAAGGCCAGGCCGGGCAGGGCGGGCGCGGCGGCAGAAAAACACCCCCTCACCCTGCGGAGGGGCGCGGAGGGGCAGCGGCTGCTTCCCGCACCCGCGCCGCGGCCCCCCGCCCCTCCGCACGCTCATCCCGCCGGGCGCCAGGCCCGCGGGCCAGCACCGCCGCCCGCCTGGGTCTGCGGTGCCAGCGGCGAAGCCGCGGCTCCCCCCGCCCGGGGGCGCGGAGCGCGGGGCGCGGAGCGCTGCGCGGAGAGCGGGGCGCGGCGGCGGCGCTAGGGTGGAGCGCGGGCGCCCTCTGGCGGCGCACGGCGGCGGCGGCAGGCAGCGCCCTCCCGCCCCGCGCTGCCTGCGCTGCCCGCGCTGCCGGGGGGTCTCCCGGCCCCGTCGCCGGGCGGTGGTTCCGCCAGAGACCCCGAGGGCTCCGGCAGGCCCTGCGGGACAGCGGCGCGGCTCTGCGCTCCTCCGGCGGGGCGCTCGGCGGTGAGCGGCTCTTCGCTTTCCCTTTTTGGGCCGCTTTTCTTCCTTTTCTTTTTCTTTTTCTTTCTTTTTCTTCTTTTTGTTGGTCGGTCGGCGTTCACAGTGCCATTTCCTTAGCACAACTCGGTGACCCTGGTTTTTTGGTTTGTTTTTTTTTTTTTGCCAGTGCTATAATTAACTACATACAAAGAATGCGCCTCGTTTACACATGGCAGCCAGGAAAGACGCCCGAGCTTTGAAGACCGCTGCTATCGCGTTTTCGATCATGTTTCCCCACACATTACACCACGAATTCTCCATGTGTGGTAGTTTCAGAGTTATACGTTTTTGTCTTGAACATGTTATTTTGTTTGCCCGTGCATTCATGTATTTATGGATTGATTTATGTAAACGAAAGTAAAGATGAATCTTTGTTCACCCCCCCCCTTAATCACAGATGCCTGTGAATTATTCGGTATAACGCGTGTGCATATGCACGCGACTGTGCATATGTACAAACATATATTAACACAACCAAGGGGTAGGATTAAATTATTGTTCAGTTTGACACTAAAAGTAATTTCCGTGGAAGAACTGCGTTTCGTCGTTCGAGACGTTTGGTTTTGTTTCTGACATTTTGAAATAAACGCACACAATATTAGAAACAGGTAAACAAAGGGGGGAGGGGAGAAAATATACAAGGTAAAATCTGTCAATCTGCCTGAGATAAAATATTAAAAAGAGATGGTGTGGGCTTGGTGACAATTTCTTACCAGAGCCTCTGCTAGAATCAACATAACAGAGTTTTGTGTGGCAAGACTATTGTTTACGTGTTGTCAGTTATAGATCGGCCCCCTCCATGGTTATTTTCGAAAATATGGAGGCTAACATCGTGGGATTCATGGCAGTAGAATATCCAATAAAATACATTTCAACAAATCAGTGGAGTTTGTAAAATCTCTCAGTTTCGTGACCTTCGGGTCTTTTTCGAGTCTGTTGCCTTGGCCCACCGCTGACACACGGAAATTTATAGTCCAAGATTTTAAGACCTAGTTTGTCTGCATTTTTTTGACTTTTTTCCCCCTCTAACAAACACAAACATCAAAATAAGGTGGTTTCAAAGAAAAGCGCCATAGCATATCGTAAACTCATTAGGTCCAGACGTCTAGCCATCTCAATGGTTTTATTATACCACGGTTCTTCCTGTTTTAAAAGAATTATAGGTATCTTCTCGACAATGGATGGGAAGCAATGCAACACCTTTTCCTGGCACTGCATGCTTTTGCCTTTTTTTTTTTTTTAATAGAGGTAAAAAACATTAAACACCAGGTCTCTTAGCTCTCTCCTTAATCTTGAATTAACCGAACTGCTCGTAAATATTTACGGGTCCTTCATTTTAATGGTTGCTCTTTAAACAAAGCATTTTTTACAATGAACTTCATCTCAATTATCTTGATAAAGTCATGTGTGTTTATAAATGCAGAAGGCATGAGACGCGTTGCTAAACGAGCTCTCGCCAGCAAAGCCGGGCGATTGGAAGCAGCCGTGTCCCCCCCAGACCTTCCCAACTTTCAGATGAAAGAGGTTACAAACGGGGGGGGAGGAAAAAAAAAAAGTTTAAGCGACTAGGCATCATTTTGCTTCCCTGGCTCTGGAGGACGGCTGCGGAATATTCCCTAAATTACCCCGGGAGACCGCGGGCGTTTCCAGGCCCACACTAAGGCTCTGGGAGCAGCGCGGCGGCCGGCGCACCTCCGCGGCGCGGCCGAGGCCGAGGCCGAGGCCGAGGCCGAGGCCGAGGCCGGCCTCTCCGCTGCTGACCTCCCAGAGCAGCTGCCTCTGGGGCGGGGAGGGACTGATCTTCCTCCGGCCTTTGTGGCTGCGGAGGTGCCGCTGCCCCGGCAGCGCGGCCAGGCTTCCCGCGGCCCCGGCCCGGCAGCGCTCGGCCCGCGGGGGCTGCGCGGCGGCTGCGCGGGGGCTGCGCGGTGGGGTCGGCGGCGCGGAGGGAATCGCGAGGGGCGCACAGATTTCTCCTCTCACCGCAGCGCTGTCGTTCGGTCACGGCAGACTTTATTGTGCAATAACTGACAACAATTACAACAGGTCCGTAGTTCGAGACACGGGGTGGTTAATTAATACAACAGTCACCGGGGGCAGGGACGGCGGCTAGCCGGGGGGCCGGGAGACGTTAGGCCTATTGCGAACGGCTTCAAGGATGAGACAACCTCCTAATAGTGCACTAAAGGGGGGGAATAGCTCGTGGCCTCGCTGTGGCATCTACTGCGAAGGAGCGAAATTCAGACCTAGAAAGCAGAGGTTTTGGGTAAGGTTTCCTCTTAGTAAATCGTGAACAACACAGCACCCCCATTGATTTAAGCGACTGTAATTTAATATATATTTTATTATCGTAAATATAATTAATTTCCTTACCTTTATTTTGGCAAAGTAACTACCTAGACTACATCACTTTTAAGAAACATGTCAAACATTTAACATCAGATAGAGTTCCCAAAGCTAACGTGCACTCACAATATCATCAACCAAACGGTCTGGGAAGGAGGAGGGGGATATGAAGCGACTCTGCAAAACACGTTGGGAGCAAGACAAAATTTCCCCAAATACCTGACATAGACCACGTTTCACTTCTATCTAAAAAAAAAAAAGACCAGATTGATTTAAACTTGGGGGGGGGGGGCGCGGGAGGAGGAGGAGGAACAGAAACGTATGGGGAACTGAGGGGGCAGGGGAAGAATAGAACCAAACCAACAACAAAAAAAAAAAAACAAACCACCCACCCAACAACCAAAAACCCAAACCCAAAGCAAAACCCAAAAGTCCCAAACTCAAAACTAAAGCAATATTCTCCAACTGCGTTTCTACCCCAGCGTTAGTCTCCTTTATTGCCTTTCTCCTTGTTCATCTTTTTCATTTTCATTCTTCTGTTCTGAAACCAGATTTTGACCTGTCTCTCTGTGAGATTTAAAATCCTAGCTACTTCGTAACGGCGGTCTCGGGTGAGGTACATGTTAAAGAGAAATTCCTTTTCCAGTTCCAGAGTTTGATACTTTGTGTAGGGACAACGCTTTTTCCTCGTTGAACGAGCGTGGATCCAGTTTGCTGCAGGGTTATCTGGAAGAAGGGAGGTATATAGGGAACGGGGGGCGGGGGGGGGGGGGGGAGAGAAAGGTCGTTAAATTAATTTAACGAAGGATGGACTGTTTTCACAACTTTGGAGGAATTATCATAAAAGCCTTAATGCCCCAGTCTGTTTACTGTACAAATGATGTCTTGATGGTAGGTGGTTATGTGGAGTCTTTTATGGGTGCTTGCTGCTGCTTGCGCTGGGGTAGGCGTCTAGACGTTTTTATAGGTTAGTAAAACTATCAGTTTTGCACATTCGAGCCTTACAGGTTTCGGCAATAAATCAAAGGGGCAATTTCTTTCTTTCTTTCTTTCTTTCTTTCTTGCTTGCTTGCTTGCTTGCTTGCTTTTCCCCTCTCTCTCTTTCTCCCTTTCTCTCTTCCTCTCTCTTTTCTTTCTTTCTCTCTTTCTCTCCTTCTCTCTCTTCCCCTCTCTCTGGCTTTCTCCCTTTCTCTGTCTCCCCTTTTCTTCCCCCCCCCCCCCCTTTTTTTTTTTTAACTTACTTGGGTCAAGTTGCTGCTGTTTCTCCTCCTTCAGATCGCTGCTCGGGCTGGGGTTGTGGCTGCAGGCGGCGGGGTCCTTGGAGCTGCCGGCAGCCGCCTTCTCCCGGGGCTCCTGGAGGAAGGAGCTGCACGTGTACTCGGGCACACCGATCCCTTGGGACTCCCGGGACGAGGAGCACTCAGTCCTTTTGGAGGAGGAGGAGGAGGAGGAGGAAGACGAGGAAGCGGCTGCTCCCGTCTCCGGCTTTATCCCGTAGTGGCGCCCGTTGGAGGAGCCGGAGCTGGACGCGGAGCTGCTGCCGCCGCCGCCGCCGCTGCCGCCGCCGCCGCCGCCGCCGCCGCCGCCCGGGAAGCCCGGGAAGGGCTCAATCCAGGAGCGCACGTAGCGGCCGGCGTCGGCTGCCCCTAAGTGGGGCTGGTGCATGTAGGGGTGGTAGATCCCGGTCATTGCCGCAGACGGCTGAGGGTGAACCGTGGACCAGGAGGTGGAGAACACGGTGGATTTTGGTGCAAAGCTACAGGAGGAAAAATCTGAACTCTCTGCAACACCTGATGGCCTGGAGGTCGCACTGTGACCTCCCTGGACGAATCTACTCCCGTAAACTTCTTCGCTTTCATGGCCTATGAGAGAATCGACATAATAGTTACTTATGGTGCCACTAGACGACATTTTAGGCTCCCCTCTTAGTCATATAAAAGGTTACACTGTTAACTGTATATGATACCCTCCCGGAGAACAATCGTAGTATTTTGCAGACTGCAACCCTCAACCATTGGTTGCGGAGCCCACGTGATCATATTTACCAATACTGCGAGTAAATCAATCCGCTAAACTGGGGCTGCTGTGATTAAAAAAAAAAAATCATCATCAACAACGGCCCCGCGCAGCGCGCCGCGCCGGCTGCGCGCCCGGACCGCGCCGGGGCCGCCCGCCCGCCTGCCCTGCCTGCCCTGCCTGCCCGCTTGCCCGCCCGCCCTGCCTGCCCTGCCCTGCCCTGCCCTGCCCGCCTGCCTGCCCTGCTTGCCCGCCTGCCCTGCCCGCCTGCCCTGCCCGCCTTCGCTGCCCGTCTGCCCTGCCTGCCCTGCCCGCCTGCCCGCCTGCCTGCCTGCCTGCCCTGCCTGCCCGGGGCGCGGCGGGCGTGGCCGCGCTGGCAGCCCACGGCCGCGGCGGGCGCGGACTATTTCTTCACCTCCTTTGAGTGATTTCTGCCATTCATTTCTTAATCAATGAGAGGCAGGGTGTTTAAATAAATCCAACAGCCTTGGCTTGCTAATCACACTCCAAGCTGCTGAGGAAACCCGCTGGGAAAGGGGGATTCTTGCCTGTAAAAACAAACCATCGCAAGCTGGGACTGTAACGACTTCTCATAAAACAGGAAAATGTTACAGTAAAAGCACATTGCGGTACTTCCATATTTCAGAGCATGTGCGGGTATTATTATCTGCTCCCCCCCCGCCCCGGACAGAAAGTTTCCATGGAAAGGATACACTTTTTAAAAGAGATGCCCATTGTGTTGTTTTAAAACAGGTGGAAGACCTCTGTAATGATTTTATGCCTTTCAATAAAAATTTTATGAGGTGTATTTGATTATAGATTAATGTGTCCCTAATAAAATGGACGGATGGAAACAGCTAAGCCTGTGTCTCCGAGCACAACTGACGTGTGGCTGAACACACGCTCCTGTATCTGCGAAACTTTGGGGCTACACAGCTCCAACACAGCCCCCCTTATGGTGCCCAGCGCGGCCCGGGAGGGGAGGCGGGCGGACGCTGCCCGGAGGAGGCTGCCTGCCCCCGCAGCGGGCAGCGCCGCGGCCACTGGGCAGGGGCCGCGCAGGCAGGCAGGCAGCCAGGCAGGCAGGCAGGCTCCGGCCCGCGGAGGGGCGCGGGGCTGCCGCTGCCCCCCGCTCGCCGGCAGAGCTGCCTCCTCCGCCCCTAGTCCAGGGGAGCCGGGCCGGGCCGCGCTGGCCACGTTCAATGCCTACGTGGGATTTTCGCCCGCTTTGCTTTCTTTTCCTTCCATCCCCTCCCCGCTCCTCTCCTCTCCTCTCCTCTCCTCTCCTCTCCTCTCCTCTCCTCTCCTCTCCTCTCCTCTCCTCTCCTCTCCTCTCCTCTCCTCTCCTCTCCTCTCCTCTCCTCTCCTCTCCCTCCCCCGGTTTTCCTTCCCCGAGCGGAACGGTGCCCGGTTAGTATGGAAAACTAGATTACCCATGGTCTTCTGCCCATGCCTGCTCTCCCGAGCGAGGGACGGTGGCTGTGTCGGGATCTGGAGGAAACGCACAGAGTTAGTGGAGAGCCCGCAGCACAGCCCGCCGAGGGCACAAACAACAGCGCGGAGCAAACACTTCCTACTCGCGGGCCGGGATGAGGAAGGGACTGAAATTCCTGTTTATTTAATGATTTATTACTCTCTCAAGTTGTTTTCTTCCTTTTTTCTTCTCTTTTTTTTTTTTTCTTTCCCCTTTTTTTAAAGTGGGTTGGGTTTTGGGGATTTTTTTTTTTTTGTCATCTCGCTTTAGTACTTTCCTTTGCGTTTTCGTACTTCTTTTATATTTTTCTCCAGAAGTAGGGTTTGTGGCATGGCGAAAAATTGCCCCTGGCTTCACACAAATATAAATTGATAAAGCAGGCAGATTAGAGTGACCTTCCTTTTTTATATACGTTAAACACTTGGTATGGAGCCAGCTAATTACTTCCCACTGCTGAAACTTCTTTGGTGATGTAGTGAGTATCTTTAAAGGAAAAGAAAAGACGGTTCAAATGTATGCAATATTTAAGGGGCGGGGGAGGGTTTGAGCACCGTTTTGTTGTTTGTTTTCGAAACGAGAGCGAGCACGAAATACCTACGTGCTTGCGGCTCCCACAGCTTCAAAATGGTGATGCTTTGGTTTGAGGAAAATATACCTCTGCCCTGTGAGTAAAGGTGCCCACGAGAAAGTATTGGCTTAAATTAAATATCAGCGACAAGAGAGCAAAATACAAGGCCACCAGCTGCAATATGAGCAGTATCAGTGTCACCAAGTCAGACAACATTGGCACTATCGTGCCTTTAATTTCTCGATTCAGAAAGTGCTTAGGGGAGGAATGGGCGTTGATTGTGAGCGAGCTGCTTTCCCAGCGCAAACAGTAGCCACGCTATTTTTCCAGTACTGTTTGAAGGTGAAAGCATGCCCAAGTATTTGCACTTCAATTTGGAGTCATGTTCATTTGCAAGCTATTTGCAGTTCTGCTTAGTATTTCTGCTCACACAGGCACTCACCCGCTCTCGCACACACACGCCCTTCCTCAGCTTCCAGAGCAGAGCCCTGCTAATAACATTTTTCAGCTACGTACAGAAAGGGTTAAGAGTCGTGAACTTCATTATCTGGATGTGTGCTACTAAAATGGAATTGCGCGAAATAAAACGATATCCGAGCAAACAGAAACGGTGCAGGGTGACAAAAGTAGGTCTGAAGAGGCTGGCGTACTTTTGTAAGCACGCCTGGGAGCCTTTCTACTCAAAAAAGCCAACCCTGCCAGATGTTTGAGGGAATATTTTCCCAGCCACCATCTTCTGAAAGCTCTTGAGCTGACCAAGAATCGAACTCCTTAACATTTACTTATACCCAGCTTTGCATTCGGTATGATGGGGTTTTTTAAGCGAGTAAAGACACGAAATCAAAGTCTGCACATTGTAAGCACGCAGTGACTGATATTTTTTAAATCAACATACGAACGTCAAACAAAATGACACACATATTGCTGACAGCTTGTAGTAGAAAGATTTTTTATCACTTACCATTTATGAGTTGATTGGATGAGGATGTCCAGTTTAGGTCATAATATTTTACTACGGTTTTCTTTTTTTTTTTCCTTTCTCTCTCTCTCTGTCTTTTTTTTTTTTTTTTTTTTTTTGCATTTAGTTTGTCAGACTGCGAACATCACACAACATTTTATCAATTAATCGTTTGTTTACAGGCACAATTATAAATGAATTAGGTTTACATCATTTCCCGCCCCAGTCTCCACCCCACCCCTAAAAAAAGGAAGGGGGGGAAAAAAAGAAAAGGGTGAAAAAGAAAGAAAGAAAACCAGGCAGACACACACAAAGACCAGAAAATGGCAAAGAAGGTACATCAGTCCGAAGAGCTGCTGATAGGGAAAGATCAGGAGACCAACCTGCATCCGTACTTTAACCATTTGTAGAAAACCAAAGGAACCGCAGTAGTTTACAGAGTTTATTGCATTATACATGCGAACAGAACATGCACAAGAAGGACATATTGCTGCTGAACGACTACTATTCCACATATGCACCACAAGGAAATGTCTACAATGGAGAAGAAGGAAATATTCCATTTTACGAAGGACAATCTCTAAGTTCATTTGCGAGGATAGTTACATTATAATGTGCTTCTCTTTCCCCCCGCCCCCAAAGTTTCCCCCCCCCCTTTTTTTCTTAAAGTATTGAATGTAGTCAAAACGTTATGGCCCGTGTAACAGCCCCACATAAATACCATTTTGTTAGTAAAAACATGAAAAAGTCACATTGCTTGGATGTTCGACAGTTCCAATAAGTTAAGACCAAATGATAATACTCAATAATAGTTACCCTGCATTACGATGAGAACAAAAATAAATTACACGTGCTAGGTTTTATATATACTCATCATAGTAATACATATTCACTTGCAGCGCTAAAAGAAGGACGAAGAGTCACATTCTATCAGAAAAAAAACCAAACCAAACCAAACCAAAACTGGAAAATGCCGGGTTTTGCCAGAGTCTCTCCTGCCTTTACCCAGTGGCGGTGCTGTGCCCATTCCTCACTGGTGCCCGCCCCGGGGTTAGGGTTTAAGAGAAGGTCAGATTAGCGGTCAGTTCCCGGATTCGGTTCTCCCTGCTCATCTTCTTGAGCTTCATTCTGCGGTTTTGAAACCAAATCTTGACCTGCCTGTCAGTGAGGTTTACGCTCTTACTGATCTCTAGACGGCGCTCTCGAGTGAGATACATATTGAATAAGAACTCTTTCTCTAATTCCAGTGTTTGGTGTTTAGTGTAAGGACACCTCTTCTTTCTGCCACTCTTTGCAGTTAGCCAATTGCTTGTTGGAGTATCAGACTTGATTTCCTCTATCAAAATCAAAGAAGAAGAAGAAGAAAAAAAAATAAAAAATACCTCAGGCTGTTAGAGTGTACCCTTGGCCATGACCCCTCCTCTGCAGTGTCTGGCAGATATGGTGGATGTGGGCATTAAACACAGCTCGGGAGAGGTGTGGGCACGGAGAGGGGACCTGCTGCCAGGCTGGGCTCGCCCGTCCCCACCACACAGCACCCTGCCTTGCGGCCCCCCACTCTCCTGCCCTTCCAGAAACGGGCTCTCAAGTTTTCAGCTGGCGTTTGGCATTTCAACAATATTTAACCTGCCACCAGCCCCACGGCCACATTTTAACGGGTCTAGCCTCGCCATGGCCGCCTCGGGCTCCCACGGCTCTTGCTACCAAAATATCCCAATTACAAAATACCCTCGCCCTGTATTTTGAAGCAGCTTCCCCCCAGCCATCAGCTGAATCACACCAGCACACCTAGGAGCAGACACAGACGTTTTCCCAGCCAAAAAGATACACAAGAAATTAACACCCCCTGCCTCGGATTTTTTTTGTCTCTTTTTTAAAATTTTCCTTTTAGATTTTTTTTTCCCCACCAGAAAGAAATCCGCCCCACATCAACCTAGACCTGGGCTGTTAAATATATAATTCAGATAAAAAGAATCTCCATGCACACGTAGGGTAAAAAATCGACCTAGAGGTTGCAAAGTACATTTTGCTAGGAGAAAATTACCCGTTTTGGGATTCTTCGACACACGCCGTTCGAAAGGAAGGCTTTAGTGCACTTTTAAAGGGAAAATAAAATCAGATTGCCGCCACCTTCAGCTTTCAAAGGCAATTCAAAATACTGTTGCACTTTTGGAGACCAACCCAAGGTTATCTAAAGCACCACATTGAAATATTCCACCTCTGGACCAGGCAGATAGCGGGCTGCTGCTTTCATCGTGCATTTGTTTCCAACTTTACGCAGCCTGGTAGCACCTATTCCTCACCTATTTTAATAGGATCGTAATTAACTTTAAATGCAATCAAACCGCAGTAAGGCTCGGTGAAAGAAAAATAATTTAAAAAAACCCCAAATCAGCGAAATATTACGAGAGAAAAGTTGAGCTGGTCGTATTTTACAACCTCCAGACCTGCTTTTTTAGAGGTATGGGGCTGCTTTTGGCTGCTGCAGCGCATTACGGAGCACACGGCTATATTCCCCGCATCACGGAGGCGGTCTGCATGCACGAGAGAGGCAGAGCTCTACAGCAAACCTTCGGACCCTTTTGTGTAGCATTTTTGCCTGCCAAAATCTTCAGAGAGACAGCACCTGCAGCCCGATACTCCTTAGCATTAAATGTGATGGCTGTGGTGCTCGCGAGTATATTCGAGCGTGCTTTATGGTGCTGGCGTGTTGGAGTTACACCACGGCACGGCTTAAACTCGGTAATACAGACCTTTACTCTCCTTCTCCTGGACTTCTGGGCTGGACACGGAGCCTTCGGGCAGGCAGCTCCGCTCGTCTTGCAACGTGGACTTGGGCTCGGGACTTTCCACTTGAGAGACTTTGGCGGTGCTGTCTTGGTTGTTCGGGTTTTCATTCATTTTCTTTTCCAGCTGAAGTTGAGCAGATATCTGCGGTTTGGAGCTGCCGCGAGGGTTTAACTGTAACATTACAGTTGAACTCGTTTCAGGGCTATTATTGTACTCTTGGGTTTTCCCAGTGGCGTAGGTCTGGCTCAGTCTAAAATATCCTGGGACGGGAACCTCGGGGTTCTCAATGGGGCATGATTCAGACACCAGCCTCTGGTAGGAAGGGACGTCTGCAGAAATGAGTTTGGATCGCTTATCGGAATACATGCAGCAATTGCTTTCTTCCTTAATATTGGTAGTGAAGGAACAAGTGGGGACCTGCTGTGTAACAGGTTGCTCTATTCGACAAGATCTGTTCGGGTCTGTCCAAGTGTCTACTTGAGGTATATACGGATGTACATTCATACCCATATTTTGGTGATTAACTTCTCTTTTAGCCAGAGACGGAAGGAGTCCACAGGTTTGCATCCCGTACGTCCCAATGTCTGTGCTAGGTGGCATGTACATGCTGGCGCTGTTGGAGTAGAAACTGTCACTCCTGCACGCACTGATGAGAGAATCTACTAAAAAAGTATTAGCGGCAGGAGAGCTGTTGGGAAAGGACATTTTGGGGCGGAATTTGAGGAAGAGAGATTGTGTCCTTTGTAGGCTGACATCTCTAGGAAAACATTCCCGTGTAATTGCGGATGCCTCCGCGCGACCACATGACAGCCGGGCCAATGGCAGCGCCCGCCGCCCCGCGCCCCGCCGCCCCGCCGCTGACGCGCCCCGCCGCGCCGCCCCGCCGCGCCCCGCCGCGGTCAACAGCGACCCCTAGGCCGCCGCGCCGGCACCGCACCGCGCCCGCCGCCCCGCACCGCCCCGCCGGCCGCGCTGCGGCAGCCGGCCCGGGCCCCGCCGCCCCGCGCCGCCCCGCGGAGCCGCCGCGGAGCCTCCGCCGGCCCGGCCCCCCCCCCCCCCCCCGGCGGCGCGGCGGGCGGAGAAACGCGCCTGCCCGCCGCGGCTCCGGCAGCAGCCCCGCTTCTGACAAGTGCGGGGACAAAAGGTTGCGGGATTTATTAATGCGTATTAGGGGGAATCGGGGGCGATCGATAAAAGCCTCATCTGCATTCTTGGGCTACCCGGTAATTTTCTTGCTTCTGAAGCTTTTTCAAGAGTTATACCCTCTGTTGCCGCGCACGGGAAGATATTTTATTAACAAATCAATCGAGACTTTGTAAAGGATAAGATTAATAGTTAAGATTTAGCATAATGGCGTTCGCGTTATGAATTATTGAAAGTTATGCTATTGATTTTTTTCCTCGCTGCTGGCCCAGAAGGTCAATTTTTGTTTTAACACAAATCGTCAAATATTAAAAGCTAGACTTTTGTCATAACTCGAGTTTTATAGGGAGGCTGCATTCCTAAAATTATTTTACAACGCTCTCTCCCGACAGCCTGGGAAAGAAAGTGGGGTTTTCACTTGCCCTGGGCACTGAAAGCATCACAAAGATCATTCCTCCTTCTGTACTGTCGCTCACTAAAAAACATCAGAAACTCATATCCTCACTGCAACTCTTCGAGCAACTTTTCCCTTTTCTTTTCTTTTCTTTCCTTTTTTTTTTTTTGAAGAAGAAGAATGATAAATGCATCTGTATCACAAAAAAAAAAAACAAACCCAAACCACAAAACCAAACAAAACTGAAGGCAACAGTAACCGTCTACATGGCAAATCAGATTTTTCCGTCCCAACATTTTAAACGCGTTTTACTGTTTTTCCCCCCACTTCGTACCCATATTTACACCCGCAGCTGTTACATTTTAAATAATGATGGTACAAGCTGTTTATTACTCTTTTTCCTTTCCTTTCTTTCTTTTCCCTTTCTTTCTTTTTTTTTTTTTTTTTAACTGTTCTCAAACTGGAGTATTTCTTATCTGGGACTAATGCTGTCAAGGACTCTCGTCCAGACAAAGTGAACTTGTTGATAATTTTTCTTTCGGGCTCACCCGCCTGTTTATTTTGGGCCTTTCCACCATCAAAACACCTTTTCAGATCCCCAGGAGCAGGCAGCACGTGAAAGGATCTGAAAAAATGCAACTGCGTCTTTCGCACAGCTGAAAACATGCCTTTTCCACCAGCGTGGGCTTGCGTTTTCCCCCGTTTCCTGGCATTTGGGCGTTTTGCACTTTACCGTACGCTTTACGCTGCTGGAAACAATAACCCTATTTGAAATTTCGCTGTGGCAATGAGACAGACCTTTTAAAACCTTATCGCAGCTGTTCAAATACAACATCATTGTCAGGTTAAGAGCCAGCGTCTTTTATGGCCGCAGTCTCCAGCTCCTGGGCTGCCGGAGAGTTTAAATATTACCTCGGCAATATTCGCCGCTTCCCAGCCCTGTCCGCAGCACCCCTGCGCCCGGCGCAGCCCCTGCCCTCCCCGGGCACGCCGCGCCGCCGCCGGGGGCCGAGCGGAGAGACGGGCGCTCCGGCGAGAAGCCTGTTTAAGATCATGATCAGAGCCATTGCTAAGATTTGCCTGCGCCGGGAGAGAAGCCGCGGCGGAGCCCGACGCGCCCTCCGAGCGCGGCATCCCCCCCTCGCCTTCTAGCAATTTCCTCTTCTTCAACAACAGCCCGGGCGACCCACAGAGTTTAAGGAAAGAAAATACTATTTTCCTCAACGCGGTTTAAGACCGGACTGTTAAATCTAATCAGGAATTTTATGCCCATCAAATGGCTCTTTCATAATCTTTATTTACACTTGAGGAAAAGGGGGTCCCAGAAATATCCCGGCCGAAGCGTTAGCCCGGAGGTTTGCAGCGGGTTTCGCCCAGCACTAAAGTTAAGAGAGTCAGCAAATGCTGAGCTGCCTTCCACGCCAGCCTCGCTGGGCTAGGGAAGCCCGCTGCTCGGCTCCTGATGAGACAGGAGGGCTCTTTGATTTTTTTAATTGAAAATATGAATTTCTGCGTGTCGCTACGCGGAAGCTCAGATGGTGGCTGTGATGATAAGGATTTAAATATCGTATTCAGGACCGGCAAACAGCTCCGTAAGACCCTTCGCTCACCATGAATCATGAGGGGTTTTAGAAACGGGCAGCAATTTTTTATTGAAAATGAACAGGAGGAAAGTTTAAGTTTGATGTAAATAGAAGTTGAATAAACATGCGAGAGCCACTGGGGAACCGCGGACTTGGGCTCTGGGCATTTAATGTCACTCTTGTTTTAAATCATATTAAAATGGAATCAAGTAATTAACATTAATAAATAAATCAATATTGTGCAATAAATGAGATATACAATCTACATTAATATAAAGGTTTTGCTCTCAGAGCCCCATATTTTTCCGAACGAGGGAGGGAAAAAAGCCCCAACCAATGGGTCCATGCAGATGTAAATTACTGTTTCTAATAAAGCATAGGTGGACATTACGGTTTTCTCCTCTAGCAAATGTCAGGGCTAAAAACTTGAGGTTACCAGACGTGGCAGCGGGGCTTAATTTTCACGGCCTTATCTTCCTAAACCTTATTACTGGTGATATGATTACTTCTTTTCTCGTCTGTGCTGAGGATTCTCATAGTTGCAATTTGCTGTGTTTGTGTCTCATTATGGGAGGGGGATGGGAGCGAGGTACGAAAGAGGCTAGATATTTTGCAGATGCCTTCAGTAACAAAGGTACTGCGAGAAATATCTTATTTTAAAAACAGGCTGGAACCCAGGAAGCTTTTCGTGAAATATCCTTTCATTTACTCGATTCCAGCATTTTATTTAGGTTGCCTTTAAACGGGCAGATTGTATATTTTATGCCACGCTGTTATATTGCAGGGAGATTGAAGAATACTCTTTATTTACGGGAAAAGAATTGGCTACGATATTGTGTCCTGTCTTCTTTTAATAATGCAGCTGTCACGTTGCCCAGATCTCTATGTGCCATATTTTCATAGAAAGAGTCGGCGTCTGGGCTGAGGGCTCAGATTCCCTGGATTTTTTTGACCGAGGGCGGGGGGGGGGACACGCACCAAACAACAACATACTGATGACATTATGCTTTTCCCTAAATATGAACGCTTATAAAATAAACAAAATAGCACGCTGGCCATTTCTTCAAAGGTGTTGTTTCTGAGCGTGGGGCTCGCACAGTAGCGCTGACTGTACTCCCAGCTTCGCCCGAAGCCTCAGCCCTTCCTCTCCCCTATTTCTATATTTCTCTGGACACAGAAGTGCGTCTCTGGTGTGATGAGATTTCAGCGTGCAGATGGGTGGCCGATTCTGCCCCCAGCCTCGGTGTTCGGGCTGCACATTTATCTCTCGGCAGATTCCTGCCGCATTTGTACTTTAATCAGAAAATAAGCAAATGCCCTTTTCGTTCCCCTTAAAGGACAAGCCCGAAGACATCTGGAACTAGCTCTCAGCCCTGTCTGTCTAAAGGAATAAACCAGAGAAACTGGTGGGAAAGAAAAAAAAAAGAATAGAAGGCATTATAGACTCGCACAGAATCATCACATTTACACGATGATTCAAAAAAGAAGAAAGCGGCGTTTCCATACTCCGGTATATTTTTTTTAATGAAGATCACACCCTAGCTCCCACCACTCGTCCGCACCCGCGGGGATCGGCCTCACTGTCATTGCGAGGGGTTAAAGCACCTCGTATGAAGCCTCCCGGGCTTGGGCTTGGCGTGGGCTCTCGGGAGGAGCACTCTCACGCCAAGAAAAACAAACACACACGCAAACTTCGCTGGCCGTTTCCCTCTCGAAGTGGGTACCTCCACCGAGACACCAGGGGATTTTCCTTCGGGCTCCGGCTGCGCCTGCAAGGGGTACCTTGGGCGTCAGGGATGCCGGGGATTTCAGACTGTACAATGCCATTTTATTACCGACGGAAAGGCTACTTCTAGGAAACTGTTAACAATGAACTTCTAAAAAAAAAGCCAACCCAACAACACAGCAGACAAAGTGCCAACAACTGCTTTCGCGAGAGACGGGGCTTTAAAAAAAGCGGAATATGGCTGAGCCAACGTGAAACAGATTTCGATGAATTCTGCAAATAAGCAGAAAGCAGCGGAGCCCTTTCTTTCCTCAGATTCTGACCAGAAGTGCGCACTGGAAGGAAAAAAATCAAACAGAAAACCAGAAAAACGGAACATGCTCGGTCACTGGAGAGCGTCCAGGAAATTCATAAGCTTCGCTTTAATTTTCTAATCTCTAGTTTCATTTTAATAGATCTCCGTAGTACTGTTAAAGCAGAGGGATTTCATTCAGCCATGCCTTGGCAAGGTGATGTTCGGATATTAAAAATGTCTTCTTTTCGCTTTAGTCTCTCTGTCTCTCTCTAAAAACCCAAGCATTCTCAGGATCTAACGCTTATCTCGCCTTTAAATAGAATACGCTTTTAAAATTATGTTTTCTGCACCTAGAGGTTTATTTAAGAAAAGCCTCGAATAAGAATCGAAAGATAAACTGTGGAAACGCGTGGGTTTTATATTACTTTTGTTCCATCTGCGTTAAGGCTGTCCTTAAAGAAGTAAGTGGATTTTCGTTCTAGGGAACGAATTCCGAATATCACTGGGTCGTGGGGTTTTTTTTCCCCTTAAAATTATGGGCTTTTTTTTTAAAGCTCGGATGCATTATAAAAGATTACGACCCAAAAGAGAAAAAAAAAAAAATCTTTTAAAGCGGCATATTTCTCCCGCCCGTCCCGCTGACGGGTTATTTGTTTAATAAATCTTTTTGATGCTTTATTTTCTCATTTGGAAGGCCCTGAAATCTTATCGTTACTTATATATTAGGCATTTTATTAGCGGCGGGGTGATCGCCGGGGAAGAGCGGGGCGCAGCGGCGGGAGGGCCGCGGCCTTGCGGGGCCCGCGCGCGCCCTCCGGTGGCGGTTTCCCGCCGGCACCGGCCGACTGCCGCCGCGCCCGGCACCCCGCTCGGCCGGCTCTCCCTCCCGGGCTTCTCCCTTCCTTCTCGAGCAGCCACCCGAACCTGCTGTGACCCAGCGTTCCGGCAAGACTAATGCCGGGGCGCTTCGGCCTCCGCGGCCCGCGGTGCCCCACAGCCTTTTAAAGGCGTCGGACGGGCTGTTAAAGCGCTGCGGGGAAGAGAAAATCACACGGCTCGTTCTCGCCCTGTGGATTAAGGCTCGGGAGAGACGCGAGAATTTTGCTGTAAGGTCAGGCCAAATGCTTCGAGACATTCCCCGCGACTCTGCGCATTTCTAATTAATGGGCTTTGTGGGGAGACGCGCATCCGCAGAAAAGCTGCGTGGAAATAGCATCTTTCTCCCTAAATTAGGAAGCATTTCCTACAGCCCCCGCATCATTTTTTTTGAGCGAAAAAACTTTCTTTTTTTTTTTAAGAGCTTAAAAAAAAAAGGAGATTCGGGGAGAATTCCCGGGGCGCGGAAGAGAAAGGCGAGGGAAGCGGGGAGCCCGCCGGGCTCCGGCTGGAGGGGACCGGAGCGGGGCACGCTCCCCGCCACGCCGCGGAGAGCTCACCTCGACCCAGCTGGGATTTTCTTTGCGTTATGGTGCATTTGCTAATATGGCCAGCTATGCGGTAATAAGCGTGTGTGTGGTTGTGCGTGTGTGTGAGAGAGAGGGAGGGAGGGAGACAGAGAGAGAGAGAGTGGGTGGTGGTTGAAAATAACAGAGGAACCTTAAGGCGCCTAATTATTCAGAAAGGTTAAAGGTGATGACCTTGACATTTTGGAAGTTCAAAGGCATACACTTATGTTTTTCTTGCTAAAGGGTTTAAAAAAATTTTTTTTTAGTCATGCCTCCCTCCGCTGCCACCTCTCGATTTTTTGAATTCTTGGGCTTTTCCTGACTTACTTGGGCACTTTTGCCTTCCCTGCCTGCGAGCGTAGCGAGAGCCGCTCCGTCCTATTCAAAAAAGGCAAATTCTTTCCTCGCTCCTCGCCTTTATTGCACATTGCGGAAATCTCTTTTTCGCCCACCAGAAGGTGTATAATATCACCCAATTAAGCTGTTTAGAACCTCGGGTTTTATGGTGTTGTCTAGACAGTTCAAGGTTTTGTAAACAGCCCAGCCAGGTCAGGCAGGAGAGAGCGGCGCGGAGCGGAGCGGACCCCCGCCGGACGCCGCCCGGCGCAGGGCCGCGCCCCGGGGCAGCGGGCTGCGCTCCCGGCCAAGCGCCGCGCTCCGCTCGCCCTGCCGAGGGAGGATTTTTCAGAGATCCACCCCTCTGCCGCCAAAGTTTTCTGCTTTTTCCCCCCCCCCACGAGTGCCAATTGTTTATGGCTCCCTCTTGCCTGACTCGCCCCGAGCCCTCGGTCTTTCTGCCTTACCCTTCACTAACGAGTAAACGGTGACTGGCGTTGGGGATTCTGGCCTTACTGGGAGCCTGACCAGTTAAAAAAAAAGCCTTTTTCGTTGTTTACAGTAATTGTAGCACCATCAGAAGTGATGGTCTGCAGACAGCCATGTTGGCTCTGCCGCACAGCGAACAGGGAAGGTTGAGCACACCTACAAAGGGAGAGTTAGACATCTAAACTGTTATTTGTTTAAAATGCATTTAAAATAACCCGACTAGGCTTCCTCCCGTTACTATTTAACTGAACTTGGCTCTAGCCCGGGAAACGCTAGGATCCTTCGGAGATGGAAATCCATACAGTGCACGGAAGTTATAACCTTAACTTTACTAGAAACCATTTATTCACATGAAAAAGACAGTGGCCCATGCTTTTGGATGACAATAGAAACATATATATATTTATATATAGCGAACGTACATTTACCATCTCTTAAATAAACCGCATTCACTTAAAGGGAGGAAAGTGTTATCCTAGCTGAAAAGCAACAACAGAGCCCCCCCGAACTCAATGAATTGTAAGCAAAAACTACCAGACACACTGCAGGTCCATTGCTGGTACTGTGCGAGAGGAAAAAAAGCACCTTTGGCGAGAAACACTCGAGAGTGGACAGTTGGATTTACCCTAGTTTCCCCTTATCAGGAATCTGCTCCGCCAAGCCCCGAAATCTCCAGTGGCCATTCAGTGTGTGGAGTTGCACATGAAAATGAAACTTTGAGTTCCGCAGGGTGGATGCGTCATGTAAACCAATTTACTTTTGCATTCGGATGGCAGGTCAGAGAGAGCGAGACATTCTTTGTTTTTCTTCTTTCTTCCTTTTCTCTTGCTCTCTCTTTTTAAAAATTTTTTCCTTTCCTTTTCTTCCTTTTTTTTTTTTTTTTTTCAAAACAAGGGATTCCCAGTGAAATATTGGAGTCGATCTCTGTTCAGTTTCTTTTCTTTCATCCTTCGATTCTGGAACCAGATTTTAACTTGCCGGTCAGTAAGGTTGAGCATTCTGGACAACTGCAGTCTTTTCTCTTTGTTTATGTACACGTTGAAGAAAAACTCCCGTTCCAGTTCTCTTATCTGATACTTGGTATAGGGACACCTCTTTTTCCTTGATCGCTGGGGAATTGCTGAAATTCAAGAGAGAAGAAACTGATTTATGCTGCTGCTACGAACATGCTCAGCTAGGCAGAGATCAGAGACTTTGACAATATCCCATTGCCTGGAAAGCAGCCCTCTAGCAGTTCAAAAAAATATTCCTGGGGCTTTTGCTCTCTGGGTGACTTAGCAAGAAAGAGAATATTTCCCAACTTCTCCTTAAAAGAGAGCACTTCGAGCAATACAGAGAGATATTTAAATGGGCTGGAAAAATTCCAAGTTTCTCAAACTCCTCTCACACCCCCCCCCCGCCCCAAACAAACGAAGATCTTAAGCTCTAAACCGAAGGCAGCCCTGAGCATTACCTGTGAAATCTCCCCATCTCCCCCCCGCCAAATCAACAATTTAATAACAATTAATATCCTCTTCCAAGAATACCTTAAGCCCACCTAAATTGGTTTCCTATCGTAAACACGCTTTACAACGGTAAAGGAAATCTTATAGGATATATAAAATCCTTTGGATGCTTATAAAATTGCACATAAAATGCGGCTTGACAAAGTGTTGGCCTTGTACTCTTGCCCCCAATTTACTACTGATACCTACCTGAACTGTTGCTCTTCTCTGCAACAGCCTCACCAGAAGGGGAATCGGCGCTGTGTGCTGGTGTCACTTTCTTCTCTTGGCTGGAAGGTGTTTTACTGCAAGTGCTGTTCTGGGCTTTCAAGTCGCCCTTGTCCGCGTCCCCTTCACCCTCGGAGTGCTGCTGGTACGGGGGTCCGGGGGCTGCCTCGTAAAACTGGTCGAAGCCTTGCGGCAGGATGCCGTTCCTCCCCACCGAGCTGTAGAAGTTGGAGGCGGCGGGAGACGGTCCGTGGTGGCCGCAGACAGGGTCCGTTTTGAATAACATTTCCGTCCTCCTGTTCGCAGGCTGCAGAAAGTCTCTGTGCATCACCTCTTCAGCTGAGTAATAAGGAGCGTAACTGCCCCTATACTGCCATTTGCTGCGCTCTAATCCGTATTCCCTGAATGCTACTTCGCGCACAGGTTGGACATGAGGTAAATTAGAAGAATAAGGAAAAGTCATTTGACAGGACGACGATTGCGACAAAAAAGAGGGTTTCGTCGAGAAATCTGAGGGTGAGACGTAATAAGCGCACCCTGGCAGATACATATTGGATGTGCCGTGACTGCAATCGTCAAACTCAGTCATGTCTTCCTTTTTGCGATTGCAAGCAACCAGGAGGCTTCAATGCATTGAACAAGATCCATCTATTGCACAAGAGGGTTTGGACAGGATCAACTAAGAAAAAATCCCCACCGTGTGCTGACGTGCAATTCATCTTGATTGATTCTAGTGGTAATTATGTCACGTGACGCGATGTAGAAATGTCCTTATATCTATATCAGCCCCTCGGAAAGGCTCCCAAGATCTCTCCAAAGAGCCCTCCCAGCACGGAGAGACAGGCGAGCGCGGCGTTTGCACAAATATAGCCGCTTTTCCCCCTCATCCCTCCGCCAGGCGATGAGACACACGTCGGTGGTGCGGCTGATCACCTGGGGCCGCGCCGCCCGGGCAGGCGCCTGCCCACCGCCGAGCCCGGCGCGGAGCCCCGCGGCGCGCAGCCCCCGCCCGCATCGCCGCCCAGCCCGCCCGGCCGCGGCCCTCCGCGGGCTCCGGGGGGACCGCGGCCGCCGTCGGGGAAGGCAGCCCTCGGAGCGCGGGGTGCGGGCGCCCTCGGCTCGGAAGCGTGCTCGCCCCTCGTCAGGGGCAGCGATGCTGGCTGGCCGCCGCTCAGGCAGGGGACGAGCGGGTGACGGTCCGCTCGGGAAAGCCAAGTCCCGTTCGCACGCTCCGGCGTCCGAGTGGATCTGGCCGCCCGGCTCCAGCGATCCACAGCTGGCATCAAAACCGGTCCCGAAATTCAAAGCCTGAGTCCCGATCGCCTCCCTTTCCCTCGCTTATAAGCCCAAACACTGCGCGCTTGTGCAAGGGCGCCAGAGACAAACTGGAAGGAGAAACAGGCAAACAGAACATCTCTCAGTGGCCGGTTTTATGAACGGGAGACACTTTCGGGCTCTTCTGGAAAGCAAAGGGCTAGGGCAGGAAGAGAAGTCCACCAAGCACGGTTTCCTTGGGAAGCAGAGCAGCACACAAAGTGACCTCTGTTCCCGTGCCTCCAACTCCCACCAAAACGTTCATTTTCATTGGAAGGGAAAAGCAGGCTTGGGAGCAGGCGACACGCACAACACCCGCCAGCCCCGCGGCCGCCCTGCCTTCGAGGGCTCATTTTTGCCAATTTTCTTTTTCTCCTTGAAATATGATTTTACATAGACGAGCACAAACCGGGTCACAAAGGCTGAAAAGAGAAGAGAATAAATAATACGCGCCAGCAATAGCCCTATGCTCGAGCAATTCCTCATTCCAGGAACGTTTGCCAGCTCTCTATGGGAATGCCTTTTTCCGCCACTGTACAGCATAGCCAGAGTAGCCCCGCCACATGCCGCTCTCCAAATAAACCCGAAATCTGGGCGAGCTCTCCACGCCGAGCAGGGTCGCCCCCCGCCGCCCAGGCGAGCCCCGGGCGCTCCGGCCAGGCGGCAGGCCCCAGATCACCTCCAAAAAGGCAGCCTCCGAGTCCCACAGCAAGCAGAGAGCCCGGCAGGTAGGGAACCGGCCCCCAAGCGCCGCGGGCAAGTGGGGGGAAGGCCCGGGGGCGCCCCGGCTCTGCCAGGCGGCCGTGCCCGCGGGGGGCTCGGCCAGGCGCCGGCTGCGCGCCCCGCGGCCCCGCCGCGACAGGCACCTCCTGCGCGCCCCCGGCTCCGCGCTGCGGAGAGGCTCCGGGGGCGGGAGCCCCGCAGCCCGGGCTGCGCCCCGCACCCTGCCCCCCGCCCCGCCGCCGCCACCGGCACGGCCCCTCGTGCCTCCCCCGGCCCCCCGGAGCAGGCGAGGGCTGCCCAAGGGGCTTCCACACCGCAGCCCAGCTTGCCCTCTGTAAACAGCAAAAGACCAAAGCCAGGCAGATAAGATGAAACTCAGTCCTTCCCCCCCGCCCTTCTTTCCTTTTTTCTTTCCTGTGTACAGGATGGTATTTTTTGCCCTGGTGCCTCGCTCCCAAACCACCTCCAACGCCACACATTGCTCCCAGCAGATAGGCTCTCGCAAGTTATCACTAGAAATCAAGGCACAAAACCACCATTCCCTCCTTTTATCGGTAACTTTCGAGCCCTCTCGGTTCTGCTGCAACACATGAACAACCTTCTAAAAATGATGTCTGCGCAGTTAAAATGGCTCCTGTGTCACTTACCACCCTGAGCTTGCAGCAGAGCAGGGCAGGGATCCGTCTGGATTGTGCCCCCAGGTTTCTGATCGCCTATCTCATCAGGAGAGATGGCTCTCGGAACCTATGGAGCTTCATTTTCTTTACCGTTCAAACAACTAATTACGCCTTAGCCAGAATCCTTCACCTTCCTTTCGATGCAGCAAGCCTAGCATCAATTAAATTTTGGCGCAGGAGCCAACCGGTTTCAACTAATTCAAGTTCAAAGACATGGCGACGATTTGTTAATACGAAAACAGCCCTTTTAGGAAACAGTCCCTTAAAAAGCCATCTAATTTGGGGAATGTGAGACCAATATCGCAGCCGAGACCCCGCTGGAATACGGCAGAGCTGGGGGTCCCCGCCTGCCAGGGCGTTTTCACCCTGGGGTCGGTTCCCAGCCCAGATCTGAGCATTACATATCCCCCCCCCCCTTTTTTTTTTTTGCCTTACGCAGATGAAATAGCATCGAAACATAAACGCACATCAAATACACAGTCAGGCGAATACTTTACCGTTAGGCGTCTTGAAAGGTCTGCAACCGTTGCCTGGAATTACCAAGTATTCGGGTCCAAGTGACATTTCCAAAAGCCCTCGGTGGAAATTAAGGAGACTTGCACAAGATGCGGGGTTAACGCTGCGCCCAGTCCGGCCGGAGGAGATGCGGTATTTTCGTGCCACCCAAGATAAGACACTAACTTGACCTTAACTTTGTTATGGCGCCCTGAGTATCTGGAGAACGTGAACAGACACTGTCTGGCAGCTCTCGTAAAAACCGACTGGAGAAGAGATTCTGAGTCATTTCATTTATTGCCACTACAGTTCTGCAAGAAAGCTTTTCCTCCCTGCCAAACTTTAATTATTTATGCTCTTTTAGGAAGCACAAAGGCATCCAGAGCCGTTCCCAACAAGCCGAGTTGCATTTGCAGCCTTATCAAACGAGGAGGAATGGAGAGCCCCCTCGGAAGGGCTTTATCACGTTTAGGCTGCGGTCGGAATGCAAAGATGTTTATGTTGGAGTAAATAAAGGGATGGATGGTCGCCTGCATGCTGCGGGGGGACGCGGGCGTGGGCGCAGCAAGCGGGTGCCCGCTGCTCCCCCCGCACCGCATGCACCCACAAAGCCGGGGCAGGGGGCGAAATGCAGCGGGAAGGACACCCGGAGCAATCCAGCCGGAGGGCGTGGGGTACATCCACCTCACTCGGGTGCATCTCCCGCACGCCCACCCGGCGTGCCGCACACGCGTGTGCAGACATGTGCCCACGGGGCGGCTGAGGCGGGTGTGCGCAGGCAGAGCCGCACAGGCGGGGCGCGCCCCGTGTCTGCAGCTCTGCCACACGCGTGTGTGCCTCCCCACACGCCCGGAGAGCCTGTCGTCGCCCGCTGCTTCAGAGGAACAGCTGAAACCTGGAGTATGGGCACGCGTGAAATCATGCACCATTTTCTCCCGCCTGTGTGTCCATGCACAGTGTGCGCCCGCAAATATCTACGTCTGTGTCTGCGCACACGGTTACACACAACGGGCGCTGCTGAAATAAGTGCATCTGTGTATATACAGGCACGTACACACACACACAATACACGTACTTTTGCATCACGACGCATTTTAGATCCTACCTCCTCTGTTTTTTCTCCTTTCGTGGGCGGTTTGGACTAGAAGCTTTACAATAAGCCATCGTCGGGGATCAGATACGTTTAGTCAAGAATACATTGCCTTTCGCATCTTTTCACCCGAGGTTCCTCTTCGGATTTCACATCACCCGTGTAATGAAGGGACTGGTTGTACTGGGGCGGGTTAGGACAGGGACGGACGGCATAAAGGGTCCATTTCTCATGGACTGTAGCCGGCCGAATAGTATTCCAGGAGGGAATAAGAAAAGGGGCTTTATCTGGTTTTTGCTTTTCTCCTGGCTTGCATCATTGGGGTTGCTTCTAGTTTTTTTAATTAGGGAAATGCTACTGAATGAAGAGACTTTTATTGTCCGCAATGCGCCAGCTCCCAGCACAGGGGCTGAATGCCTCCAAGATGCGGAGGGACCCAGGGGTGGTGCCTCTGGCTGTAGGTGGCTAGGTGTGTGTCCCCTTCCCTCGGGGAGCTCTCACCCGGCGCTGCTTCGCCTCCGCGTTTCCACTGGCAGTCACCCCGCCATAAGCGAGGTAGGTTTTTGTCTGCATTGGACAAGGCGGTAAGGGTGGCCATTCTGGACGGCGAGAAATGCACCTCCAAGTTGGGCTGGTTTTCCTTCTCCCTCCCGAAACGCCACCCGGGCGTTACCTTTGGGGCTCTCTGGAAGCTTTGGGGAAGATGGCTGCATTTCTGCCCTCCTAGAAATCCGGCATTTACCTCCAAAATCATCTGGACCACCGTGCCCTTGCCAGCAGCACTTGCAAGCAAACGAGCGGGTAGGAGCAAAGTTCCAATATGCCCCTTTATGAAATAATGAGTTTAGTGCCTTCAGGAAGGCAATAGGCCCGTGTAAATAGGTAGCTGCTTTGTGCCGTTCCTTGCGGTTGTTCAGCCTTGTTGCATACGCCCCGAACAACCATATCTGAGCCCACTTTATATACCAGAAAATAACGCAGGCTGCGCCAGCGTAATTATTATTACTGTTGGGAGAGGCAACCCAAGGCTTTGCGTGTGGAAACGCCTCTTCATTAGAAACAGATTTAGGTGGAAATTGCAGCCAAACGGCGTTTTAATCCGGACCTAAAATTCCGTGAGATCTTTTTTTTATTTTCTGCAGTATCGGACCAAGGCAGTATCTAGCATTTCCCCTGGCTCTGCAGCTCCGGCCAGCCTGACTGCTCTGGTGCTGCAGAGGCTGGAGGCTCCCGGCAGAGAAAGCCTGTCAGCAAGATGCGGGCAAAATGGATTTCACTCTCGTCCTAAAACAAGAACCAAACGGCTCGGGCAATGCTCCCAGCCCCTCTGGTTGGGTTATCCTCTGAGGTTTGCATCTGGGCAAAAATCCGAAAGCGTTCCCCCCTTTCCCTCATAAAAACCTCTGCGGGAACGGCCGTGGGGACGGCCTCACAAAATAACCAAACCCACCAAAACCTCCGGGCTCTCCCCTCTCCTGCGCCTGCAGCACCTCGGGGTGAGAGGGGGGCCCCGGCTCCCCCCAGCCCTGCCCCAGCCCGGGCCCCTGCCCCGGCCCCGGCCCCGGCCTCGGCCCCCCCGCTCTCCTCCGCCTGTTTGTTTGGGGCAGCGCTTGGACAAGGCCAAAGTCAGCGGCGCTGGCAGGGCAGGGCTCGGCCCGGCCACCTGGGGCGGCACCGGCGGCGGCGGCGCCGCGATGGCCGCCCGCGCCGGCCGCCCGCGCCCGGCTCCGCGGCCCCCTCTGCCGCCGCGGGACGCCGCGCTGCCCCGGGGCCGGCTGGCGGAGGGCGGGGGAGGGGCGGAGGGCGCTTCTTCCCGAGGGGGGAACCTCTCCTCCGTGCCCGCAGCAGCCCGGCCCGCGCCCCGGGCCGCGGCCCCCCCGGCGGGCACACGGGGCTCCCCTGCGCCCGCGCCCCTGCCGTCGAGGCGGGCAGCCGCAAGCGGGGCGGCGGGAGCGGCCGCCGACGCCGCGGAGCCGGCGCGCAGGTTACGCGCGGGCCTTGCGCGGTGTCACGTGCCCTCTCCGCCGGGCTGCGGCCGGGTCCGCAGCGCCGGGCGGGGGTGGGAGGAAGAAAAAGCGGAAAGAAAAAGGTTTATTTGTGAACCACTTTCCCCCATGGCTGCTGGAGCAGGTTACTCCAAACCACAGAACAAGCCGGCGCCGCAGGCTCGCCCTGGCGTGGAGGGCAGAGGCTGAAGGGAGCCGCCGGGACTCACAGAGCTGACGTCTTTACTAGGCGTTATTCCTTTATTTTGCTGCGAAATGGTGTTTACATACAGATAAAAGAAATCGATTTTAGTTTAGCACCGCTCGTTCTCCGGGGAAAGAGAGGGTAAGAAGCAGGAGAAAATCTATATAAAAGGAGAAAGAAGGGTAAAAAGCTGATAATAGGGGTTTCCGTGCTGGTCTGGCTTGTCGTCTTCCTTTTGGCTAGGAACTCGGCGTTCGCCAATTTAGGCAGGGATCCTACGCGTTTCGAGAACTCGGTTTAAATGGTAAAAACCCACACTCCCCGCGTTTCACTCGCGAATACGCTCTACTCTAGGGGTGAACACTCCGGGCACAAGTTCATGCAGGAACGGGCGGACTCTGCTCTAGTACATAGAAAGCGCCTGCTCACGCATTACTACTCTTTTCTTTTTCATCCGCCGGTTTTGAAACCAAATTTTAACTTGCTGATCGCTTAAATTCAGTCTGTTCGATAGTTCTTTCCTCTTCTGTCGGTTAATAAACTCATTGAGGAGAAACTCGTTTTCCAATTCAGCAATTTGTTGTTTTGTGTAAGGTTTCCGTTTCTTTCTTGATCTCCCCTGGGTGGGACACCAAGGCAAACCTACAACAAACACGTCGATAATTTAGCGGATCAGGTCTGGATATGACAGAGAATACGCAAAAAACCCGCAAGACAACAGGGCTAAACTAGGTCGGCAAACCTGGCAAAGCACATCTGACAGCACAAATTCTATCTACCGCCGAGTCGGATTAAGCGATTATCGCTCCGAATGGGTTGCAGGGGGGTTACAAAGCAATTACAGGCATCGTTTAGAAAGCAAGTATCGCTAGGTCGCCTCTAACTAAAGCGAGATATTTAAGGCATACCATCCTGCACTGAAGGTCTGAGGCATGACTGGACTGCTGCGGGTTGAACTGTCAGGTTCAAGTTGACGGAATTCTTGATGTCCTCCTTTAAGCTGGACGTGCAGGAATTCACTTCAAAAAGAGCAGCCGAGCCATGCAAACTTCTCTGCAGGCTCGAGTGGTCATACTTTACGGGCTTTAAGTTGGCTGCGTGAGTAACAGTTGGGTCATTTGCAAAAGATTGCCTCTGCCTGCATCTCTCCTCTTGTTTGGAGCTCGCATCGTGGGCGTAATATTTATTGTTGTCTTCCAGGCACTCTTTGTTGCCGTTGGAGCTGATGTTGATTGGAACGGAGCCGGGGAGGTACGGCTGCGCCGCGCCGCTGAACGCGTGGCTCTGCGGCTGGGCTGCGCACGAACTTGAGCAAGTCCACGGGATCGAGCTCCGGGGGTAGGAAATGGTGGGCAGAGCCGCCAATTGACTGCCATTAGCCCGCAAATTAGGAAAATAAAAGGAATCTGGAGATTGCAAATTCAAGAGAGAACCAACGTAGCCAGATCTGTAGAGACTGCGATCACACATTTCCAACAAAGGACTTCAGCTGTTCTTACAGCAGTATTTAGTTACAACAGGGAATAAGCGGAAAGCCTGAAACGATTGGACGAAACTTTGCAGACAGGTTCTTCAAAGCCGGTAATTTCAGCACCGCCTCCAGCCACCGAGCCACAGAGTCCCCCCTTTTTTCTCCCTTCTCTTCCCCCCCCCCCCCTTTTTTAAAAGTCTTATGATAACACTTGAAATATGAAAATACCGACCTCGCAAGGGGGAGGGGAAAACATGGTCTCCGCTTCTATAAAAGTGGCCGGGGCTGGCTGGCAAAGCTGCGGCGCTGGCGGAAAGATGAGAGGAAAACAAACATTTGCAGAGTTGCCGAGGGGACGGGGCAGCCCCGGGCGCAGCCCCCGGCCGGCGGTGCCCCCCGCCTGGCACCACCCCCCGGCCGGCAGCCCCCGCAGGGCCAGCCGCCCTGCGCCGGGCAGCTGCCGGGGCGAAACCTACACCGGCGATCAGAGCGTGCACCGCGGGCTGGGAGTAACCTACGATGGCTCCTTCCCACTATGGGGAAGGAGATGCGACTGTTTCGGGCACAGGGAGGTATTTCTGCCCCTGTACAGAGGAGTACACCTTGTGCGCGCGCGTGTGTGCGCGCAGAACATGTATTTTGCCCGTTTTATATACGCGTTTGTTTTAATTGCGAGCAACATGATATGTATCTGCATATGCTTGCAATTAAAATCTTAATTGATCGGATATTACCAGGATCGTCATTCTGGTGCACTAATGACTAGTATTCTCTTAGGTCCGCACGTCTGCCCTTTTTACCCCTTTTACCTTTCATCTTCGCTCAGCAGCGAAGACAAGTTTTTAAACAACGCTTCTAAAACTCGGGGTTTATTTTGTCTTTAAAATACAATCAAACATCAACAAACCGAGAATAACAACAGCAACAACACGGAATTACTTGAGCAACCCGCCGAGATAAAAAAAAAAAATAAATAGAATCGAAAGACTGCGAGAAAGAAAATGCCCGGGTCGGCTCTGCAGCAGAGCGGATGTGAGTGCAGCGGTGGGCAGAGCAGTCAGCCTCAGCTGGGTACCCCGCTGCTGTCTCCCAAGTTGCGTATGAGGAATCTTTCTCCCCTGACAAGACAATCATCCCTTACAGCGTTATTACAGTGTTATTTGGGGGGGGGGGTGTTACATATTTTTACGTTTTTGAGAGATCAAACGAGAGCCCAGTTATTCCGTTATCTCTCCCATTTCCCCGTAGCACCGGAGTAAGCACGACTGAAACCGTATCTGAGAGCATCCTCACAGGAGGTTGCTCGCGTCCTTTCCCAAACCCACGGGTCGGGAGACCGTGAACTTCCCACGGAGGTAAGCCGAGGCCCCGTGTGCTGCACCCAAAGACCTCCGCGACGGGCCAAGCGGCTGGAGGTCTCGGGGAGCAGCACCCCGCTAGAGCCCAGCCGAGCTCCGCGGCGGCGGCGGGCACCGCGCTCCCAGCCCGCTCCGGCACCGCCGCCCCGCAGCCCCGCGGGAGGCGGTGGAGGCCCGTCCGTCGCCCGGACCGGGCGTTTCTGCCCTCGGCCTCTTTTCCAAGAGGATCTCCCCTGGTCTGAGCGAGCCCAGCTTCAAGCAGAGTCTTAGCGCCCGGACTTCGCCACTTTCATTACCTCGGTTAAAAACTTGAACCTGGGTAACAGGTAGGGTTAATTTTCGGTGTTATTGTCCTGTTAATCATAGTTTTAGTCTTGGCTTTATTTCTACGCCGAGATCAGAGACGCTGCCCCTTTTGACATTCTCTTAATCAAATTCATCTTTCTGCTTAATGGGAAATTGGGGTAAATTCTGCAGTAATTTCATTGCCCTGCAAGAAATCTTTAAATGATTGCTCTCTCCTAGACCACACAGGACCACACAAGCACCGCTGGAGGATATTACTGACCACTGCCTTTAATTTTTATTGTTTGAGTTATGTCTACCAATTGAATCTCCCTCTTATTAGCTTGCTTGTTTTCTGCTTTTTTTCTCCCCAAGAGGATGGGTAGTAGTTTCTTTTCATAATCACCATTTACGAAAAAGCTGACTCTGATTTTCGGTTCTCGGAAGACAGGAGGAACGTTTTGTTTTCAAAGACTATATTTTTGCCCGCAATAAACACAAGGAATGGATGTGAGTTCCCAGTTACCGGAAAGAAAGGTGACACTTCAAACTAACTTTTATGGGGTTAGAGAAAACAGAGCTTTCAATTAATGCTCAACTCATCTGTAATTGCTAATTAATACCGCGAAAAAATATGAAAAGCAAAATCTGGAGTAGCTGGAGACACTCACAGCTGCGGAAAGCGATGTTTATGTTCAAATCTGCAGGGAAAAGGACTGACAGAAACACCTTGTTCCAGGGGCGGCTGGCCGCTGCCGCCGTGCCGAGAGCCTCGGACGGACTTGTGCTGGTTTTTCCAGCCACAGCCGGCTTCTGGTTTGGGGGGCGGTGTCGGAATGCCGCGGGTGTCCCCCGGCCTGGGTCTGTACAGGAAATATCACCGCTGAGGAACAGAGCGACCCGGAGGGCGGCTTTCACACGCTCCTTTCCGCTGTTTTTTTTGTGTTTTTAAATAGGCAACCGGATCGGCCTGAACATCAGAGCTGGCCACACGCTACAATTTCACTGGCATATTCTTCCAGTTTACAGATGAAGGTTGCTCTGCGTGCGACCGAGTAGTCTCCCTCGCTCATTTATCACTCGGAAACGCGGCTCCTGAAGCGAGGCGAAGGCTTCCCCTGCCTATGCCGGGGGTTGTCCAGGAGATGGCAGGATTGCCTCAGACATGGCTGGGAAATCGCGCTGCCTGACAGGAGCCAAGCTCCATGGTAGCTGCGGGCAGGCGAGCCGGCCGGCCTGCAATGCATCATCGTGCCACTGCGCATTTGCAGCTCGCTTTGTCGGGGTACATAGCAATTATCCGCAGTAATGCGCGCTGCATTTCAGGCGGGTCATTATGCCCTTGTCTCTAAGCACGGCCGGCTGCAGCTGGGGCTGGGCGGCGGCGGCGGCCCGGGGCCGCGCCCGCGGGCGGGGGGCTCCGAGCGCCGGGGCCCGGCCGGGGCCGCGCGTCCTGGGAAGAGCCCAGGCTGCGGGCACGGCGATTTTGAATAGCGCTCGTCAATGCCCCGGCTCCAGGCTTAGAAAACCCTTTTAATCGGCACTAGTAGGAGGACGGGCTGATGTGCCGCGGGCCGCGGCCCTGGCCTCGCCTTCCTCCTGGCTGGGGCTGCTGGTTTCTTCATGTTTCTGCACGTTGTTACGAAATTAAAAGGCGACTCCTCTCCATCTGGTACCGATTTGCCAGCCAGTTCGGGTTTCCTCCTGCCCCGGGAAGGGAGCTTTGGCCGTGGCAAAGCTGCGTCTTCTGAGAGCCTGGAGCCCGGCAAAGCCAAAGGTTAAGCCTGGAAGGAGGAAGGGAACAGCCCGCGACGGCTCCGCGGCCGGGAAACACAACAGCTACGGCAGTGCCCGGCCTTCCGTCTGCGGGGAGCCTCGCTGGGACGAAAAGCTTCTCCAGAATTAATAGGACCGGAGTATGTGTGGTGGAGGGGGGAGGAGGTGCCAAGGGCGGGCGGGGGGAGAAGAATTTAAAGCATTCAGAGAAAACAAGGCTGCATCAGCAGAGAGGGCTGTTCCAGGTACTTAAACTTTGTGCCCCACAAGTCTCCTCTTTTCCCAGAGCCAAACAAAAATGCACTTCGCGATAAAATCTGAAACGCTCCGAAACAGACTTCTTTCGTCCGTTCGGGGAAAATAAACGCCTCAAAAGCCGTGAACGTGCAAGCGGAAGAGAAAGGGGAAGGAAGAGGGCGGAGGAGGCGGAAGATAAGCCCCACTGGAGCCAGCCGGTTGCGGAGCGAATGGAGGGGCGCTGCCCCGGGCCGGCCGCTCCCGCCGCCGCGGAGCCCCGCCGGGACACCGGCAAGTGCCGGGCCGGCTTGGGAGGGGAAAACAAAGGGGCGCTGGGCCGCCGCCGGCCACCGGGCAGGCAGAGCGGGGCTGGCGGGCAGGGGGAAAAGACAGCCTCTCCTCTGCCTCCCGCCCCGGGTATGTCTCGCCGGCAGCGTTTCTTTCTCCCAAAAACCCCTTCCCCAGCGGCAAGGCGCTCTCGGATACGCCTTTCCTCCTTTAACGCGCCTCGCGTCGTATCTACCTCTCCCTTCCCCAGAAGCGCGTCCTGTAAGCGGCCCTGGGAAGACCCCAGGCAGCCTGGAGCCCGTGAAACGCCCTGCTGCAAAAAGAAGGCCAATTTCTTCCTCTCTTTTTATGTATATCGAAAAGAAATCGTTTTATTAAAGACGGTTCAGGAACAGTTTGGCAACATCGTTAACAGCTTGGAAGTTCAGCCCACATTTCCAACACAAAGTAAAAGCAGACTTGAAGACAAGAAAAGGAAAAAATATGGTTTATGGAGAAATAGTCTTACCGTATGTCTTACCCACATACACTGGTAATCAAAGTGTTTAGAGCAATAGTATATTATAATAAATAATGCTAGTTTGGAACACACACATTTTAATAATTAGACGAGGCACGTTAACAGAGAGGATATCGCTTCTCTCTCCTAGTAGTTGACTAGCGTGTCTGATCACCCTGTGTATATCATAACATGCGCACTAGGTTTAAAATAATAAAAAACCGACAAAATCCTAGCCTTTCGGCCTATATAAATTATGGCATCTTTTGGAATTCCTTATTTATTGCTTCTGTCATTGACACCCGTTTATTCTTGTAAATTAAAAGTTAGCGGTGAACTTCACTTCTCCGACCAGACGGTTTTTTTAAGCGCTGCGGCGGGAGGAAGGAGAAGAGGCTTGTGCTTGTCCGGACAGACAGGCTAGGGAGCGGGCATTTTGCACAAGGTCTGCGCAGATTTATACACACCTCTGTAGCGGTAGCCTCTCCCCAGCAGCAGGACGAGCCGGCCCGTCGGTCCCGCCGAAAGCGCTGCCCCGCGGTGCACGACCCGCGCCCCCGCGGAGCACCCGGCCGCGCAGCCCCGTGGCCGGCAGCGCCCGCCCGGGCCCCGAGCGCCCCGTCCCGGGAACGGGCGGCTCCTTTGGCAGCCGGGGGATATGAAATCCTTCCACTGAAAACGAAACCGCGGCCAAAAACACCAACAAACCCAAACCTGCGGAAGCGGGGAGCGCGGTGGAACACGGCTGGGACTGCGCTTTGCGCCCCGCGACAGCTCGGAGAGATTCTCCCTCCCTCGAAAAAGCAGTTAAAAATCCGGCTGCAGACGTTACCCCTCCACGCAATTCGCAATTCTCTCTCTCCGGGTCCCGGTGGGCTCGGCGGGTTCTGGCAGCAGCCGGGTGCTGCCACGGGTCCGGACTCCGGCTTTCTTGCATTTTCCGATTGATTTTTTTTTCCCCCACTCGTCGTGTTTTGAAGTTTACGGTACCAAATCAAAACTGACACTTTTTGGCACTGGCTGTTGTTCAGAGAAAAAAAAAATTACAGAACCCCCCCCAAAGAGTTAAGCATTTAAGAAAGTTATAACTGTAACCGTTCAACATATTTAAATTCGTTTATACTGGCCTAGAGGGAAGAACAGAAAATATAATTAATATTAATATTATTATTATTTTCAAAAGGAAGAAACAGAACTATAATTCAAGATTTGTCAGCACTCCCTTCCACTGAGAGAAAAACGCTGACTTTCATGGAAAACAATTCCCGAAATTTCGCCACCGCTGGAAGGAGAAAAAAAAAATTAAATATATTTTCAAGTCTTTCCAAAAGTCTTTAGCTGGTCGTAAATCGAGTTTATATATCCATCACTGTCCGCAACTAATAGATCAAGATACATTGTCTTTCAGTTTGGAGACTATTTTCTTATCCTTCACCCTCCTGTTCTGAAACCAAATGGTAACTTGTCTCTCAGACAGGTTTGTGGCTGCGGATATCCTTCGCCTCTTGTCCTTGTTAATGAACTTGTTAATGGCATATTCATTCTCGAGTTCTTTAAGCTGCAGTTTTGTGTACGGCACTCGCTTCTTTCTCCCACGCCGGTAGACACACATATCGGGCTGGTTTAGTGCAACGTCCCCTATTGTAAAAGACATTATGTGAAAAATTAGAATTTTATTACAGGCGTTTAAAGCTTAACCGATACTTGTCGGGCACGGGTTTTCACGGGCAAATAAATAATGCCGGGTTGTTTACAGTTGATTATTATTTACACTGCCACATTATTTGCACGTTAGTAAAGCACCGCAGCCTTGATGGACTGTCATCACTTCCCAGCCATGCATCGCTAGCGAGCATGCAGGACGGCGGGGGCATTGGCTGGGGGGCCGAGAGCAGGTCGGTCCTGGCAGCGCACACACAGAAATCGCTTTGGTGTGTGTTTCCCCGGTTTGTTTGCATGTGGTTTGTGCCTCTGTGCCCTCACTGCTCGCAGTCTCTTAAGTGCTCTGGGGCCGGGTCAGTCGCCAGCCGGAGAGGCAGAGGAGCGCCAGCCTTCGAGCCATCGTCCTGCAAGCTGCAACCGCGAATACAAACCCGGCCGCCGAGGGAAGCAGCAGCAGAAGGAGCCCGAGGCCGCCCCGGCGCCCGCGGGACGGGGGTCCGGGGCCCTGGCGCTGGGTGGCGGGGGGGCTCTGGGGTCTGTCCCGCGGGGTGGAAAGCAGAGGGTGAGGTTTCCTTCGGGGTGGGGGGGGTGGGGGGAAGGAAAAAGGGAAATCCACCGTCCCCCCTTCTCTCTCCGCTCTGTGCGTGTCTGTGCAGCGTGTCCACCTCGGCAGGCTGCCCCTGCAGCCCGGGGGGCGGGGGAGGGGACGGGCAGGCGGAGGAGGCGCGGGGGGGTTTCAGCTCAGAGCATTTCTCTCCCTCTCGTACCTGGAAAGGACGATTTCCAAAAGTGTGAGCTCTGTGTCTGATCTTTGGCACAGTAAACCTGACTATTCCAGCCATTAGCCAGAGTCCAAGACTGATAGCCCTCCATTGATATGTATGTTTCGTGTCTCGGTTCCCCAGAGCCAAACGTTGAGACCATGTCTATGTACCCAGGAACGTGCTGGTAGGGGGTTGTATAGCCCTGGTAGAAGGACACTTCCTTCGCCCTGGAGGAGACTTCATTGGCGGGGACACTCGTGCTGGTCAGACTGGAGACGTCCATGTACTTTTCCACGGGAAAGCCGCCAATGGAGGCATGGGGGGGAGACTTCAGGGCGTTTTGCTGGATCCCAACCCCGTGGGACATCCTGCAGCTATAGTATCCATTGCCAAAGTGATACCCATAGCCGAGCGCGGGGGCGGCGGCCGGCGCGGCGGAGCCCGGGCAGTCCTTGGCCGGGGGGTCGGGCCTCGCCGCCGCCCCCGAGCGCTCCCCTCCGCCGGCGTAGGCGAACCCCGAGGCGGCGGCGGCGGCAGCGGCGGCGGCGGCCGCTCGGCCCGTGTGCGCCGCCCCGAAAACGGGCGAGGAGAGAAAATTACGGCACTGCCCGGGGGCTCCGCCGCCGCCGCCGCCGCCGCCGCCGCCGCCGCTGCTGTCGCCGCGCAGTCCGTCCATCTCCCAGCTCGCTGCTTTGCTCATGGCCTTGCACATCGCGGGCGGCGGCGGCGGCGGCTCGGTCCCCGGCCGGGCATGATGCAAATGGTTATTTGCCTCCAACAGGTTGGATCCTGGCGGTACGTTTATAAAAACGAAGTCCAGGTTGGGAGGGGGGACGGGGGTGGGGGCGGCCGGCTCCAGATTAGTTTGCCGCAGCCCGGGGGGCTGCTCATAGGCTGCCGTCGAAACATGTGACCCTCCCGCTGCCCGCACTGCCCCTTTCGCCTCGCAGCCCCCCGGTCCGCACCGGCGGCGGCCCCCCCTCCCTTCCCACCCCCGCCCCGCCGCCGCGCTCCCGCCCCGCCGCAGCCCCGGCGCTGGGGAGGGGTTGGGCGGGCGGGCGGCGGTGATGCCCCTCCGGGCCAGCCTGGCCCCCGTGGCTTTCATCCCCCCATTCCTCCTGCCCGCGCCTTCAAAAGGGCCAGCGGAGGACCCTTGGACCCTTGGTCCTCCGCTGGCCCTTTTGAAGGCGCGGGCAGGGGCCCTTTTGGAGGCGCGGGCAGGGGTCTGACCGGACCCCCGGCGAGACCTTCCCCAGCTCATTGTTGCGTCTGCGGCAGAGGGGCAAAAACCTGACACGGGCTTTGTATCCCATCCTCCCCATCTCCCTTCTTCTCGGCAATGTATGGAGGAGAAGGGCTTTGTTACAGGGGAGAAAGGGGTACCCCTGGCTCCACTGAGCTCTCGGTCCATGGCAGACCCCCCCCCCCCCCCCCCCCCTTTAGCTCCCCAGATATTGCTACCAGCCAGGAAAAGGCACCGGGTCTGTGATCAGAGCAAGATGCTAAACCTGGCACTCATTAGATGTGGCTTTTTTCCCCTTGCAGTGTCAGTTCATGTCGTGGTAAGGCAGCCTAGTTAAAACGCAGAGTTCGCTTATGCTTGACGGCTGTTCTGGGGGTGACTTCCCAAGACTGTGGCAAATCCTTCTGTCGTCTCTCTCGGCTCTCCCGCTGAGGCGGGATGGAAATTGCAGGAGGGCGAAGAGCTGGAAATGGAGAAAGCTCCGAAGACGAGTCCCAGCCCCAGCCCCAGCCCCAACCCCAGCCCCAGCCCCTCTGGGCTGGCTCCTGTCGCTCCGCGGTTGCGTATCGCAGACGCTTAACCCTCTCTCGGGCGCGGAGGGCAACAAGTTCCTGGAAAGGCTTCAGCTCCGCGGAGAAGGGCAGGGAAACTCCGCGGCCGCTGAAAAGCATATAGCTGGGGCCTTGTTTACTGTCCCGACGGAGGCTCAGGCGCAGGAGAGAAGAGAGACAGCCGCCGCGGAGGTGAAACTCAGTGCTGACACGATTTCGGGGCTGGGGGTGCACTTGCTGAGCAGGCGGGCAGGCAGTGGCGGGTCCCCGGGCTGCTGGGCTGCCGCGGGCGCGGAGGGGCCGAGCGGGAGCACGGCAGGTCGCGCAGCAGCCGCCCGTCCCGCACCCCTGCTCTGCAGCCGGTCTAATAATCGCTGGCAGTTTCTGGAAAGGGGGTGAGGAATGACAAACGGGTGCCACTAATCACAGCAACAACCGGATGGCAAACTCGAGTTCATGTTCATTAGCTCTAACCACTTAATTGCTATTAATCTTTCATAATCAGCTAAGTGAGCCAGACGTGATTACGTGTTTCGCTGGGTTATAAGCCGAATCAATATTTACTCTCAGTACGTGAAACCCTACATAATTATGAGGACGGTTTGTGGAGCCACAAGTTTCTCATCCTTTTATGTCCCTGCACGCAGATTTCTAGTGAAAACATTGCTAACACACCGAAGTCCAGAGAAACGAAAGACTTTGTATCTCCGGACATCTTTCAATTTGTATTCCCATCTCCCGTTGTGTTTCCTCTTGCAATACATGCGGTGAAATTTTCTCTCTCGTCACGACGTTTTAAATAAGGCCGCCGAAAGAAAGGAGCACCTAAAGCACAGGGTTTAGGAGCTTTTTGAGCTCCGTTACATCAAAGCAAATCACGGTGCAGCCGCAGCGACGCCCGTAGAAGACCTCAGCCCTGCCGACACCTCTGCTCCAGCGAGAGCCCCTCGGTGTCCCAGAAAACTGCGTCTTTGGGAGGGTTTATGACCAACAGCTTCAATTCCATAATGAGCCGTTTTGTGGAGGGTGTAGAAAACAGCACTGCCCTGCACGGCAGGATATTATGCACGCGAATAAAAATAATGAGCTCACGAGCCAAGGTCGGATCTCTGAGAGCATCCACCCAGTTTACAAGTGGCAGGACGCGTCCCGCACCCCCGGCCCCGGGGGCCGTGCTGCGGCGCCGGGCCCGGCCCGGAGCAGCCTGCCGCCTCCCCTGCCCGGGGAGGACGGTCCCCACCGAGACTTCTCTCCGCGGCAGGCACGGCGACGTGCCGCGCTTGCCGGGCTTCTGCCTGCGGGACAGTCCTTGCCTTCCCCCGGCAGCGGCTCCGCGGGTGCCCAGCGCCCTGCGGAGCCGCATTGCGTTTTCCATTGACACATTGCACGGGAATCTGCATAACACACGAGCTAGACGGCATCACTGCAGAAAGCGGCTGTGTTCTCCCCCGAAAAAAAAAGTCTTTTTTTTTTTTTTACCCTGAAATTATCTCATTTCCTCCAATACATTTGCCATGATTTAACACAGTTAGGAGTCCACTCAAGCTTTTAGCACAGGCTTTTAGTACTTTCTGTCTGTCCTTCCTCTGGTCTCTCCCAGGAAAAACAACCCAGTTTTTTCATCACCTCCCTCGCCAGAATTTGCCGTTGGTAACCGTATCTTTAGGAAGTTGCTTCTCTTGTTAGTATTTGCTGCAGAAAAAAAAAAAAAAGTCGTCCAGGACAAACGGAGAACGCAAACGAAGAGAAAAACAATCGATTTATATTTCCCCCAAACCTTCCCCCATGCCCACTGCGTTCCATTGTTACCTTTTAACTTGCGTGGACTTTTAATAGCTCCACAGAACAGAAGAGCTTTCGTTTTCCCCTAGCCCTTTAAAAAAAAAAAAGCCAGCTACGATAATGAAAAGATTTAACAGCGACGCGGGGAAAATTGTTAAACTATTTTTTTCCTCCAGATCTGTGCCACAGCTTCTCCTCCTCTCTTTATTTACTTCAGCCTTAAAAAATCCATTTCGAGTCGGAGAAAGTTTTCTCGGGACTCTCTGCGTGGCCCCGGTGCAGCGCTTACGGGCGGCCGAGCACTGCGGGCGTTGAACTTGAGCTCTGGGGTCACGGGCTGGTGCCGGCCGCTCCCCGGCTCCCCCCTCTGCTCTGGAGCAGCGCGGGGACCTCGGGGACCCTGACCTGGGACGGGCTCGCCGGCCTGCCGCAGCTGCGACCTGAACTGAAGCATGGGCCGCGTGGCTTTGCGACGGCAGTAACGCTTTATCGTTTAAATTGAAACCTGTTTGTGTGCAAAGGCAGCCCCGGAAGGCATCATGTAATCATTAACCTCGCAAAGCGAGCGCCCGCGGGAGCTCAGCCTGGATAGCCTGGGGAGGGACCGCGCTGCAGGGCCCGCGTGACTCGGGGACACGCTGGGTTCGTGTCCTTCACCGCTCTCGGGTGACGTTTCACGGAGAGTCAGGGCTGAACGCGCAGGCAGACGCCCCGGGACGGGCCCTTCACATGTATGGCGGCGTGAGGCGGCGGGCAGAGTCGGGCCTGCGGGGGAGCGCGGTGCGTCCCGAGGCACGCGGGGCGGCCGCTGCGCGGGCGCGGAGCTGCGCTGCCAGGCGGCCTCGGGCGGGCAGGGCGGGCAGCGGCCGCGGCCCCGCCGCGCAGTGCCGCCGCTGCACCGCCAGGTGGCGCCGCCGCGCCCGCCGCCCGCGCTGCGCGGGCGCTGCGCGGTCCCCTGGCCCCGCGGGGTCCCTCGGGCCAGCCCCGCTCCCCCGGCGCCCGCCGGGACCGACGACCCCCCGCGCCCCCGCACGCTCCGGGACCAGCGGTCCGCCGCCCGCTCAGACCCCGCGGGGCGCGTCCCGGAGACCTTGCGCTGCCGCGGAGAGCCCGCCGGCGCTGCGCGCCGCCCCGGGCCCCTGTTGGCCCCCTGCCCCGCCGAGGAGGAGGAAGCAGATATTCCTGTCCGTCTTCCCAAGCACGCTCTCAGCGGTGAAAAGCTGGCCGAGACGTTGCTTGGCTGATTTAATACGAACTGCATTTGAATTAAGTTGCGTGACCTCTTTTTCCTGGCTCAGATTTAAGAAACGAGTACTGAAATATTCTTTGATGCCGCGAGTAAGAACTTTCAAGGTAAAAATGAAAAGGAGTTTGGCCATAGGCCTAAGCCGCTATTTAAACTTACAAGAACAACTGAGTAAACAGCGTCTAACAAAAACTCGCATATTTCGGCGGTCTCTGTAACTTCCTCCCCCTTTGCCCACTAATGTCACTGTAATGCCGGAGGTTCTTTAGGCTGAGCTGTTGGTTTTGAAGAACTATAAAAGTATGCCGAAAGGTTTTTAGGCTGTGCTGTTGTTTTTGAAAAAAGAAAAAAAAAAACCCAACACCAACCCCCAAACCGATAATGCATCTAGTTTGCTGGGAATATAAATATCAGATGACTAGTTTATTAGTGGGTTGACGGTTTGGGGTGAGCTGATTAACTGCATGGCGGGGAACGGTTTTGTTACCTCACATCTACTTAGTGGAAGATTATTAACGTCTTTTATGACATGTTATTTCCCTTGCATACGAATGTAGCTGTATTTTAAGATACGCTGTACATGACCTAAGGTATCAGTATTATTTAAAAGGTGCAAAATATAAAATAACACTAATAAAGATCATTCACAGCCGCACTTGCGTGTAACTTATTTTTCTCACAATTGAGGCTTTTCATACAGCCTTTCCCATCCGCTCCGAGCAACATGAAAAGCGTTCCTTCCTTTTTAGCGGTGCGGTGACATTTCTGGAGCCTAACGCTGCGCCGGCTTTGGGTCTGTGCACACCCGGGTGCCTCGGAGATGCGGAGTCTCGGCTGCGGTTTCCCGGAGAGCGGGGGAAAGGTGCTCGCCCCGGTACAGCCTGTAAGAAAACAGACGAGGGCGCCAAACGACAGCAATAAACCCGCCGCAGGCTGCCGCTCCGCCTCCCGCCCCGCCGGGCCCGGCTGCCGGGGCCGCCGGCCGCTGCCGGGCCGGGCGCGGCGGGGGAAGCGGGGGCTCGGGACCCCGGCAGGGCTGCGGGCCCGCCGGGCGGGGCGGGGTGGGGCTGCTGCCGCCCGCGGGGCGCCCGCTCGGCCGCGCTCCGTGAGAGCCGGGCTGGGCTGTAGCAGCGGGACAGCCTCCGTCCCGCCGGGAGGGCAGCGCGAAGCCCCCCTGCCCGTCGCGGCCGGGGGCGGCGGGGGACTGGTGTGCGGGCTCTCCCCCCCCGCCCCCCCCCGCGGCCTGCGCCCCGCTCCGCTCGCCTCCGCACCGCCCGCTCCGCCGCCGCGCCCGCGGGCAAGGAAAAGTTGATATTTACTTTTGTCTGGTTTTGGGGCTGTAAAACGCAGGACACCACACTGCAGTCTAACTTCGCATTTCAAAGGGCTGACATAAAACGCTCATTAATGGAAGGCTGGATTTTGCAAACAACGCCTAGAATGTTTCCCAAATATTTGGTGGAATGTTTAGGGAGACTTTAACACGTTATTAAAAAAAAAAAAAAATCTGACAAGTATCCCATTTTCGAGCTATGAATCATGCGCAAGAGCGCAAGAACTCAGGAGATGCGTGTGACTAACATTAGCAGGAACAGCTCTCCTCGCAAAAAATCAAACCCGCGTTTAATCGCAGGAAACACTGGGGTGTTTCTCCAGGCGACGAAACTCAGATTCCCAGGGTCTAAAGACTAGATGATGTGGGTGAAAAAAAATCACGGCGAGAATAAAGGTTGGGCAGCTATCGAAGAGCACTCCAGAGATGCTAACGACACAGGATTTATCTTCGTTTAAATGGTGGCCGTCAGCGTCATTATTACTAGCAAAGTTATCACTGAAGGGAGACTTTCCGACTGTCACGTCTGCCGAGCGCGGCAGCCCGTGTCCCCTGCAGCGCGGCCACGCTGCGCCCCGCAGCAGCCGGCAAAGAGCGGAGGGGTGAGCTCGCTCAGCCACAGGTAACTTCGGAGAGAGGTGCTGGAGGTGATGTCTCTGCTAGCTCGAAGCCTGTAGGCGATAAACCCCCATCACTTATTTATATAATTGTTTTTAATTTCTAAACGCGTAGACTTTGTTGGCGGTGGGGAGGGAAGAAGCAGAGGGCTGGAGAGGAACCTGCCGGGAGGATGAAATGGCACGGCCGCGGAGTGTCTTAAATCACGAATGCGTTTAATGTCCTTCGGTTATTTCCCCCCCTGTCATACCGTACGACAGCCAGTATTGTCCCAGAGGGGAGAAAAATCGCAGGCCAGCTTCGTCGATAAGCAGGATTATAGAAAGTAAAAAGGAGAGCATATTTAAGGACGCGACGAAGAAAAATATGTTAGCATTATGATACAGTAGGTTATAATAAATATTTTCGTTTCCAGGCCACTGCTGTGGGTGCACTCGAATCGGTGCGTGCCGGCAGCTGCGGTCTTATAACGTCTGGGTATAAGGTTCGCGCGTGTGAGGGGGTGCGTGGGGGTGTCAGTGTAAATTCCTGAATAAAAGTACTGATGCGGTCTGGAAATGGGAGGAAAAAGTAAAGAGATATCAGCGGCAGGAGGTTCTCGGTCCTCTGGTCCTTTTCCAGCATTTCCTGGCGTTGTGATCTAAAATCCGCCTTAGAAATAACAATAAAGAAAAGCGTTATCTAATATTTAGCATGTAGTTCTGTCCGAGGACAAATGAGAAAGAAGCTGCATCATTAGGACCTAAAAGGCAACAAAACAAAAATCAGAGCATAATGATGCACCTAAATGAAGGGGGAAATGTTGCACAGCTCATTTTATTAATCAGACTGTCAATTCCACCCCAGAGGCCAAACCCCAGAGCAATTCAAGCAAGATCTGATCAAGCTAAGGACAAGAGCTTTACTCCTCACTTCTTGTCTTTCTTTCTTTCCACCTGGATATATTTGTCTGCTCTGAAGCCGCCTTCATTATCCACTGACAGGAGCTTGTATTTATTTGCTTATAAACCTGTTACAATAAATGATTATTCGAACAGCGTCATTCGTACCTTAATGACGAGCACCACTTTTTGATGAATGACATTTCGGGCTAGAAAGGATGTATGGGTCATTTTGACCAGTCATTCCCTCGCTTTGGCATCCCACAATTTTTACGCCTCCCTCAAAAAGAGATAATAATATTTAGAGACACTTGCCGGGCTGAATGTGAATTAGCCCCTGCTGCAGCTCATCATTAGTACAGGACCAGCCCTACAACTTTGACATTTTTTATAAAGCTGAGATGATGGAAAGAATAAGAAAAGAGATGATCCTGATGGAGAGAGGGCTGCACAGCCCTACAGCTGGCAAAAGGCTCTCGAATTTGTCAGACTCAGCTGGAAATGCGGTGCTGGAGGCCCTTGAAAATTCTCCGCACAGTGGTCGCCTCAGCCCGAGACTGACTGCCGCCTCCCTGCACAGCGCGATAGGGGACATCTCCGCCAAAGGCAAATTTGAAATCGACACTTTATTCAATCTTCAGCATCCGAGCAGTGAAAGCACCGTCTCCTCCGAAATCCCGCCGTCGGAAAGCAGGAAGAAAATCAGCCTTTATTCCGAAGTTGCTCAAGAGGCAGATATGAACAGTGATGTGGAGGTGGGCTGCTCCGCGCTCCGCTCCCCAGCCAGCCTGACTTCCTCCCAGCTGAAGGAGAACAGTAACAAAGGTAACTCTTCCCTTATCATCTCCAGCTAAGCCCCGCACTTTGCCAACCGCCTTTAAAAACCAAAGCAAACCCACCGCCACCGCCAAAGTTGCTCGCCTCTGCACCGGCGCTCTCTCTTCTGCGAAGACAGAGCTCCAGGCTGTAAAATATTATTGCGATTACTGCGCTATCCCGATAGCCAAGACACACTGCCCGGGCAGCTCCTGTGCGGGTGCGTGCCTCTGTCTGTGTGTGTGTGCGTGCCCAAATCCGTTGGTATGTGGATATATCTCCAGAATATAGGTGGGCACAAATATCCACCCACCTATATTTAGGGCAAGCTTTCTCCTTATTTTTCCTCGCGCTCTTGGGGCTCTCGGCGTCTCTCGAGCTGTATATATGTGTATGTACGTACATAGGTTAAATTAGAGAGCGCGCGAGAGAGAGGAGTGCGAGGAAACTGTCCATATTTGTCTGTGTGTGTCCTTCCCTGTGTATATGCAACGTGCCGTCCTGTGCCCACCGCGGGGTAATTGGGCATTGTTCACTTTCCCCCTGCTCGTAACAGAGGGTTTGAAACAGCTTCGTCTCCTTCCCGCTTTGCGGGGCACGGTGATGGACGGTGGTTGTTATTATGGCTGTAATTGGGGAGGGGGAGCTAGGTGAGCGCTGGATTTCCTCGGGGCCACAGTGCATGCCTTTTTTTTGTCAAATGTGCCAGAGAAAGGAAGGGATCCTCGACGTAACGCCGGAGGAAAAAATTGGCTTTTACGGCTGCTCTTATTTCGTACGTCTCAAACGAAAATAAGAACCGCAGTCGACGGGGAAAAGGCAAGCGCCGCGCCCGGGGCTCCCCGCAGCCCGGTGGAGCCGCGCCGAGCCCCGGCCCGCGCCCCTGCCCGCTCTCCCCGGGGCCGGGCTGCCCTGCAACCGCTAAACCCGCCCCGTTTACCGAGAATAACGCGGTTATGAAGAGACCCAAAAAACCCCAGCCCCCCAACCCCCCCAAAATCCAACTTCATCGACTCTATCGGCAGCAGCGATTTGTAGGGCTGACAGCTGGCCTCAAGGACGGGCGCGCAGGGCCCGGCCCGGCCGGGCGGGCGGCGGGGCTGGGGGGCAGCCCCGCCGCCCGCTCTCACCCCCGTGCGCTCGCCCCGCAGGCTACGCGGAGAGCAGCCCGGCGCCCAGCACCCCCGCCGCCGCCGCCGCCCCCGCCGCCAGCATCGGCAGCCTGCACGGCGGCGGCGCGCTGGGCGGCCCGGCGGCGGGGGCCGACCAGGTGCGGCGGTACCGCACCGCCTTCACCCGCGAGCAGATCGCCCGCCTGGAGAAGGAGTTCTACCGGGAGAACTACGTGTCGCGGCCGCGGCGCTGCGAGCTGGCCGCCGCCCTCAACCTCCCCGAGACCACCATCAAGGTACGCCGCGCCCCGCCGGGCCGCCGCGGCCCCGGCGCAGCCCCGCGGTGCCCGGCTCCCCCGGGCCGGCCGCCGGCCTGGCTCTTCGGTCGAAGGACCCGGCCGGCCCTTCGCCGTGATGGCCCCTTGCGCCCGCCTGCTTCTCCGCGCCGAAAACTTCCATTTGCTTTTTAGAACATTTATTATTATTATTATTATTATTATTATGACTATTATTACGTGTTTTCCTCGTCAGTTTTTATGGCGTTAGCGTATTTCCTAGAGAGGAGAGGGAAGAGAAAATGAACGCAGCCGTGAAACGCGGGGGGACGAGCGCGTCAATACCGTAAAGTCACAGTCCTGCGTGGGGGGGAGGGGACGGCTCGAAGGGAAAACGTGTATTCGGATCGAAGGGGTCCCCCCCGGGCCGAGGGGGGCCGTCCCCACCGCTGCCCTCGGGCGAGGTCACAGGCGGTCGCTCCGGGCGGGAGAGGGGTCGCCTACGAGCGAGGCGGCCGCGGCGTGGGCGCGGGCCGCGCCGCGTTGGCGGTCGGTGGGTGTCGGTGGGTGCCCGGCGGTGCCGGCGGCGGGAGCGGCGGGGCGCGGAGTGGAGCGGAGCTGAGACCGCGCTGTGCTTGTCTCCCCGCGCAGGTGTGGTTCCAGAACCGGCGGATGAAGGACAAGCGACAGCGCCTGGCCATGTCCTGGCCCCACCCGGCCGACCCCAGCTTCTACACGTACATGATGACCCACGCGGCGGCCACGGGCAGCCTGCCCTACCCCTTCCACTCCCACGTCCCGCTCCACTACTACCCGCACGTCGGGGTCACCGCAGCCGCCGCCGCCGCCGCCGCCTCGGGGGCCGCCGCCGCGCCCTTCGCCACCTCCATCCGCCCGCTGGACACCTTCCGCGCCCTCTCGCACCCCTACTCCCGCCCGGAGCTGCTCTGCAGCTTCCGACACCCCGGCCTCTACCAGGCGCCGGCCGCCGCCGCCGCCGGCCTCAACAGCAGCGCGGCCGCCTCGGCGGCGGCGGCGGCGGCTGCGGCGGCGGCGGCGGCGGCGGGCTCGGGGCCGCCGGGGGGCTCGGCGCCCTGCTCCTGCCTCAGCTGCCACAGCAGCCAGACGGCGGCGGCGGCGGCGGCGGCGGCCTCGGCGCTGGGCTCGCGGGGCGCCGCCGCCGCCGACTTCCCCTGCACGGCGGCGGGGCAGCGCTCCGAGAGCGGCTTCCTGCCCTACTCGGCCGCCGTGCTCAGCAAGGCCGCCGTCGCCTCGCCGGACCAGCGGGAGGAGGCGCCGCTCACCAGATAACTACCCCGGCCCGGGCCGGGGGCGGGGGGCGTTTTGTAGGGGGCCGGGGGGGCGGGTCGCGGGGCGCCCCCGGGCTCGGCCGAGAGTTCCGTCTATTTTTCTACTGCTGACCGCCCCGCCGCGCTCCGGGCCCGGCGGGAGGGCGCTCCGCGGCTCTTGCGCCCCCGCGGAGGCGGCCCGCGGTGCGCGCAGCGGGCGCTGCCCGGCGCCGGGCTCCGCGGGGCTGAGCGGCCGGGCCGGCGGGCGCAGGGAGGGGGAGCCGGCGGAAGGGAATGTGTTTCTGGCTTTCTTTTTTAATTATGATTGTTATTATTATTATTTCGGTTTGAGTTCGCCTGTATGGGAAAAGTCTCGCCTATTTCTGTACGGCGAGCGGTGGCTAATGCGGCTGCCGCGGCCGGGCCAGTAACGGGGAGGGAAGCGTGAGACTGACAGGATGGGGAGAGGCGTTTTTGAAGCTCACGCTTTCTGACCACCATAATCCACGCTATCTGGGAAATACTTGAATCTCTCTAGGTGTAGGCTGTCGTCCTGAAGCATTTACCTTCCAGACACTTTTCTAAATTTAGGGTTTTTTCTTAGCGTCTTTCTCTCCTCTCGGTAAAACGGCTCTTGGATTTATTTCTCACGCATTTCGATCGCGCCTTTGCCTCTGAAAAGCCACCACTGGGTAACTGAGACCTGCTATACCAAACCACTGCTACTGGAGGGACTTCCTTGAACTTGAAGAAAGGCACATCAAAAACCACCAGTGTTACTGCCATGTCAATTTTGATGCTAATAATGTGCAGATTATGACGAAAATTGCCAATCATGTTCTCTGATGGACCTCCTTTGAATGTGGAATTGGAAAAAAGTTCCCCGCACAGAGACCTGCTGTCAAGTACTAACAACCCGCTAAGGGAAGTCATTAGAAGAGACAGATAAGAGACTTGGTACATAAAACATTGTTCTTGGTGCATAGAATGTATGTTATTTAATGTTATCTCTGTTACCTGAAGTGATTTCGCACAAGAAAGCCACTTTCTTATCATCTCAATTGCCAATTTTCATTTTGGTAACTTGGACGCCCCGGGTAGACTTTTCTCTGTTAAGTTGATATTCCACCAATGTGAAGAGCCTCATTAAATCAAACCCAGATATTTCCATAATGCTCCCTACAGAGCCACTTCACTCTTCACATAATGAGATTTTTCTGAAGAGTTGAAGCCCTCATCTAACTTGCTATTGCTTGTTTAGGCCCTGTGTGAATGTGAGTACACACACACACACGTACACACGTACACTCTCACAAAAAAAGAAAAGAGAGAGAGAAAAAAAATCTCTATTATATATTTCGAGTAAGTGTCCTGAAATACTTCTATTTTTAAGACACTGGATTTTTTCTTATTCTAATAATGAACTTTCAGGAAATGATTTTAAAGGCTATGCTGTTTTGTTCAGTGAACATAAATCGTAGGGTTTTTTTGTCCAATGGGACAGATTTCTTGGGCGGGGGTAGGGAAGGGCAGAGGAGAAATATCCCCAGGCTCCTGGAGCGGATTCCTGACAAGACGTGTACATTTTCTGGGTAGAGAACTTTAAAGCGCGGTAGAAGACACCTAACCCACAAATTGCTCATTTTGTAAAGAACGAATAGGAAGACTACTTATGTAAAAAATATCGATTATACCAGCTGTTGTTCACTGAGTTTACATTGAAATTTTTTTATTAATATATAATTTAAGGCTAAAGAAAATAGACCAAAACGTAGCACTCTTTTTACCAGCTTAACCTTCTCGATCGTTGGAACCGTTTGGTGTGATCACACAAGTATGGGGTGTATATACGACGATTTTGGCAATAATGTTTACATTTTTCCAAAATACAGATATATGTCTATTAAATGATCGATGAGGACGCTGGTTGGTAAAATTAACATAAATTCGTTTTATGTTAGGTCCGTTGGACCTGGTTATTATACGAAACTGTAAATAAAGTCTTTGTGCTTTAAATATTGCTGGCTGTACGAACTCACTGTAAAATATTTTACAAATGTGCAATAATTATAAAGCTTTGTATATTACGTTATTTATTGTGTTTGGTCATGTAAAATAAATGTTATTTAAATCAAAGCGAGATTATTTGTTTAAGAGGCTGCAAAACATTGCGTACTGATGTTTGTTTTTAAATATGGCATCCAGGGTTATGAGAACTTCTTAAAACAACATATTTAAATGCCTTTTAATACACATATCAGATGGATTAATTCATACTAATCAGTATTTTTACTGCGAATGCTATGCATTACTCATGTTTATAGCAGATGTGTACTAAGTCCAAACATTGGTTTAACATTAATTGGCTGGCTAAACAGATGTGTGTTTACAAACATCGCAGCGCTACTCC